>NC_140228.1:5290579-5890579 GCF_951802725.1 Rutilus rutilus
AAGCACCATCACACAAACCTGAAGAGTGCATTGCACACATTCAACCCAGAATGCATTGCAATAAGATCAGGAAAATTAATCCAAGAGAGTGTATATATATAAAGATACACTTACTTGATTACTGCACACACTAATAAAATAATTTCATAAAATCAATTTTTTTTTATAATTATTTTAATAATTACCTTTATGTAATGTCAAATTGCTTTTTACTTATTTTAAGCATAAACCTCATTTAAAAAATAATACTAATAAAAAAATGCCACATGAGGTACGACAAACTTTTTTCAAGAGATATACATTCTCTGAAAATGAATCTTGAACATGCATCAAGCAAGGATGTATTGGACCAGCACCGCTGACACACAGATCGAGGAGAATTCGACAGGAACACACTCACACTCTCACTCACACATGACGTCCCTGAAGGTCGAAGCATTTACGAATACACGCACACACAGTTACTCCCTACAGGTCAGTGAATTCACACACAGCCGAACCCTGCAGGTTGTTTGCCTCTCGCACACACACACACACACACACACACTCTCGCCCTGCAGGGTGGGCTGATTGACAGCTCTCCTGATGGCGGGTGGCAGCAGCTGATGTTTCCCCTCATTTCGTCTTCCTGTTGCCTGGGTCAGGTGACACCCACAGGTGCAATGGTGAGCACCCCTAGAGCCCTGCCGATCCTCTCACATATGGGCTGTGTGTGTGTGTGTGTTGATGTTTATATGCATGTGTTTGTCTCGGAGGAAGTAGGGGGGTCAGTTATTCATAGATCAGAATCACGGAGGCAGAAAGCAGATGTTACCCATCACTGTCAGACAAACGCATACACTGACATTAACGCCACACCAGCTACAGATCTAGTGTCTCCAACGCTCCTGGCCACACATACACTGACACAAACGCCACTCGTAGTTGTCGAGCGGACATACTACTATCACTCATTCCTGCATACCACTCGCATACATATACAAGACGTCTCAAGCTCACATGTTGAACCGACAACCGTTACATTGATGGTCTAGAGCCGAGCGAACTGCTTTTTGTGATGGTATCGTCTATGATAATATCATACTCGTTGTTTTAATGTGCAAGCTGACATTATTGAGTGTGACACCTACTGTGCAAAAACCAAACAAAAGTCAGGCTTTCCCAAATTAGCATGATTGTAAATGTGAATAAAATTACGTAATAATATATGTTAATATTGTGAGTTTTTGCTTTGCATTTGTTTTTGCCAGTGAAAGTAGTTGCAAACAAAGCCACAGCAAAACCGTTGTGCATCTCCAAGAAATACACAACAGTGTTTCGTCACTGAATAAAAAAGTCACTGATTCAGCGATCTATTCATAAAGACAGTCACTTGCTTTGTTCCTGAATGAATCAGCAGTTTAAACGAATCAGTTGAATGAATAAACGACTCAATGACTCACTTGCCACCACCTATTGGTGGCTTTAGTTTCATATTTAAAGCATTGCACTTTTTAAAAAATCATTTCATATTTCAATATAGCTCAAATTATGCAATTTTAATTGCAATGTAAATGCATCCATGCCTCCTCTGAGCAGCACTTCAAGGGGTGGTTGAATATGATTTCACTTTTGTAACTTTAGTTAGTGTGTAATGCTGCTTTTTAAAGGGAGATATCTGCTTTTAGAGAAATCACTTTTTAAGGACTACAACAAGCGGCTGGTAGGGACTACACATTCCTCCCGGGTTAGTGACATCACCAACCCTAAAATTTACAAAAACCCGCCCCCGGGAACACGATTTATAGATTATCATGACAGAATATGCTAATCAATGATTAGAAGATAACTACACATGAGCCACATAAATTCATCAACTAACCATTCAGAAATGTTGTCTACATGTTGTCACTTCTTCTTGAGTCTTTCCATCATTGTCTGACTTCGGTTTGAACATAAAAGGCTAAAAGGTTTTGAAATTTTCAGTGCATGTGTGTGTGAGGTAAAAAGACACAAGCTCTTGAAGCTCCGCCCCCTGTGCCGGGAGCAGCAGCTCATTTGCCTTTAAAGGGACAGACACAAAACGGTGTGTTTTTGCTCACCCTAAAAAAGTGACAACTTTAACATGCTATATCTGTGGGGTATTTTGAGCTAAAACTTCACATACACACTCTGGGGAGATCAGAGACTTATTTTACATCTTGTGAAAAGGGCATTATACCACCCCTTTAACAGTCTGTGTAAATGCACCTAAACTCAGTTTTAGATGCACCTTAGCACAAAAACACATCAAACTGTTGTTATCAAGAAAATCACAGAAGTATCATTTTTGTTAGTATCACACACACACGAGACAGCAACCGAGACAGCATTTTTTAAAGCATCACAGGTGCTCTCCTTGCACAAACTGATGCAAACTATTATGCTCCCTTTTAAGGGACCTAATTGTGGCCAAAATAACCTCCCTTAAAGGCCACTAGAGGAAGAGGATGGTGCCTGAATGGTCGCTCCAAACGAAAATAACAACAACAACTGAATCCCTTGATAACGGGCCCTTTTACTGTTAGTGAAGTGTGCTTACAATGGCCACTTGAGGGACACACTTTTGCTGATTATGATCTCTGGACAGTGAGTCCTCATGCAGGCCTTTAGATGGACAGAAATGACATACTCCAGTGATAAAGTGCCCATCATCAAGGGACCCTCCTGGAGAGATTCTAGTGTTTACTTTTGTTTGTACAGAATGAAAAAACACTCAGGTGTAATTAAAAATTCTGGTTGGAACCGCCCCTACGGTTCAGTTCCTGTCCTTCAAAGCTGTAAAAATGATGTTCGGGATTCACAGCGTGAATGTAACAAATTTAAAATATCAACAAAAGCGAATTAATAACAATCTAATTGGTTAAAGAAAATCTTCGTTATTCTATTATTGATTAAAAGAAAAGGCATGGATGGATAAAAGGAAAGAAACAGAGTAAGATGCAAAGAAAGGAGAGGGAGAGAGAAAGGAAGAAAGAAGGGTTAGTTGAATAATTGATATTTGCTGAGAGCGATATGAGTTTTCTTAATGTGCCTCACAGCATTAGCTAAGAGTGCCGCTGTTAGCGTCCAACACCACAGGGCCAAAAACAGACCGTCTCAAAAACACTTCAGCCGCGCGCTTAGTCACGCGCGCACACACACACACACACACACAAACATTAAAATGCATTAAATCTGTGATCTAATATGTATGAACATTCACAAACTTCATGAACATTTTACAGGCAAATGGTGAAAAATGTATTGGGAAAAACACAAGACATGCAATGAACATACACAGTAGAGTTGGGCGGTATCCAAATTTTGATACCGTCAAACCTCCTCCCTATTTTACTGCGGTATACGGTATTACCGTGACTAATTAAAAATTATGACGCAAGGCTCAGACGACATCACCAAACTGTTGGCTTGTGCCTAAACCGTTCAGAAACTGAATACCAAACACTAACACTGAAACAATAACAACATAACTTGCATAATATTAGCAACTTTTATTAGCAACAAATAGCAGCTTATAAAAAAGTGCAAATACAACAGTCAAACAGAATTTTCGCGCACACAAATCAATTAAATTAAATCACACAGCCCGAACAACTTTTAATAACAACAAAGAGCAGCTTATAAAAAAGTGCAAATAGACCCACAACAGTCAACCAGAGTTTAATTAACATACCGTTTTTTCATAGTTTGGCTGGTCCTGCGACTTATAGTCAGGTGCGACTTATATATCAAAATTCATTCATACTGACTGACATGAACCAAGAGAAAACATTACCGTCTACAGCCGCGAGAGTACAGATGCTGCTCCTGTAGCCTATACCCCTGAAAAAATGAACTGAAAACAACTGAAAAACTGTTAACTGAAACATTAACCTAAAGACAACTGAGAAAGCCTGAACACAAACAAAATGCCCCCAAAAAGAAAAAAATGATACGGTGGTGACGCGTTCATGTAACGGTGGCGCTGCCAATAAAGCACCTAAAAGCTGTCACAAAGAACCGGCAAAAGTAATGATTAAGAATATGTCAAATATATCAAGGAGACATTTTAATTGTTTACTAATAAACAAGTGTTTTCTGTGTCAGTGTCGGGCTGTCGGCTGCAAAGATGAAGTTGACGATGCTGACTCGCGATCTTCGCAGTGGTGAACGCGCCAGAGAGAAATGCACATTTCATCCGGATTACATAAGCAGAGAACAGTCTGTTTTCTTTCGTTTTGAATTGTTCTGTTTAAAAGTACACATTTCAAGCTTTCTATAGATATTTCTCAGGTCTGTGAGGCAAGTAGGCTAACTTATACGCTAAGTTTCGGTTCATTTATGAGACAAGCTCCAGTTCACGCGCCGGCGCCTTCGTGTCGTGATTATCTATTTTCTACTATATTTACTCCTTATTTATTAAATCCAGGCAATTGGTTGATGAAACATTGATTAAAATTAAGATTACAATTAATACAAAACGAAATTAAATTTAAAGACAGGCTTTGTGCTTTCTGTTTGAGGTCTCTGTGAAAGTTTTAAAGCAGTCTTTTAGTGCCGCTTTCAGAGCGCTCACGTCCGTACCGGAGAACTGTCCCATCCGTAACATTGTTTTTTGTGAAATAAATTTAGAAATAAATGCGACTTATAGTCCAGTGCGACTTATATATGTTTTTTTCCTCTTCATGACGCATTTTTTGACTGACTTATACTCCGGAGCGACTTATAGTCCGGAAAATATGGTAAACATCCATATTATAACAATTATTGCAAATCAATAGGCCTAAATTAAAACACAGTCCAGTCTTCTTTCCAATATTGCTTTTAACGAAAACCAAATAAAAATACCTGAATCAATTACATAAAAAATACACACACACACACACACGCACACAGTGCGAATAGGAACAGTGTGGCAAGTGGCAACAAATCTAGTCAAGATTGTTCACCAGAAAAACCAGCATGTATACTTTGTCCGGCTTTAACAGGGCAGGACCGTGAAATATTAAATAATATATAATATTTAATCCTTGTCTCCTATATAAGTGCATTGCATTTTTTTTTTAATGACGGTATCGAAACTGATACCGTTGCTATTTTTAAGACCCCACGGTATACCATATTACCGTATTACCGCCCAAGCCTAATACACAAGAAGTTGGATAAGAGAAATTAATACTTTTATTCAGCAAATATGCATTAAATAGACTAAAAATTATAGTGAAGACATTTATATATGCTACAAAATATTTAAATTTAAATAAATGCTGTTTTTTTTTTTTTTTTTTTTTAAGTAATCCAGAATACAATGTATCGCGGTTTCCACAAAAATATGAAGCAGCACATTGATAATAATAATAAATGTTTCTTGAGCAGCAAATCATCATATTAGAATGATTTGTGAAGGATCATGTGACACTGAAGACTGGAGTAATGATGCTGAAAATATAGTTTTGATCACAGGAATAAATTACATTTTAACATATATTACAATAGAAAATATTCTTTTAAATTGTAATAATATTTCACAATATTACTGTTTTTACTGTATTTTTGATCAAATAAATGCAGCCTTGATGAGCAGAAGAGACTTCTTACTTCTTTTTTTTAACAGACCAAACTTTTATTGTCCTGATATTTTTATTAAAACTAGAAAATACATGTTTTAGTAATCAGTGTGTTCAAACAATGTGGCTTATGGTTGTATCTTATTACAATTACTAATGTAGTTTTAATATAGCTTGTCTTTTTATCTCACTCAACATAAATACAGATAGAATAATTAGAATTATTATTGCATTTTCTTATCATTATAAAGCATTCACAGAGGACCGTCAGAAGAGTGTGTATGTGTGTAATCTTCTTTGATAAATGTGTTGATATTAAAGTAATGATGTACCCTGTGAAAATGTATTACTGCACAGCTGGATCGCTGTATTGACCCAGCAGCATGTGTGTGTGTGTGTGTGTGTGTGTGTGTTGGCCTAAGGTTGCTCTCTCTGACTCATAATGAAGTTGAGCTGTCATGCTCACAGATGCCTGAACATACGGACACACAATCTCTACTTCATCTTCAGGTTCACACACACACACACACACACACACACACACACACACACACACACACACACACACACACACACAAATACAGTTCATTATCTTCAGGTACACACACACACACACACACTGAATCAGTGAGCGGTTGAAAATAATGTGGAAAAAAGTGCCCAAGGAAATCTTTCAGTGCTCAGAGGATGCTCTTTCATTGCTCAAAAGACTTTGTGCGTTTCATTTATATACTTCGTTCATTAGGAGAACTAAAAAAGACACAAATGAGACTTAAAGAGTACAAAAGCTATCAAATGAATGTGGATGGAAGCTCAGATCAAATCTTCTGAGCAATTATTGTTAATATTGTGATCTCGAACTTTGCAAACTTCTTTTTTAACAATTCTGAGCACAGTTCGAGACATTTCTTCTTAAGCTCCAGAGGAGATTAATGTGTGATCAGGGTTTTACTTTTCTCAGATAGTCCATGCAAATCATGAACAAGTCCGCTAAAGTCATGCACTGCGAAAAATTCTTTCCTTAGTTGTACTGTCAAGGAAAGCGATTCTTAAAATATTTGTCGTAAAACCTCATTTTGTTTTGGAGTCTCCTACAATAGGTTTACATGCATCCAAGGTCAAAAAGCACTTTCATTTTCTCACAGTGTCTGAAACTGTTCAATAAAGGATTCGGCCTCTCTAAACCCCTCCTGACTGACACTCTGCTCTGATTGGTCAGATGGCCCCGTCTGTTGTGATTGGTCTATTGCTATACCCCTATTAGCATATCTGAATTTCAACACAATCCAAACTCTTTTAGTCTCAGCTACAGAAACTTTTACTTTCACAAACAGCTATATTACACAATATGTGAAAGGTAACATCCGAAAAAAGCATAATTGGGGCACTTTACGAAGCAAAATGACTTAAGATAGCACCACCTTGTTTTAAATGTATCAAAACTAAGTGAGTTTTTGATTAATAAAAGAAACAATATATCTCTCAGTGGAGTAAGAAAAATTTACATAATTCAAAGGGAAACCTTTAATTTTTCTTTCCCCACTGACAATTTTAAGCATAAACTTACACATTTTTGATAATTGTTTCAGAAAGCAAGACTTAATATCTTAAGTAATTTTCCTTCTCAATTAAACGTATCTTGATTTAAGAATTGCTAGATATTTATAGTGGAAAAGTACAAATATGAGAAATATGAGCTTGAAGGAAAAAACAACAAGTCAATGCTTTTGCTTTCCCGCGAGAAACTTTGCTTTCGCTCGCAAAACGTTGTGCGTTCATCCGAGAAACTTCGAGAAACCTTTTGAGCTCTTTGCGAGGGAACGCAAAGTTTATCGGCAGAACGCGAAAATTTTTTGCGAGGGAGCGCAAAAAGCACAGACAAAATTTACAAATATTTTTTTATTCATCGTGTCCCTTTAGACGCTCCGTAGAAAACGAAACAAAAATCTCACAGACTTAAATTTGGGTCAGTTCCTCACTCAAATATATTACATGACTTATAGTGTACGGGTCATATAATGCTTTTTATGTTTGTTAAATGACACAACAAACTGCCATTGACGAAACGTGACGGTGAGTCAATGACAGAAATGTCATTTTTGAATGAATTACTCCTCGCAAAAGCCCTACATCGTGCCCCTGTAACAGAAGCAGGGTTTCCGGCTTTCACCTATAACTGGTAAGTTTCTTCAGTCGCCCCCTCTCTCTGTTTCCACAGATGGTTAAGCCCTACGGATCACGCTGTCACAGTTCATCTCCTCTCGTGTGTCTGACAGCACGCCTGATCCTCCAGGAACGGCTCAACCCCCCCTACAAACACACTGACATTTCTCAAAGGACCTGTGCTCATAAACACTCACAAACCATCGCTCTCTCTCTGTCTGAACGCGTGACACATATCGGTCACTGGGATCCTTCGGTGATGTGATGACATTAGCTAATTCCACATTAAACCGTGTATTTAACAGACCCGAAACATGGCGGACTTCCATTGCGCACAATGCAAATAATGAGTTTTCTTTATCAAAATAAGTATTTTAAGTCGTTTTTGTAAAAAGGATCCGATGACACTTTATTTTGAAGTGTCCTTGTTACACATAATTACTAGTAATAACTATAAATCATGCATAACTACATGCTATTAAACCCTAACCCTATGTAGTTAGTTAATATTACTCAGTGTTTAAATGTATAATTACCTTAAAATAAAGAGTAACCAAAGATCCTCAAAACAATCAATTGTGTATAATATCCAGCATTAATTGAGATGTTGTTCTCCTGTTTATTAATGTGAAGCTGCTTTGAAACAATATAAAGTGCTATATAAATAAATGTGACTTTACCGCATAATCTTGTGACAAAACACATTTCGCATATGAAATTTAATTTAAATTGTAAATTAATTATTTTAATTCAATTCAAGATACACTCTCTGACAACAAGTCTTAATATATTATGCAACTCTGCTTCTCAAATAGATGTACACTTTATTTTACAGTGTCTTTGATACACAGTTACATGTTGTATATTAAAAACAGTAAATTATGTATAATTACATGCAACCAAACCCCAATCCTACCCGTTACCCTATAAGTACACGTTGTTAATTAATATTACACTTCAATGTATAATTACACTGTAACAAGGAAAAATAGCCTTAAACTTTCAATTGCACTCACTTTTTTTAAATGCCATATGCATTTGATCTTAAAAAAATCGATAAATACATTTTGACATATAATTCACTTTGATTTTTTATACTACATTTTGAATAAATGTTACAAAAAATGACTTGATAAAAGAATTTGACGAAACTGTGTCATTTACATCAAGTTATCTGACTACTGTACTCCAGATCAAACATCATCTCTATTTCCTCAGAGACAAACATGAACTCCTCGCAGAGATGTCGTTTTTAACTATTGCAGTCGTGAGTGAATTTTGTGGCTAGTTTGCGTTAAAGATATTAAATTATGTAGGTTGTGGAGAGAAACCACTGCATTACGCTTTGAGAACCACAGATGGACACGACCGCAGAAACACTGATGAGAGCAACACTGAAACATCTCAAATCTTTTAGGTTATTCCGAAAGCTTATTTTCATATAGCTACCTTCAAGCTTTCTCCATCCAAACCGCATATATGTAATTAATGATTGATGGTGGCTGGCCTTTATTTACAGATCTGTCATGCACTGTTAGCAATGCACATTAAAACTTGATTCTGCAGCTTTAAAACTGGGTCAAACCGCAAACCGCAAACGCAGAGAGAGAGAGAGAGATAGAGACAGAGAGAAGTCCATAAAGTAATGTTTCTGATGGAGACATTACATTTCACTCCTGCTCAAATGAAGAAATAGCTCACTCATAAATCAGTCATTTACTCACATTCATGTCGATCCAAACCCGTGTGGTTTTCTTTTTCCTGTGGCACAAAAAAGGACATCATTTGTCATGAATTTATTCTGCCTTAGAATAAAAGTCAATGGCGAAAAAATACATGACAGAATTTTTTTTTTTTAAGTGAACAATCGCTTTAAATGTTGCAATTTCTATGTATTGCTGTTAAATTTGCAAGTTGTTAATATTTGATTATTATTTATAAATAATATTTATTAAATTGAATTTTAAAGTCCTTTTGTTTATCGATGGAAAAGATTACATACATTTTGAAAGGTAAATTGTCTTTTTTAAAGACTATTTGGAAACCTTTTATATCCTTTATTTCAAATTCTGATTTCAGTAATATAATGAATGAGGTAGAAAGAGATCAAATATCTTGAGTCTCAACCTATTTTCACTCGCATGTTATTACTAGTATTAGTCATTGAATCATTTACTATTTTTCCTAAATTACCCCCTCATATCATGATTTGCTTCTCTTGTATGCATGATTACTTCCAACTCTTCTTAATGTGTAGCTATCCTAATTGACCTGTGCTTGTTTTTTATTAATTTAATTCTTTATTTATTTTATATATATATTTTTTTTTTTTGGTTTCCTCTCTTTTTAATTTATTTAATTTATATAATTTTTTTTAAATTCTTTATTTTTTTATTAATATTATATAAAAGAGATCCAACTTTTTTAATGTACGATATTGTTGTATTATACTGGCATAAGTTGTTGTATCTCAATATATATATATATATATATTTTTTTTTTTAAAGTAAGTAATTTAATTAAATGTAACTATATCTTTAAATATGGTTTAATTTTAATTGGCAAAACAATATTTAATTTACACTTTTATTTAAATATGGTTTAATTTCAATTGGCAAAACCTTTTTTGCACTGCTTTTGGCATAGGCCTATTTATTAAATGAAATTTTTTATCTAAATTTAAATATGGCTATATTTTAATAACCTTATAGGACTACTTTGCCAATATATATATATTTTTTTATGTATTATGCTTATATAAAATGCTTATTATACAATACAATATCTAATTTAATGTTTTTTTGTTGTTGTTTTTTAAACCTTTTTGCGCTGCTTTTGCCAATATAATATTTAATTAAATTGTTTAATTAAATACAGTGTTATATTAATTTTAAAGTTTATAAAAACTTTTTTTGCACTGCTTTTGCCAATACAAATGAACAGTTCTTGTTATGGCAATAAAACACACTAAACTGAAACTGAGAGCTGCGTTAAGGCTGCTAAAGTTTCCATCAGTGACTTTAAATTGCACTGCGGCCCAATTAAGTAAACCGTCTCGCCACAGCGAGCCCGAAGTGTCTCGCCTTCTCCTTAATGGACTGAAGCGGGCAGGTTTCCTCATTTGGACCCACTTGAGCTTGTGCCAATAGCAGGGGAGGCAGGAGGGGCCTGTGCCTGATTGTACTGCCCCAAGGCATCCCTCCTAGAGAATATATATATCTGCCTCTCTCTCTTGTTCATCCATGTGTGTGTGTGTGTGTGTGTGTGTGTGCGCATGCATCTCTCTCCCCTCATAAAACACCGAACGCACATCAGCGGCCGCCTCTGGAACACAACATGACACAGACGCACAGCAGGTAAGTCAAGCCGTTATCTGCGGATAAAAGTTATTATGACATAAGTTAAGAGCTTTATGTGTTCTACTGTACCGTTCTGAACATCTCAAACGCAGCGTCGTGCACTTACTGAGGTGAACTACTGAGATGCCAATCAAATGAGTCTTGATTCACTATTTTTGGAAAAGGAGCTGTATGTGATGTTATTATTTGACCTAATGTGAAAATATGTAATCTATATGATATGCTACTAAATGTTTAAAATAGACATCAGGGATATAGTTGTTGCGTGTGTTCTGCAGTATCTCTATATAAGGTTTTGAGTAAAAAGTCTGATTACACAATCTAAGAGTGGTTCTGTGTGTTGGTTTCAAATGTAAGGTTCAAAACTAACTTTAAATGGAGTAATTGCGTAAATTCTATGTGCAAAACTAAAATTCCATAGTTCATTTTTGTAATATTTCTTGTGAACAACTGAGTCTAATTAAATTACACGTGGAATACAAAGTCAGGTTCATCTGTATTGCAAAAGTTACAAGTTTTTTGCATAAATGTTTGGTCGGGCCACATAGTCAGATTGATATGGGGGCATGTTGTCACATCCGTTTCAAATGTTGCAACTGCATAGAATTAAGCACAATATTTGTTGACATTATTCTGCTGTTTCATCTATTTCATACTTGTCTTTCTGTTTAAATTTTGCTGTAAAATCTAGTTTGTTTAATGGCAATATGTTCAATAGGAGCTATTTATAGGCATGTATGCAACCATACATAAAACAAAAAGATCCGTAGAAATATTTACTCGAGTTCATATTCAAAGAGCCCCGGGCTCTATATATGAAATAAATAATAATCTTTCTGACATTGTTAATAAATACATGAAATTGGCCACCCTGGCCTTTAAAGAACAATACAGAATTTCCAAATTAATACCTTGTTTTTAATGAATTGATCTGCATTTATTTTTAATATTTTAAATACAAATTTTAATTCATAATTAACAGTATAAAAACGTATTATTGTAATCAATCACAGACTTGAGATAGAGTGATGAGAGATTGTCATTTAACATTAAATCTAGACTAAATACTAGACCGAATCAAAGCTGAGATTAATTTTAGATACTCGTTTATTTTCCAGATTCTGCATAAAGAGTCAAATTGAGAAAACTTCAAGTGTCATGATGCAACTCATTCTGCTGAACCACTGTGGAGGTACGACACACACACACACACACACACACACACACACACACACACAATTTCAACCTATTCAAACATGCAGTGCCTCACCATAATTTACACAAAGAGCGTCCAAAACAATGCTCTAATTACAAATAAGAGCCTCTTAAAACTTTCAAACATATTACATGCCAATATCTCTTAAATAGACAATTGGCATTTCAATCAATCCATGCGTTTTGTCCGCTGTCGCCCTGTGTTTGTGTGTGTTCTCAGTTCTTGGATTCCACCACAGTATGTCGATGCTTTTAGCAAGCGTCCCTATTTAAACGAGACAATACATATTTAACACACAGCGATCAGAGTGTGTCCACGCGAGCGTCATTGGCCAGCGTCCGACCGAACCCCGAGGGCCTTAAAACTGACACACACATGCACACCACAAAGAACGTCCCGCAGTGAGAACAACTCTAAAATAATTCTATTGATTAACGCTAACGGCAGCATTTGACGTCCAGTTAAAACCACAGAACGGGTTGAGCATAACTGCAATATGACCAAAACACACACACACACACACTGTAAATTAACATGCAAAACTCCCATAGATCCGCTGTTAGGATTTAAAGACAGACGGATTGCAGCATAAAGTTGCAGAAGTGATTTCACTATTTCTTTGAGTGCTGTAATAGATGAAACATCGGTGAAATTCCTCGCCACTCGTCTTCTTTAAACCGAAATCACTTCGGGCCCTCGTCGTCTCAACACCGCGAGATACGAGCAGCAAAACCCATGCCTCACAGCGGGACATTTCATCCTCCTCTTTCTTTCCTGCCTGTAATGTGCTTCATTTTCCTCTCTTTTCATTCCCTCTTTCCACCCAAAGGAAAATGCCAGGAGCAAAAAATAAATAATCAAGAATAAAGAATATTTTTATCATAACAGAGAGGCATTTGAGAGATATCATAGCCTCTTGCGCTTCTCTTTTAATTACACCATTATTTAATTGCTTTCACCATCTCCATATTCTTAATGCTTTTATTAATAACAAAAATTATTAGTTAAATTACATCACAGTCTAAGTTGGTTCTTTCTGAAAGACTGTAGATGTAACAATTAAATGTTGCTAATTGAATAGTTTTGAATTGTACAATAGTACACTAAACTGCAATACAATTAAATTGCAATAGTGTTATAGAGAGTTAAAAGACTTCTGATTCTTAATTGTGAATAAAAAAAAAAAAATATTTGAAACCTGAAAAGATGTAGCCTATTTTATGCATATTTATCTAGATTTGAGTTGCTCTATAAAACGTAACATTAAAATAAGTAAAATGGAATATAATAATAATGTCAAATTAATTCGTTTTATTTAACAAATGATATTTGAAAACCAACGATCATCAGATAATCTTTAAGGCATTAATGCATATTATGTGAAGTTGAATATTTTAAGACATGATAATAAATTAGGGGGGGACTCAAAGAATGACTTTCCTCTTATTTGATACATTCAAAATGCAGGATTAAAGTAGTTCCCTTAGAACTTCTTTGATTGTAGAAGACAAAGAGAGTGTGAAACAAACACAAACACACACTCTGCAGGAATGAGGAGGAACAGAGAGACGAGAGAGAGAGACAGATGATCGTGGTGGACAGACTGATAGAGAGAGTGGGCAAACGAGCAGTCAATCTGCCTTGACCCACATTCTTCCGCTAACGATGCCTCGCGGGCCTGATGCCAATCTCTCATTAACACACACACACACACACACACACACACACACGGGTCCCTCTGCCCTTTGTCAGGATGTGCCTATAGCTGACCTTCAGGGTCCTACTGTAAATACTACACTGAACACAGGTGCAGCCCCCTCTAGAAACACACACACACACACACACCTCGCCGGTGCAACCCTGGACGTAATGAAAGGTGGCAGATAGAGGACTTTCGGCAGTTCTGAGAAACCAAAACGTCTCTCATCATCTCTTCTCTTTGTTAAAGTCTCTGTGTAATCAAAACTGGCTCTATTTACTTTCATACGACACGTTTCCGGGGCTTATTATGAACGATTCATCAATACACAAGCTTTCATCAAAATGTAAAAACTTCGGAAATTGCTTTTCTGGTGTCTTCAAACCTTCTTATTTTTCAACCACCTGTCACACAGAGACACTTTTCAATGTCCAATCGATTCATAATTAATAAACTCAAATCCTGTCCAAGTATCCAGTATCACATTACAAAAGTAAAAACACTATAGTTTCACGATGACTTTAACTTACAATCTTTTAAATCTGATCATTAAAATAAATATTTCATTTTCTACTGTTGTCTTTGTTTGATAATATTCCAAAATAAAAATAGTAAGAATTATTAAATACAATAATTTAAAATATTATTACATTATTAAAGTAATAATATTTTGTTTTTATAATGATCTGAATAATTACAAATGATAATTTTAAATATTATTCAATTATAATATTTGTTTTATAATTCTAAATTATTAAATATAATAATTTTAAATATTTAAGTAATAATTAATAAAGTAATAATATCTTATTATCAAAAGTTTAATCATATATTTTCTTGATTTTCTCAACAGCTGAAATCTGATGGCTGCGTTCCTGCGTCCCAGTCCTGACCAAACACAAGTTTACAGTTCACACACAATTCATCCTGCAAACACACACTCAATGTAAACCTGTCCTCAAACGCACACGTAAACACACACCCAAGCTCCTCAGAAATTTAGCTTTGAGAGAAACCTGTTTTCATATCTGGGACTGATTCTGATCGCGCGCCATGTCGAAGGACGACTGTAAGGTGGGCTGTAAGCACAAGGAACGCAAGCCCAAAAAGCCTCACTACATCCCGCGGCCGTGGGGCAAACCCTACAACTACAAATGCTTCCAGTGCCCGTTCACGTGCATGGAGAAATCCCATCTGTACAACCACATGAAGTACAGCCTGTGCAAAAACTCCCTGTCGTTGCTCATCGAGTCCGACTGGCCGTATAAAAAAGAGCAGCTCCGGCTCCAGCAGGGGGGCGTTCGCTCCCGTAGCCCCGCCAAGGCTCACGCCGAACAGGCCTCGATGTCGGACGAGCCCTCGCATTCGGCGGCGAGTCTGGAGGTCGACGAGGCTGAGAAAAGAGAAGCGGAAAGAGAAGCGGAGAAAGACGACGAAGCAATGGAGGCAAACGGCTCAGCGGTTGTGAGTCCCGAACCGGCGGAAACGTGTTCCCGAGGGAGCAAACGATCAAAGCAAGAAGCCGAGCTCGTGATGTCCGATGTGTTCTCGCTCGAGGAGCAACTTTTACGAGCGCGCTCAGTCGAGGTGGAGTCGAAACTGAGACATTATAGGCTGTCGAAAACGTGTCTGTCGGGATCGGCGGCGTTGCTTTCAGAGCAATGGCGAATCCTTAGCAATCAGACTTCTGGAGCAAAGCCCAAATCGGACCCGGTGGCGTCTTCTTTGCCCTGTTACCCTCCACCGGCGTCAACGGGTCAACTTGAATGCCCCGATACAACAGGTTTTAATCTGTCTTTGCTTGGCGTTGGATACCCACTGGCTCCTGGACTCCTTTCATACCTAAACCCGGCCCTTACGACAGCGAGCGCAAACGCACAAATGCCCTTCTTAGCATCAACCGCGCAGCTCGCACACGCGCAAAGACACTCAGAGCGTCCTTTACTTCCTCCTCACCTGTATTATCCGTTCCTCTGCGAGCACACCTTTGGTGCGACACCCTCGTCTACGTCCTCCGAGACGAGTAAACTCATCAAACCACCCGCCGTAAGCCTTCCGCCACCTTCGTATCCTCCTAAACTAAACCTGTGGAAGGTCCCGGCCCTGCGGCCCAGCCAGACCTCGCCCGCAGCCTGGCCGTCTCCCGTGTGCTCCTCCCCGGAGCCGGGCCACGCCGTAAAGGAGAGGATACGACCGAGGGAAGGGAAGACAGGCTGGCAGCAGGACGCTTCCTTCATCAGAGAGCAAAGTCTGAAGAGATCAGCAGCATCATTAGACTCCCATGGTGCACCTGGAGAGAAGAAACCTGCACTTGAGTTTGCCCTCGACTCTCTGAAAAACACTCACAAATCTACATCCATCGCCTCCCTGGTGTCCGGCAGGATGTCTATACACAACAGGTAAGACAAGAACCCTAAAAATGAAAAGATTTGAGGCCTAAGTGATCCTGAAATTATTGACTACAGTGGGACTTTAAATTTAAGTACAATCAACTTGGATGTTTAAGTCATTTCAACTTAAATGACATTAAACTGACTTTGTATAACTTATCAAAATAAGTTAAGCAAGTAATAATAAAAATAAGTAAATTCAACTCAACACAACTTTTCAAACTCTAAACCATTAGAATGGACCAAAGTGCTGTCCATAAATAGTAAATAACTCTAAAATACAGAGAAACATCAAATAATATCAAAACATGACACCAAGAAAACACACAACCAATCACTCGCAGTTCGCAGACCTTATAAAAGCTATCAAAAACCTTAACCTAAACTTAAAATAAGCTAAAAATATCCATGCTTGACGAGGATTTTAAAGATAATGGCAACACTGTAAATAAAGATAATGCATTACATCTGCTGTGAGTATTCCTTCTGTCTATGCATTACACACTCAGGACAGCCTTGATGAATGTTATTTCGATTCAACAAAACTGTGTTTCCGCAGCCCCCGCAGTGACGCGTCGTCCCCGCTGCACATGTCTGAGCATCTGGAGGCGAGACAGAGAGGGATGGAGAGAGACGTGGACCCGGCAGCTGCACTCCTGCAGGATTTCTCCACGTTACTCCAGCAGTACCAGAACACAGAGCAGCGCGTCACCTCGCTGCCCGAGCAGTGCCACCTGTGGGCTCACCTGGGGAAGATCCGCTCCGAGCTGTCGCACATCCAACAGGCGCTCGAGCGCACGGCTCGCACCAACGAAGGCCCGCTCGATCTATCCCTCAAAAAAAAAACTGTGGGGATCACAAACAGAGGCGTTTTAGGAGACACAGGAGATGAAAACTGCTCAGAGAGCGAGGAGGAAGAAGAGGAGGAGGAGGAAGATAAAGACGACAGAGACACGGAGGAACGAGGAAGCAGTTTTAAAGAAAGGCAGAAGTGCTCTCTGGACGCGCTGATGAAGCTGAATCCCGTGGTGAAGACGGAGGTGCTGTCCGACGGTGGGATGGCCTTACGGGCCGGGACGGCCGAAGCTCTGTGGCACAGCAGAACCACCAAGTGTGAAGCCGACTCAAGTGTCCTTCTCTGCTCCAAAACACCCAACAGACCTCCGTCCATTCATCATCTGGACACGCTGTGTCCAACCAGCCCCTTAACAACCACCGACACGATGGTGTAGCCAACATCAACCGGAGGACAACTTGCAGAACATCATTTACATATGTTTGGAAACAACTGACTGACATGTTACTTATGATCGTAAAACTATCTGATCTAAAGGCTTCTATTGTGAAGCCTTTAGCATTCAAAAGTTTGGGGTTAGGGAGATTTTTTTGTTAAATTAATACTTTTATTCAGCAAGGATGCATTACATTGATCAAAAATGACATTAAAGGCATTTATAATGTTACAAAAGATTCAATAACAAATAAATGCTCTTTTGAACTTTCTATTAATCAAAGAATCCTGTAAAAATTTGCCAGTTTCCACAAAAATTGTTTTCAACATTGATCATAAATGTTTCTTGAGCAGCAAATCATCATATTAGAATGATTTCTGAAGGATCATGTGACACTGAAGACTGGAGTAATGATGCTGAAAATTCAGCTTTGATCACAGGAATAAATTAAATTTTTTTTATATTTTACAATAGAAAACACGTATTTTAAATTGTAAAAATATTGTATAATTTTTACTGTATTTTTGATCAAATAAATGCAGCCTTGGTGTGCAGAAGAGACTCACAAAATCTGGCACACTCCAAACTTTTGAACTGTAGTGTATATAAGTACACTGTAAGATTAACATGCTATATAAAACGCTATACCATATACATAATAAACGGTAGAAATGATTATGAAATAGTCTGATATGAAATATCAAGTAAAGCGAAGACAAAATCAAGCACCTTATGCCAAAAAGAGCTGATGGAGAAGGACAAAGTACATGCACTGACTTAATGATTATTTCCAGCTACAGGACGAAAATTATTAAGGGTCAAGGAACTACAACTGTATTTAATGTATTTATTTTATTTATTTTTTGACATATTTGGCACATATTTTATTTATTTATGTAGCATTTTATTACTCAGTTCTTCCATTATTTTTCTAGGACATTATGTGTTTAATAATCAGTTCTGTAAATAATCAACATTTTAAATAAGATAATCTAAAGAGATGATTGTTTCACTGTCACACAATAAAATTGAAGGACGATACTGCAAATCTCACATTATTGTTTCATCAGTGTGCATTAAGTGTTCATTTAAGATGCTTTACAAATCTGTACATAAAACATCCTGCAATAAATATTTCAAATTATATTAGTGCTTGTGTGAATTTTCTGCATTGTAAGACAGCGGTGGAGGAAAAGATTTAGGTGAGGTGCGGTAAACGGTATGACTGCCTGACACGCAGAATAAATAGTGATGGACAGATTATGTGAAAGAGGTTAATGTTTGGGTTAGGAGGGCTCTGGATGTGGGGTAAAGCGGCTTGAGCTAATGCGTGGTGATACGGTGCTAACAGGTCTACAGTATTGGTCGTGACGTGTTGTTCTGCTGTGGTAAAGGTGAACTCTGACCGTGAGCCGTACCTGAGCCGAAGCTCCTCCACACTGAAAGGTCAAAGCTTCAGGGACGAGCATCACACACACACCCGACCCGACCCGACCCGACACGACACTCTCGCCCGCTTTCAACACATGCACCTGAAAGGTCACCTGCCACAAACACAAGAGTCAAAGTGCAGCTGCGCACCACAGAGAGGTGAAACACAGACGCCATCCATGATTATTATTATTATTATTATTATTATGAATCTGGCATCAGAGAAGATTTCTTTTATTTTTAAAAAGTCAGTGCAGATTAATGTCTCAATTATGTTTAACTTTAGAACAATTATTAACTACAGCAAATGTAAAAGAACTAAAACTGATTTGACATTTGCCAAGACAAATTGTTAAAAACATTAAAACATTTCTGATTTTAAACATTGTAAACATACAGCAAACTTTAAACCGGCTTAAAAAAATTATCTAAAGAATAATAAATTATAATAGATAGATAAATCGTAATTTTTCTCTTTGTGGTTTTAAATTGATAAAACAAAACTAATTCGATTATTTTCGCTAAATAAATAAATAAAATTCTCTATAAATACATTTCAATTACAAAGAATCGTCAACCAGTTGAAAGAAGAAGAAAAAAACAGCTACAGAGAACAATATAATCTGGTATAGAAGGACCTTTCATAGTAAAGAGTAATGTTGTGGCATCTTCTTCATTAAATAAGACAGAAAATATGGATAAAATATATAAATTTAGCAATACATAAGATAGCGTAGATATGTAGCCTACAACATAGACTCATTTTCTGAACATTTAACATGTAAAATACATGTAAAAGGTGGTACAACCACATTTTATCAGCCTAATGTTTTCCCCTTTGGTTTTAATGGTATTGTTTAGTAGCCCTGAATAATAATAATTAGTCTTTACAACCTTCCTGAGGTAAATATTCATCACTCTTGCTTACCTGATGCAGGCTGTGAACAATAAAGCTCAATCGCGCCCTCTAGTGCACATGAAGTGAAGCGGTCCAGCATTTGCCAAAACTCAAATAACCCGTCAATATTTTAGATGTATTTTCTGAAAGTATCACTATGAAACGGTTTAATCATACGCTACAACAGTATATATAACTTTAAATATACACGCCTCTGCGTGACTCTATGCGACTGTGTACATTTCAAGTTTCCAATATCACATATCAATCGCGTTTCATACAGTGAAGTTATAGCATTAATTTGTAGCCACACGAGATGACAACCATTAGAAGCACATTTCTGAAACTTGAGGGTTTTCAGGTCTTCGATATTGGGTGTTCAATATTGTTTATGTCTTTTTCATGGTTTATTTTTCAGACACCTGATTATTCCACCACAGTGCTGTAGAGGGCGCTGCAGATATATACCTGCGTTCACCCACCCACCAACAGTAGCCTACAACACTCGTTTCCGGTGGCCTTTTAGGGGGGGTAATCTCTTTTCACACTCTCAATAGTTTACTTTATTTGTCTACAAACTATAAACATTCACCACATGGCAATTGTGTCGTATTTAGTCAATTATTCCAAAGAACATATTCAGCACATCTAAAATGATGTATTGTGTTGAACACGTTCTGAGGGGAGAATATTAAATTAAATTAAAATACTCATTCGTCTTTTCTACGACTAATTACTAGTTATGATTTAAACTATTAATGTATCTAAATACACACAAGTATTGATTAAAACTGTAAATTGTTTACTTACAGTGCTGGTTATGATGATTGATGCCACAACTAAAGGAAGATACTGTGTATTGATGTAAATCACTTAGTTTGAAAAGTAGCAAAAAATATGAAGGCATGGTAGAAATTAATTCCCAAGACTGTATTAATGAGTCTGAACTGTTTAAATTAGATGAGTAAAAAAAAAGCCTGGGACGTAAGCTAACCCTCATGTGTTGTTGCTCTTATGTTGATCAATCCAATCATCCAGGATGTCCGAAAGGGTTTTCAGAAGATTCAATGGACTCCAGGCTTCTCCTTTCATTTAAACTGGCTCCAGATCTGAAAGACAAAGAGCAAAATGTGGTTTATGGTAGAGTATCAATGTCAAAAACCATAACTTAAATCTCCAATCCTTCAGTCCTTTGAAAAGACTTGAGAAAAATGGAGCATTCTGGATGATGTATTCACATTTCACTTTAAGAAACTTAATAGATGGCATTTCTATAATCACATCTCTATAGATCACATTAAGATTCTGTGCACAAAACAATTATCATGTGTGTCCAGTTCAGCAGCAGGATTAAGACTCTGATCCCATAAGCAAACACACACGTAAACATAGACACGCACTGTCATTGTGATCTGCACAGCTGTGATGTTCAATCCCCGGCAAATCCCCACAAATCGCCAAGGCCTCAATTCCAGATTTGCAGAATCAAGTAAAAGAACTGACACAGTAGACATTTATAACATTACCATGATGGATCATATCATTACACCTGCTGGACTCATGGTACGGCAGCAAAGTTTGAATGAGAGAATGAGAGTATAGTTCCTAGCCATATCAGCCTAGAAAAGCGCAACTTTAAATTTTCCGTCAGTCTTAGTACACGATGTAACTACAGAAGAGTCAAGTTTTAAATAGGAAAAATATCGAAACTCTTTGGTCATTTTTTTGAGAGAGATGCTAATGGTCCTGTCCGATTCAATGATGTATGCTAAGCTATGCTAAAAGTGGTACCGCCAGACCCGGAGATCGGCTGAATGGATTCGAAAACGGTAAAACTCAACTGTTTAACTCTGGGGGAGTTGTAAAATGAGCCTATTTCCAAAAAAAGTGGAGTATCCCTTTAATGTAATGTCACATCTCTCAACTAAATCATCTCAACCCTTGGCAAGCTGTTGTTTAGGTAATTAACTGTACAATTTCATGTTCTGTAATTGAAATAAATATAAATTTTAGATGAAAAACTTAAATGAAAAATTAGAACTAACTGAAATAAAGTTTTGAATAAGATGAAACTATAGACATATTTAAGGAAAACTAATAAAAAAATAACAATAGCACATAATATTTCAAAAACTTATATAGCAAAACAGCAAAATCAGAATATTATGCAAACCTGCAACAATTAAATGTTAAATTACACAAATATACTTTATGTATTTAATCTCACTTTATTAAGCAATGTCTTTGCTGCTGACCTTCGATGATCCAATTCAACCATACGAATAAGCAAAAGTGACTTTAGTTAAACATCACATTTGTGTTGAGTCCAGTGAAAGGGTCTTTACATTTGCCAAAAATGTAACTTTTTTGGTTGTTGTTATTAAAAAACAAACTTAACAACAATGCATAGCCCAGAAGAGGAAAAAGCAACACAAAAGTAACTTAACAGATTACTTTCCATAAAAATTAACTACACAATAAGTTACTTTTTTTTAGGGAGTAATGCGAAATGTTGTAACGCATTACTTTTAAAAGTAACTTTCCCCAACACTGCCCCAAGTATAGCTAAGTAAAACCTCACACAATAAGCTCCCAAACCCTGCCGTATTCATACTTTTGAACTTTTGCACACAGACTGTTTCCTTGAAAACTGGAGGAAGGAAAGAGAAAAGTCTGTTTCTGTCCGTTTGGCACAGTTTCAGGTAATCCTGCTAATCTCAACAAGAGTGCCACTTCACTGAGCAGGACACACAAAAGACTGTGTGTGAGTGAGTGTGTGTGTGTGTGTGTGTGCGCGCTTTGGCAGCCTGACAGAATGTGACGAACGGCTCATTCATTGACACTCATTCAAGTATCAGAGTGTTTCATCAAATCAAAGTGTTAATTCACTTGAATCTCCATTGACTGAAGGACAGTGTGTTAAAATGCATCCAGCTCTCAGTCATGTGTGTTTTTGTGAGCGTTCTGGCATGAGTTTTTCCTTCCTGTACTAGCGAGGGGTCACTTTTGCACTCAGCTGTGGAGTCAAAGGTCACACACACCCTCTAATTAATGTTTCCTGTTTAAGGAGGAGTATAAAAACTCCCTGCCCTGGGGAGACGCTTTCAGTCACACTGATCGAGCGGTCACGTTGGTTTATTAGTGAAGCTTGCTAAGACAAGCATGCCTTTTATTAGTGCTCACAATTAGGGTGAGTGATTTGAACAAACCCTAGACCCTGAGGATTAAAATGTATGTTTGAAAATACCTACAACTAATCATTTACAGAATTTTTTTTTTTGCTTTTAAAGCTACACTGTGTAATATTTTAAGTTGATTTTTAGCAAAAAACACTTTCTTTCAAAATTATACGTTCTCATTAATGTGTAATCACTTCAACCAACTAATTAAGTATTCTCGTAAGTGTAAAATCTGCCATTTAGAATACATACGAGCGAACTTTAAAAAAAGTTAAAGCTACACTATGTAAGATTTTCTCCCATCTAGCGGTGAAATTGTATATGACTACCAACTGAATATTACTTTCTAGCCCCTCCCATTCCGAGGGCGTTTTAACTCGTACGGTGGCCGTATTAGTTCAAATCTGCCGGCAGTCGCGAGTAATCTCCCCCTCGCATTCGTCACGGCGCCACTGAGTGTCAAAACGCGAAAGGCGAAGCTTGAATTTCCAGGTATGTCCCTCTTTGGCTAATGTATTTTCAAGATGAATGCGCAACATGGCTGCCGCCATTCGAGCGACTCGCTCGTATGTATTCTAAATGGCAGATTCTACGCTTATGAGAATACTTGATTAGTTGGTTGAAGTGATTACACATTAATGAGAACGTATAATTTTGAAAGAACAAAGTGTTTTTTGCTAAAAATCAACTTAAAATATTACACAGTGTAGCTTTAAGCAACATAAAAAAAAATGTAATGCACAATTTAAAAAAATCCCCCAACACATGCATGCAATCATATAATTTGAACAATATTAGAATTAATAACACTGTGTTAGTATAATTATACCTAACACACACATGAACACAAAGATAGCAGGATTCATTCACAATAAGGAGGGAAGGGAAATCCCTCTAAAACATGAGCCCATCCCCAACACACACACACACACACATACAGAGAGAGAGAGAGAGAGATGAAATTAAATGACACACTCTTAAACTCAAAGGTTCCAATTAGAATCATAGATGTTTCACATTCTGATGTCACTTTCCAGTTCCGTAAGGAATATTTATTCTCTTGTTCTTGAGAAAACATCTACTAATAGTGTTTTAAAGAAACCAGAAACAAAAACACCGACCTGAAGTACCTGAATAACGAAAGAACTAAACACAATTGTGTATATATTGTAAAAGTGACAATTAATCAGCAGCCGGATGCAACAAACCCCTTCATTTAATACCCTTGGTCACAATACACAACATACGGATTTCTTAACTTAAGGGGTTTGATGCATCTGCACACAGAGAATTAAGAACAACACCTCAAATAATTGGTAACACCTCAATTTCTAAAGCTAAAGCTTGAGAACCAATAAGAACATTCAAAACAAGTGCCAAGACCTTTTCAAGACAAGTGACGTCTTAAAACACAGTTTAAATAAGTAGTTGATATATATATATATATATATATACAGTATATATTCAGCATATTAGAATGATTTCTGAAGGATCATGTGACACTGAAGACTAGAGTAATCAAATAAATGCAGCCTTGGTGAGCATAAATGTTAATTATTCCAAATATTTGACAACATGAATATATCTATGCAATAGGATTGTGCGTGCATTTTAAAACGAATGCATGTCAACTTCAGCTGTGTTAGTTGGTCGAGCAAGAACATTATTTGTGATTGGGGTGATCGAGGCGGATCTACGTTTCAGTTAATAATGAAAAAAAAAACTTCTAGACCCGGACAGGACATCATTTCAATACACTTCCTGATTTATTTGTGTATCAGCTGTTTATAGCAAACGATCCACACAACACAAGCTAGTCAGGTCAATTGAGCTTCCACTCTTGTACATTGTAAATGTGACAAAAGAAGCTCTCTTTCAGTTTGCAATCTTTTCAGAGGCGTTTTCAGAAAGAGTGGCGGTAGCATCTCTCCCCCGCTGTGTCTGCAGCGGTGAGCCCCTGTGAGGCTAAACACACACACACACACACACACACACACACACAGTCGTCTAAAGGAGGTGTGTGTGTGTGTGTGTGTGTGTGTGTGTGTGTGTGTGTGTGTGTGTGTGTGTGTGTGTGTGTGTGTGTGTGTGTGTGTGTGTGTGTGTGTGTGTGTGTGTGTGTGTGTGTGTGTGTGTTTAGTCCCTGAGGGAGGCGGCTGGTCTGATGAATGAGAATAGACATTTTGGAGGGAACTTCTTGTCGAGTCAGAAACACAAAACACACCCTTATAAACACACACACACACACACACTGTTGTGTCTGGTCAGACAGGGGTTTGACCCTAAGGGGCGCAGTGTGTGTGTGTGTGTGTGTGTGTGTGTGTGTGTCACAGATGTGCTATCGGTTTCCCTCCAAAATTTACTGATTTACAATGTATCAATGACAAAAGAGTCAGTCAGTCACACAACACAGGCCGAATGAAGGAATAACAGGCAGAAAACGAGGGTTCAAAAGAGCCGAACATCTGATATTCTCTGTTGTTCTCGCTGTCAAACTTTATCTCTGACTGCTCTCCAGCTGTCAGGACATTCATTAGCATCATCTCAACATTTTAATCTTCATTTAATGACATCATGGAGGGAAAAATACACTGCCGATCAAAAGTTTGTAATAATATATATATTTTTTTATGTTTTTGAAAGAAGGCTTCATTTGTTTGATTAAAAATGCAGTCAAAACAGTAATATTGTGGAATATTATTACAATTTAAAATCAATGTTTTCAATTTGAATAAGGTCAAATGTAATTTATTCCTGTGATCGAAGCTGAATTTACAGCAGCTGCAAAGAAAAACTATTATTTTAAATTGTAATAATATTTCACAGTTGACTGTATTTTTGATCAAATAAATAAAATGAGTATTAATAAACACAAATAAACACAAAAAGAGTGTTCAGAAAAGTGGCAGATATTATAATTTTGAGACTGCTTAAATCCTTTTAATTAAAATACACTGATGAGCCGATAAGCCAAGAACATTCTCAATCAGTGAAGTAATGTTCATTAAATATTTTAAGAATCAAAAGTTGCCCACAATCTCACGGCCATGATAACATCTTCAGTGTGAGCATCTGTCAGATAAAGTTTAAACTAATAACCTAAATATGAAACTGATGTGAGTTTAAATCCAAAGGACTGAAGACGGAAATACGGGACATTCAAGACATATTACTTGTATATCTCAAAATCAACTTGCTGTTAGAAGTTTCTCTCAGAGAAGCAACTGTGAAACGGTTTTGTGACGGAGATATTCAGTGTTACAGTCGCCCGTCCGTCTCTCTCTGCTACATTATATGAGTCTCGGTCTGTTACTCAACACCACTGATGAAGCTCCTTTGAAGAGCTTAAACGCCGTCCTGGTAATTGGTCTTAAATGAACATCTATTCCTTTTGAAACTATATACTTGTTCTCCAAGAACAGGTTGCTTTATTGTGCAAAAAAGAGGAGAAAGTATAGAGAAAGAATAGAGAAGTTGAGAAAAAATAATAAAATGAAATAAAATAGACAGACATACAAACAAGTACATATACAAAAAATTAGACAGGCATACAAAAATGCAAAACAAAGTACACAAAGAGTACAAAAAAGTAAAAAACAAAATAAAATAGACATGCATACAGATGTACAAAATAACTTAATAAATACAATAAACATGCATACAAACAAACGAACAAAAAGTGCACACAAAAATATATAAATGAAAAAAATAACATAAAATAAGACTTTATTAAATAAAAAAATTAAATAAAGCACAAAACTAAAACAAAATAATAAAACAAAGCTAATTAATAAAACAAAAACACAGTACACAAACCATAAACAACAAATAAACAAATACAACAAATAAAAATAAATAAATAAAATAAAATAAAATAACTAACAATTGACTCATTTGAGTCTAGATTTATCCAGGGACTATAAAGGAAAAACCTCAGGGGTTTCTTGAGCTATATGAAAAAGCAACATCAGCACTATAAAACTGGTAACTTTTGGTTAATTTAGTAACTGAAAAAGAGAAAAAACCTGTTGAGGAAAAAGAATTAGCGTGGGATGGTGTCGATTGTGTCTTTGAGCAAAGGACTGTTTATATTCATCTTCTGTCCTCAAAACACATTCATTCCAACCCAAAAAGAGCAGGGTGTGTGTGTGTGTGTGTGTGTGTGTGTGTGTGTGTGTGTGTGTGTGTGTGTGTGTGTGTGTGTGTGTGTGTGTGTGTGTGTGTGTGTGTGTGTGTGTGTGTGTGGGGCTCTTTCACATCTTCAAAAAATGCGGCAGAATGTGTTTTCTGATTGGCTGATAATTAGATAAATGAAACGCACAGACAAGTGATCTTTGTGCAAGTCGGCCAGTGTGTGTGTGTGTGTGAGTGTGTGTCTGACTAATGATCTCTGACAACACAGACTCAGGGGTCAGTCGGGGTCAAGGCAGGAGGTCAAAGGGCAGCTTTTCAGAGACACTCAATTGCACTGTCATTAAATCGTGACATGCAACCATTACCTATCGTGAGCGAGTGTAATTCTTGTAAAATCGTATTCTCTCAAAAACAAGGTTTGTCCTCCTGCACTTCACCTTGCATCCCCTAGTTTCTTTCATTCAATCTCAGCTCATGCATTTTGCCCGGCCAGCTCTTTTGTGCTATTATTGATCAACTCAAACACAAACACACTCAAATCCCCAGGGAATCCCGGGCAATCTATTCCTGAATTCCTCAGGAACTCAGAAATGGCGTTAAAATGGTCTTTTGGGTTTGAACTGACTCTGACTGACTCTTTCAGCGTCTCGTCTTTGTATCCGAACCCCTTCCATACGCATTACCATCACAAACATCAGAACCTCGCTGACCTCCGTCACAAAAATGAGGCGCTCCATTAGAAAACACATATGCACACACACACACACACACACACACACACACACACACACACACACACACACACACACACACACACACACACAAACACACACACACACACACACACACACACACACCAGTTTTGTTGGTCAGTTCGGTGGAAAATTATTTGGCTGAATTGAGAAGAAATGGCGGCACAATAATGAGGCTCAGGATCAGGCCGTGACTAAATCAAATAAATGATTGTCTTAAGCATGTCGCCTTCATTTACAAAACCACGTCTGATGAACTACACTGTGAAAAAAAAAATGTTTTATATGAAAATACTATTTCAGTCTTTCTACTTCAAAATGTCACGTTTAATTCAATCTCACTTCTTTGTAATTATTTGTGAAATTCACAAGCAGTATCGGAAGTGAAAATTGTTTCAAAGTAACAGTTTTCAGTGTAGAATGAAAAACAGAATGTTTGCTTGTTACCAGGGTGTTGCTATGCAGTTGCTAAGATGTTCTGGGTGGTTGCTTGGTAAACACTCAAGAGCTCTGTGATCTCCTTTAAAGGAACACTCCACCGTTTTTTGAAATAGGGCTTATTCACCTTCTTTCCTACATTTAGATAGGTGGGCAAATGCATTTTTGTCTCAGTGCATGCATTGTTTTAGTTTGACAGGGTCGGCGCTAGCTTAGCTTAGCATAATGAATGGAATCCTTTGTTGCCAGCTAGCATGTCCTTAGTAAAAGTGATATAAAAAAAAAAAAAACCACCTAATTACTTCTTGTGGCCTGCGTATTCACAACAAGTACAAATAGCGATGCAGATTAACACTAGGCGATTTCCTATGCAGATATTGACTTGGGACTATATTAGGGGGAAGCACAGGCGAAGCACTGCTACTTGGGCGCAGAGATATCACACCCAAGTAGCAGTGCTTCGCCTGTGCTTCCCCCTAATATAGTCCTTAATATATAAGTCAATATCTGCCTAGGAAATCGCCTAGTGTTAATCTGCATTACTATTTGTACTTGTTGTGAATACGCAGGCCACAAGAAGTAATTAGGTGGGTTTTTTTTTTTTTTTATATCACTTTTACTCAGGACATGCTAGCTGGCAACAAAGGATTCCATTCATTATGCTAAGCTAAGCTAGCGCCGACCCTGTCAAACTAAAACAATGCATGCACTGAGACAAAAATGCATTTGCCCACCAATCTAAATGTAGGAAAGAAGGTGAATAAGCCCTATTTCAAAAAACGGTGGAGTGTTCCTTTAATGTGCATGTGTTTTTATTTTTTATTTTTAATGTTTTATGGTTCAGTAGGTGAAAGATGGTGCATCTGATCACTTAAAGTAAAGCACAGTTCTCAACAACACATGATGGAATCATCTACAGTATATTAGATTCTGTACCAGTCTTTCTTGAGGCTTTTGAATCTCACTTAAAAATCTCTATTCACTGTTTAATCTGTGTAATATATGTATGCTACTTGGCCTCATTGTTAGGTCCTGGTATGTAAAGCACTTTGGCCAGCATATGTTGTTTTTAAATGTGCTTTAGAAATAAATGTGATTGATTGATTGATTGATGTATGGAGCAAAAACTGGTTTCACAGAGGTCCTTTACAGCTTATGCAACACCTTATGTTTTATTTCTGCTCCTGCTTGTGTGAAAAGACCACCAACTTACAAGGAAGACCTTTGCAATAAAAGGTCCTGATAATGGTAAAAAAACAAACAAAAAAAAAACACTCACATAGATGCATTATTAATTGGCAATAATAGAAATGCATCTTCCTACATTATTTAAAAAGCACAAGAAAGTTTACTGGGCAAAAGTACTCATTTCAAAGCTTCATTACCAGGAGAAAGTTGCTCTCTCAGCTCAGAGGACTTAATGTAGTCCTCAGTTTCATTTAAGTCTCTTGGTCTCAGATGTTTCTCCTAATGGACACATAAGAACAGACACGAATGAGTCAGTTGAATAACATACAGTAAGAGTATAAAGATACACTCTTGAAAATAAAGATCACGAAAGAGGGCATTCTCAGCGATGGCATTATTCTTATTGTGAAGAGGATTTTTTTTGTTAAATATACAGAAACTTTTTTCCACTATAAAGAATCTAAAGGTTCCACGGATGCTTAAGGTTCTTTATGGAACCATAAATGCCAAAAAATATAATTTATTTCTGATGCTCTGTTTTGGTTTAGTTTCATTGTGTTTTGGTTCTGTTTTTCCTGCTTCTGTTTGCCTGTGTTCCTTGTGCCCGGTACACATTGTAGGATTTTGGACTGTCCCAGACGAAAGATGACCAATCGTGTCGATTTCTGTGATCATGGCTCCTAAACGCTGGTCCTACGTCATACAGTGAGAGATTTGTCACGGTCTTCCGACCAAAGATAGTCTGCGATAATTTACTGAGAGCGTCATAAATTCAGCATGATCATCTCAGTGTGTTTGCTGCTACGACCTACATCTACTGACTAGCCAATCAAAATGCAACATGAAATGTCGCTTAAACTTAAAACTTCTTACACCTCAAGCTCCATTTACAAAATTGCATGCCAAGGTGGCCTCTTTTCCCTAGCAATGACCGCGTCCATATTTTATTCTTAAACTTGCGTTGTATTCAATAGATGGCTGTACAGTCTGCATACATGTCGTACAGTGTGATTTATAATGATCTTATAGGACTGACAAAATCGCACAGCACTAGTTAATTTACTTGGTTGTTAATTAGTTCTATACACCTGTTCCACTTTATCTTGATTACTCTCATGTATTTAAGCCCTGAGTTTCTTTAGTTTGTTTGTCCGTTATCATCTATGTTAAAAGTGGTTGTGTTCACGTTTTCTCCTAACCTGGAAATCCAGATCTAAATCTAAAAGATTAATGGTCTGGCATCGAGTAATGAAACTCGGCCAGCTCGAGGGGCGGCACCAAGCATGCATTTGAAAATCTCACTGCACGCAATTGGATAACACTACGACCAATCACCACAAGCCCCATACGCTTAGCTACCAGCGGAGCTAACTGGTAGATTAGACTCTTGCCGGATCCGGTCGGCAAAACAGCAAAAACGCCCTTCTTGCAAAGGAACGATTCGAGCGCCGTTTTCTGTTCCTGTTTTAGATAAAAAGCCAAGTCTAACTCGTTCATTGTAGCGGCCAAAGCCGTTTCAAACAACTGGTGTTCATCCATAGCCATCTTGCAATGTTTACTAATGACTTTGACGTCACAGCCAGCCCGGTCTCACCCCAAAACGTCATGTACTGACGGGTCTTGACCATACGGCAACATACGACGAATAGGGTACCCCTAAAACGTCCATATGAGACGAAGACATAAGCGCACCAGCAGCGCCTCCTAGCGGTACCCTAACGCATACCTAAACCTACCCATAACCCGAATCGTCACATATGGACATTTTAGGGGTACCCTATTCGTCGTATGTTGCTGTATGGTCAAGACCCGTCAGTATGTGACGTTTTGGGGTGAGACTGTGTTATCACAGCGCTGTCGTCATCTGTTTAGCTCGCCTCTGGCCCGCCTATATCAGATAACCCGATGTGATTGGTGCAGCTCAGATCGAGGGGCATATTTAATGAGCATCATTACTCGACACCAGAGTAACTCGCTGAGCAAATTCAACTTGTGCTCTCGCGAGAACTCTGGATTACCAAGGTAGTTTTCTCCTACGATCTCCTGAGTTTTCCATTGTGGATTGTGCGCTCTCTATATATCCATACATGACGGTGCAAAAACAGCAGCATTTGGTGGTTGGATGTTTGGGCTCATATTGAACATTTTTCAATTGCACATTTTGGGATCTTGGAAAATCTGAGCACATCATTGAGATCTCTTCTGAAACTCTAAATGAGATACATCACTAGGGTCTTTTGCTCAGCAGGACACTTATGCAAAAAATCTCATGCGTTCAGGAGATGTTGAAAAGATCATTTGTGGCGTCTTGCTGATGCGGCCTGTGTAAAGAATCCTGACTGACTTTTCTCTCAAAAGACTGAAGATATTTTAGACGGCGGCGCTGACGGCAGGGGGAGGAGATGCGGGTCAAATGGCATGCGTTCATTGTCCCTGAATACGGCTGTGTGAACGTGTGTGCGAGAGGGTGTGAGCTAATCATGCTTAATGTGAACCGACACACAATGAGAGAGAAGAGTCCAGACTGAGGGAGGGACGCGGAGAGAGAGAGAGCAGAGATATATCCGTCTGAGTCAATGAAGAAGAAAATGAGTGAATGCTGGAGGGGGAGGGATAGAGGATGGGAGGATGGGTGGACACACTTAAACTGATGAAATGCAGAAATACAGCTTTAGAGACATGGGGGAGATGGAGGGGATGATGAGACACAGAACTAAACTTAAGAAAGATCCGAGGAGTTTTTCCCTCATATATTGTTTGCGTGATGAAAAATAAATGAGTGCAAGAAATGCTGTTTAAAATTGCTCAATAAATTCAGCAAGGATGCATTAAATTGTGTAGTAAATATATGTATGATGTTACAAAAGTTTTCTATTTCAGGTAAATTCATCAAAGAATGCTGAGAAAATGCATCACGGTTTCCACAACAAATATGAAGCAGCACAACTGTTTTCAGCATTGATAATAATCATAAATGTTTCTTGAGCAGCAAATCAGCATATTATCATGATTTCTGAAGGATCATGTGACACTGAAGACTGGAGTAATGAAAATTCAACTTTGATCACAGGAATAAATTACATTTTAAAATATATTCACAGAGAAAACAGTTATTTTAAATTGTAATAATATTACTGTATTTTTATCAAATTTATAATCGTGCCGACCCCAAACTTTTTGCATGGCAGTGTACTTCAATTACTACCCAAAAATACATTATAAAACACATTTTTCAGACTCTAAATTCTGATTGGTTGCACCAAGTTGCTACATTTCACATATAAACTACATTACCAGGCAGAGGAATTGTTGTTGTTTTTATTATTATTATAATTAGGATTAATATAGTTTACTATTATTTAACAATGGGCTTACGCTTTATTTAAGGTGTCATTGTTACAGTGTGTTATTATACATGTAAGTACTGAGTAATATTAATCAACTACATATACTTACTAAAGGGTTACGGTATGATTTGGTTAAGAGTTAGTTGCATGCAATTATGCATAATTTACTGTTATTACTACGGTAAGTACAAGTAACATATGTAACAAGGACACTGTAAAATAAAGTAATGGTTATGGGGATTTTCGTCCAGTGTCAAAGCAGTAATAAACCTAAAAAAATAAAGTTTATTTATTATTTATTTATAATAAGTTGTTTCCTTTTTTATGCTGGATTTCATATAAGGATTGTGATATTAAATGTTGTGTAAAACCAGTGGATGTCCTGCAGCTGCGTGTGAAATAGTTTCTTCATGATTGACAGTGATGTGCTAAAGTGAGATTAAACATTCTTACAACATTTAAGAGGAAAGAGAGTAAAGAAACGTGAGCGCACAGCTGTGGTGTGTATCTGTGAAAGTACACTATTACACATGTGTTAGTGTGAGTGTGTGTGTTTAGTGTCGGTTGTGTGTACGGAAGTTTGGCCTTCTCGTCTCTCCCGAGCTCTTGTTTACACACTCACTCATTTTCCCGAATCAAAAAGCAGTGTTTGAAGCTCTCAAACACACTATCTATCACACAATCACATGTAGATGTGCTTTTCAGACTAAGAAATGTCCTGAGAGAAATCTATATCCATATTTAGCCAAACATCACTTTTACAATTGCTCATATTAAGTTTAGTGATTTCAAAGCAACTGCTAACATCAAGTATTAAACTTCAGATGCAAAAGCATAAATGTTAATGCAAGCAATCTGGGACATGAGAAAACAGTGGGGAAAAAACACACTGACTAACACTGAAGGAGAGGCAACTATACCTAGCAACCACCCAGAACACCCTAGCAACCACAAATTAACACACTTTAGCATCTGCATAGCAACGCCTAAAGTAACAGCATATCAGAATGATTTGTGAAGGATCACGTGACACTGAAGACTGAAGCAATGATGCTGAAAATTCAGCTTTGATCACAGGAATAAATTACAATATATTCACATAAAAAACTGTTATTTTAGATTGTAATAATATTTCACAATATTACTGTTTTTTGGTCAAATAAAGGCAGTCTTGTTGAGCATAAGAGTAAAGAAACTTCTTTCAAAAACATTAATAAATCTTATCGACCCAAACTTTTGACATATATACTATACGTACAACTCTGTACAGTAATAAAGTTACCCATAAGCCAAAACGCATCACATAAAGTTATGGTTTTCAACAAAAGAATTAAAAATGTTCTTGGCTGAAAAATATAGGCTAGACAAACGTTTAAGCCTAAAAAGTTTCAGCCTTTGTAACTTTACACACAATGGAAGTGAAACTATAAACAGAATCTTTCTGCCCTTTCTACTATATATATATGACCCTTCTCTCAATCTCACTGTCTCTCCGTGCCCTTTAATCTTTCCATTATAGCAGCGTAAGAAGTGCCTTTATGAGGAAACACACACAGTGCTGTATTTGCCGGCAAACCCCTATGAGAGAGCTGTGAAAAATGACACTGTTGTTCTCATTGCTCTTTCTCATGTGAGTGTGTGTGTGCGACTGCAAACACAGCTGGATCAAGATCTGAGGAGACCAACACTATTGCACCCCCAAACACACACACAAACCAATAATCGGACTTGAGGAACATGCTTGAATGAGAGTGATAACACAGACCAATCATGTTAAGGCATTTAGAGTTTAAGTAAAGCCTAAAGCTGCTTTGCTGAGGGCCTAGATCGATTTGAGTGATCGATCGGTTGACTTTTTGTAGTTGTAGTTCTCTCAAAAATCAAATCATCCTTAAAAAGCATAAAATATATAATGCATCAACATCAATCCAAATATGATCACAGTTAAGTTGTATTTCACTATTCTACTGATAATTAGAGCATCATATTTCTTAGTTTGCAAAAGATTTGTGTGTGCAAATATTGGAAACCGAGACTATAATGATCAAAAACTCTTGCTAAACATACAGATAAAGATGCACGTTCACGTTAGCTTTCATGTGTCTATTCTTTGAAGTGGCCACTAGAGAACAAAAGCCTCAGTTTATACACAGCAGATCAGCAGGGAACACAAAACGCACACACTATATACACACCTCAGCAGGGCTACTGGACATGAGGCTTTGAATATGTCAAAGGTCCTGTCATAACCACATCAAAGACACACACACTCGCGTACACACACATGCGCACTATCCATAAAGATAGATTGCAGTGGTGATACAAAAGAATATTTGATTTGCTTATAATGCAGTAAGATGAAAGAGTCCCTCAGCATGGGCCACAGAGAGGGCAGGCGTCACGCGGAGCGCTTCATTTACCCCCGACCAACCCGGCCATCCCCCTCTCCTCTACCTCTCTCCAGAAGTTTAAGTAGTAACATTAGAGTGGATTATCATGATTCCAGCTTCAGATCTTGCAGTTTTCTATTCAGTTTTCAAGCACTTTGTATCTTGTTTTTAGACTAAGAGAAATGAATCAACTTCTAGCCATCTTAATTAGATTACAATGAATATTATAATTAAGATCGATTGCATTACAATCAAACTTTTAACTACATGGTAATGTAAAGCCGTTAACCGTGTTAAATCAAACTGAAAGGCTTCTTGCATTTCGCTTTTACAGTCCCACTGAAGTGCCTTGAAATGCACAGCATTATTCAATGTGTTGACGTAATTTCCACTGAAACAGGAACATATCGAGCAGCTCCTCCCCTTTTTTTAAACAGCCAATAGTGTTACGTTTATATCACAGCTCGGGCAGAGCCGTTGAGCTCGGTAAAGCCAAAGTTTCCTCCTAATCTCTTCCATAACGCTTTAAAATATAGCATTCTGTGCAGAATTCAAATGTATTCGATTTGTTTCGTGGTCTGCGCCGACTCGCGCATATGATCCGCTCTGTTAATATTGCTTGCCGCTAACGTGAAACCAGACTTCATTCGCCCCAATGGCAAGCATATTTACACGGTCTGAATCGTTCCCTATCCCCTATATAGTGGACTATGTGCCATTCATCATGTAGAAAATAGTAATGTTGTGAACAAGTGACCGATTTCAGCAGCAGCAGCTTCATAGTCTATTTATAATGTAGGGGGCGGGGCTTCTGATTCTATAGAGCATTTGATTGGACAGAAAATCTGATGAGAAGCTGAAGTGCAGAGTGATGTCATCAAAATCATTGATCCATATTGGCGGAAGAGACTTATTTTGAATGCTTATAACTTCTAAATGCGAATTTTGTCATTGTTTTGGAGCACACTAGCTTATAGATAACAAAAGGCTAACATATTCATAATAAAAGCACACAAAAAAAACTTCAATTTTGATTTCATGGGGAATTTAAAGCTGGAGAGGAAACACAAAATTTGAGGAAAAACTACTGATTTGACAACAAAAAAATTTTTAACCGAATATAAAAAACGATTCTGTTACGATTCTGTTGGAATAGACAAGCATTTCTTTGCAAATCACTGATTTAGGATTAACAATTAACATTCTTGATTAAATATTAATCATATTGGGAAAATGCTACCGTTAATTTGGCCGTTAATATAATTTAGAAGCAATAAACACAAATTCAACGCAATTTTAAAACAGAGATAAAAAAAAAAGATATCTAGGGATATGGCGAAAAAGAATTGGTGAATCATTTAATCGGTTCATTGAACAAACCGCACGAACCAAATGATTCGCTAATGATTCAGTGCTACTGCCAACCCCGTGTTATGTTTCAAAATCCTTCACATAGCCTACATTCAGAAGAAGCTGATTAAATATTCCTCAGTCGTAATCCTTTACCCAGTGTGAATAGACGAGATGCCATTCATTGGACTTTAACTGCGGTGAAGCCACGCCTCCTCCTGCTGGTGTGGGCGGGGCTTAAAGTTTAGTCCCGTTCTCAAACTCTTGCGCTGGAACTCAGTCAGTCAGTCAGCAGTTGTGCACGCGCATTATCAGTCAGCTCATTGCTCAAGCCGTACGGACTGATCTGCAGAAAGAGAGGGAAAGTTTAGTTTGGACAGGTCTTTTACATCAAACAACAGTATGGAATCAATAGTTTTTTGTTGTGTTTAAATCTAACTTTGTAAAAGCAGCGAAGAGAAGGAGTTGACGCACGCGCCTCTGGATAACCGCAGCGTCTCTGCGCAGTGATGGAGGTTTTGGGCTTTATGGATTTTGCGCTTTGGATTTCATTTCTCACGAGCTTCACGATGGCCAGTTACTCCGAGGACCAGTGCAGCTGGAGGGGAAGGTAAACTTCATCAACACAGAGTTAAATGCTTTCTGCTGGTTATTAGTTCAATCGAGAATATTTTCACGCTTTTTTCTGGAATGCATTGATTTTTCCTGCTATCTTGCATTGATTTCTGTGCAATTTTAAGTGTGCAAAAAGCATGCAAATATTTATAATAGTAACCATTAGAAAAATATCTTGTATAATAGTAAAATAATGTAAGTGCAATACTTAAATCTATCTATCTATCTATCTATCTATCTATCTATCTATCTATCTATCTATCTATCTATCTATCTATCTATCCAAGGATAGTTTGTGGATTATCATTTTGTGCAAATGGCAAGGGTAAATGTGCGCAAAAAGGGTAAATTGAGCACTTGATTTATAAAATATAAGGAAGAAATAAAAATATATAATAGGAAATGTGATATGAGAGTTGCAACGTCTGTTTCTGTTATTGCGGTAAGTGTAAAAGACTGCAGTGAAAGTAACCAGTAGGAGGCGTTGAACTTTCCCTGCAACTTCAATACCCACTGGACAAATCCAAGCTTCAAGTTTCAAGTTTATTTGTCATGTGCACAAAAAGTCAGTGACAAATTGTAAATTGAACTGCTTGTGGTGAGGCACGGGTATTCTTACAGCAACACAATACAGGGAAAACATCAGAAGATATCAGAATTATGACTCAACTTTTCAGACCTCTTTCTGCACATATAGTGTGTTTTCCCAATGGAGAAAGTTTAAGTTGTGTATATAGCCTGTAAATGTGGGGCTGAGTATAGACCTAACTGTCCATTATGTTATAAGAGGAGCGAAAAATAAACAAGAACAAATTTTAAATAAAAATACAAAAATCTTGATGCATTTACTTGTTTTGTGGACACTTCAAAATAGAGAACTTAAAGGGATGGTTTACCCCCCCAAAAAAGACATTTTACTTTTGTGATAGTCTTTCTGCTTGCACTATTTTTAATGTGGATGAAGGACTCAGAGTGTTTTGGTGTTGCTCTGGTTAACCTCTGGTTTGCATCTCTGCAGTGGTCTCTCTCAGGCGGTGAAGAACGTGGAGCAGGTTTGGTTGAGGTGTGCGGAGGGTTCGGTGGAGTGGCTTTACCCCGCTGGAGCGCTGCGTCTCATGCTCTCGCCCCGTCTGCCGTGGAGCGCCATGGTCCCGGGAGAGTCCAGCAGGAGCCCGGTGTCGGCCTGCGTCAAGCCGGACCAGCACTGGGGTGGAGCTCAGCTTTACCTGGAGAGAGACGGGGTCCTGGAGCTTCTGGTGGGAGACGAGACATCCGAGACGCCCGGCCCGGTCCAGGTGCGCTGCTTCAGTGCCATGCCTGGGGAACGAACAGCCCTATTCCTGCAAGCAACGCCTCACCAAGACATCAGCAGACGCATCGCAGCGTTTCGCTACGAGCTGAGAGGGGATTGGATGGCGCAGCCGTCAGTCAACACGGATCCGAGCGGCAGTGAAGGTGAGGATATAGTAGTGATATATAATGCAACAATGAAATTGCTGAAAAGATTAAGAAATCTTTACATGGTCATTTCTGAGCATTAAAGGGATAGTTCACCCAAAAATGAAAATTAGCCCATGATTGTCCTGGCTCTTCCAAGCTTTATAATGGGAGTGAATGGCTGTTTCTGTTTTGAAGTCCATAAAAGTGCATTTTTATGATGGATGGATGCACTTTTATGATGGATGGATGCACTTTTATGGACTTCAAAACAGAAACGGCCATTCACTGCCATTATAAAGCTTGGAAGAGCCAGGACATTTTTTTATATAACTCTGATCGTATTCGTCTGAAAGAAGAATGTCATATACACCGAGGATGACTTGAGGGTGAGTAAATCATGGGCTAACTTTCATTTTTGGGTGAACTATCCCTTTAACCTGCAGACGAGTCCTCAGCCCATTCAAACACTATGAAACTATGCAAGGTTGGAGATGAAGTTCTCCAAAATTATGCTGAGTTTGAGTTGCCCTTTGACCTTTGGGAGGATGGGGGTGCAGAACGAGGATCATGAACAGAGCATTCATTCAAACTTTAACGAGACTTGAACTTTGGAGTAATGCAGTTTAGAGTAGATCCACCATGTGAAGAATCCCACAGCTTGCTTCTTGAAAAGCACCAATTCGTCCCTCTTACTTTTTAACCTGTAATCGTAACGAGCATTGCAGTGATTTAAATGTAACGTTTTAGGTCATCTCAGCTGGGCAGCTCCTTCCAGCCAGTTGTGAGAAATGGGGGAGGGAGCGTTCGGATTCGAGGAGCGGAAAAGACGAGGGGGGAGGAGGGGGGAGGGAGAGAAAGACAAAAGCTTAGTATTGGGGGGGTTTGTCTCCATAGTGAGCCATTTCAGAGAATTGCATGAGAGCACAGTCGCCGTGGTAACGGGGGGGTTGAGGGGGGGAACCACACAACTGAAAAGCGGATCTTTTGTTCTGAGTTTTGGGAGCAGAGAGGAGACAGGGAAGGACGTTTAAAGTTTTAAAGGGCCAACAACTTTCTCTGTCTCACACCCACACGGACACCTGTTGCTCAGTGTGAAAGTGCACATGTGGAGAAATGAGCTCGAGCTGCATTCGCTTCAACTTCTAATTATCATGACTTTAGTGCTCAACTTGAAGTATGGCCGAAATCTAGAGTGCAGAATGGATGTTGAGTTGAGAAAATGTTATCAGTGCCAATCATTTATATATATATATCATTTCAGCTTGTTTCTCATTTTGGTTAATTTCATATACTAAAATAACTAAAATTGTAATAAAAAGGAATATAAACTATATAGACATAAAAAAAAATGTCTAAATAAAATAAAAATGACAAAAACAATCAAATGACATAAAATTTTACTCAAATCAAAATGGAAAATATAAAAATAAAAACCAATTAAAAATATTAATAAAAACTGATAGTACCGGTATATCAGTAATACTAAAATAACACTGATTCAAGAATGTGAACCAAAACTACTTAGCACATATTCATTTTGTGGTAATTTTAACAACAAAAAAAACATAAATTAATTTGAAATTAATTTTGGAACACTTTCTGAATCTTATATATTTCAAGTTCTTTGAAGTTTCAATGTTCACAAATATGAAGTTGAAACAAAAAAAACATAGACGTGACCGAGGACGTTTAGATTAGACTCATTTTCATTTGTTTCAAATTAATTCAGCCATCTACCCTGACTTAAAGTCTGGTATTTTGACTAGAAACTATAGTTACCATGGTCAATTTTTGTAAACGCATCTATACAAACATCCAGCATCTTCCAAAGATGGGTTTTAAAAGATCAGCTGTTCAGTTTGCCTACTTTACGAGCCCATATAGATCAGCTGAAGGAACAACAGAGAGGAAGAGGGAAGTGTTACTGATCTGGATGCATCACACACACCTCTCTCATGAGCTTTGATGAGGTGAGATGGCTCACACCGATCAGAAGGTCATTCACTCCATCACACCTCCACCGTAAAGTAGCAGCTGTGTGTTACACCTCATCTCGAGCTGTTCCTGTTCTCCGGTCTCATTCTTCTCCTCTCTCTCTCTCTCTCTCTCAGGAGCCTGCAGGCCGTGCAATAACACCGAGATTCTGATGGCTGTGTGCACTAGTGACTTTGGTGAGTATTTGAATTGAGTTTTTCTTCCACTTTATTAGGATAAAGGCGTCTTTATCCAAAGCAATCAGCAGGACGTTTCCACTAAGTTTAAGGTGGAGAGCAAAAACCTCAAACCTCAAATCTACAACCTTAAGCCACCAATCCAGATCTTAAACCTCTACGCCACACTTTCTGTTGGTTTAGTTTAAGATCTGGACTGGCAACCAGGAACAAGGTCAAAGGTTCAAACACAAGTAGGGGTCAGACCTTTAGTCTGCAATGTACTGTTATTTTAATATCATTGAGATACTATTATGGTTTCTATTAATATTTAGAATTCGATTTTTAGATTTTCCATTTAAAAAAAAAATATATATATATATATACTTTTTTTTTTTAAATATGTCTATATAGTTTTGTATATGAAGAGTTCAGATGCAAAAGCCTCTAAGTGCCATCTGACATTTTCTTCTAGAATGATCATTTTTATCAAGCTCGTATATTTAAGTTCAGTAATTTCACTTAAATGACAATTAATAGGTAATTTTCATTCCCATTTAAGTGAAATTACTGAACTTAAATATACGAGCTTGATAAAAATGATCATTCTAGAAGAAAATTTCAGATGGCCTTTGCATCTGAACTCTTCATATATAGTCAGTCTTAGTTTTTTATATTTCAGTTTAAGTTATTTTTGTATTTTATTTCAGTTAAAGTTTAAGGTTTTAGTTGTAGTTTGCTTCACAGCGTCACTCCTTCCAAACTTCGACTGTGAATTGCTTTGGATAAAAGGCGATTTCTGATTTATTCGCACCAAACCCAATCTGCATTAATCCAATGGGTTCATTTAGCCTCTTTAATTTCTGGTTTAGAAGGAGATCGCAAACCAACCAAAGTAGCTCAAAAGCTCAAATTTGATGTTAATTAGCAATATACAAGCTTTATCAACAATCCATCCGTACTAATGGAGCCTTCTGTGTTTTTAGTGGTCCGAGGGAACATCCGCTCAGTGGAGACGGACTCGAATCTGAAAGCGGCAGTGATCAAAGTGAGCGCAACTCGAGTGTACCGGCAAAAGTTCTCCTTGTTCCCTGAGTCGGGGCGTCTGACGCGGTCCGGGGAGATCCGGACACCTCTGCAGTGTGGCGTTCGTCCCGGCGCGGGGAGCTTTCTCTTCACCGGGCGCGTGCACTTCGGGGAGGCCTGGCTCGGCTGTGCTCCACGCTATAAAGACTTCCTGAAGGCGTACGAACAGGCCAAACAATCCCTGATGATCCCCTGCACTCTGGTGAACGACTGACGGATGAAGAGCGAGCGCGTGCCAAACGTGACGGACCCTTGATTCCGATTCGCAGGGTCTGAGATGAAACTCCTGAACGCAAGAAAGAAACAAGTTCAGGAGGACGGAGAATAAGACACTGAGACAATTCTCAGTGCCGATCACTGGATCGAGATGGACATCGGAATAAGGACATCTGGGGTTACTGCGTGTCGAAGTCTGTCTGAATCCACCGGTTTAACCCTGATTTCGGAGCCTCTTTTTTTTTTTTACTCAGGAAATCGTGTCTTTGGACACTTTGATATGAACGTCATATCATTGAAATATCCAAAGTCCTCGTGATGTTGGGGACAAACTCTGTTCCCATCTTGTGGGTCGAGTTGGTAAATAAGCTGAACGCAATGCATGTAGCGCAGTCGTCTTTCGCAGTATTTGACGCCACAGAAAAGAAAAAAAACTATTGATTTGTCATCCTTTATATGAAAAAGTTTTTAAAGATTTTAAACACTGTTTTTGTATTGAGAGTATATATTTTTTCCGCATTTTTCTAAATAAAATAAAAAAAAGCATCTATTTTCTAAATTTGCACTGGTTGAAAGGAAAGGGAACTGGCGATACCTGGATGCTGCAAGCACTGAGAAACCAAAACGCATCTATATGTAGCATAGCAAAAGATGTTTTATATAAAATATATTCTATAATATGAAATCAGCTTTGGTTTATATGCTAACAGGCTGAGAATAGAATGCAGCTAACACGAAGTAATGAAAGCGGATACAATAGCAATAGTATATTAATTATAACGTGTCTACGGATAGCATGTGCTGATTACCTCATGGTTAACGTCAACACTCGTTCGCTTTGATGTTGCTAATGCTATCAAGCCGATAGCATTTACCGGTCGGGTTGTGCTAGCTCGAGATATGCTGAGAAGTTCAGAGCACTTTTGCTCTGACTCTTCTGTTACGAAAAAGGTGCGTTCACACTTGCAACCGACTTTTGCAGACTGTTTATGCAAATGAGCAGCGGCGCAATGACCAATGGGAGTGCAGACAGAGAAGGTCACGTGATGCTGTATTCTAACCTCTCGCGATTAATCCGTTGTCAGTGTGAACGCACATTAACAGGGTATGCTCACAAATCTGGATTTTAATTTTAGTTCAAATATATGTCCTTGTGATATAATCTACAAAGATAATTTAACTTTAAAGCTAAACGTCTGAAATAACACTCTTAAAGCTTGTCAACACGCTCAAATTGTGGACTTGTGTACCAAAACATTGACTGCTGGTCTCAGGCTGGACTGCAAGCACTGTCCTGTTTCTAATTCTGGTTATCTGCTATTGTTTATGTCTTGATTTTGTTCTTCACATCCATTCACTGTCAGCGATGTATGTGCACTAAACAAACGAGTGGAGAAACCAAACGTGGAGAGCGAACCGAACATGCCAAGCTGCCATATTTTATGCTGTCCGTGTTTGTTATTAGTGTGTCTTTAAAACCAATGTGACTGCTGTGTGTAAAATAAATGTATATGTGTGTTTATGTGTCGATATCAATGTATATAAGATGTTTTAGAGTTTTAAAACTGGATGGAGAAATATTCTGTTAACATTGTAGAGTTTGTATGAAAGTTTGGTTAAAGAATATACAATTATAAAGAACAAAAATCAAATTGAATTTGTGTTCGTCTGGTTTCTGAATTACTGAGTTGTGTAGTAAAAAACATATTCTTATACTCATATTCATATTCTTATTCTTATAATATCACAGTATTTTCTAATATTAAATAGAAAATTACTTGAAATAATATAGTGTTAAACTAAATACTTAGATTTAGCTGCAGTGTGAATATTATCCATACATATACACTTTTATATTGTTTTTGAAGTCTCACAAAGCTTGTATTTATTTGATAAAAATAAGTAATGTTGTGAAATATTATTACATTTTAAAATAAGTTGTTTTCTATGTGAGTATATAGTAAAGTGTAATTTATTCCTGTGATCAAAACTGAATTTTCAGCATCATTACTCCAGTCTTCAGTGTCACATGATCCTTCACAAATCATTCTAATATGATGATTTGCTGCACAAGAAACATTTATGATTATTATTATCAGTGGTGAAAAAAAGTTGCTTCATATTTGTGAGGAAATATTTTTTTTAGGATTCTTTGATGAATAGAAAGTTCAAAAGAACAGCATTTATTTTAAATAGATTTTTTTTTTGTAACATTATAAATGTCTTTACTGATCAACTTAATGCATCCTTGCTAAATAAAAATATTAATTTCTTAAAAAAAAAGAAAATCCTGACCCCAAACGTTTGATGGGTATTGTAACTATAAAAGGATGTTTGTCAGCCGCTGTCACACTGACCACGTTTCACTTTATTATTATTAGCATATGTATAACCTTATACTGTAGTTTTAAGGTGAATAACAGGAAAATGAGGAAGGGTGTTGGTGAGCTGTGTAGGGTGTGTGTGTGTGTGTTCAGGTGTACAGTGTGTGTGTGTGTGTGTGTGTGTGTGTGTGTGTGTGTGTGTGTGTGTGTGTGTGTGTGTGTGTGTTTGGCCTTTGAAGATTTCCAGAGATAGAACAGGAAATGAGTGCGACCCAACCCGCAGACACGAGCTCTCTGACCTGGATTGTGTTCATTTATATCTACAGACACACACACAATACACACACACAATACAGACACACACACACACACACACAATACAGACACAGACGCAGACACACACAATACACACACACACACACACACACACACACAGAGACAGAGACACAGACACGGACACACAATACACATAGACACACACACACACACACACACACACACACACACACACACACACACACACACACAAACACACACACACACACAGAGACAGAGACACAGACACGGACACACAATACACACAGACACACAGACACACACACACACACACACACACACACACACACAGAGACACAGACACGGACACACAATACACACAGACACACACACACACACACACACACACACACACACAGACACACACACAGACACACACACAGACACACACACACACGCACACACGCGCGCGCGCGCGCGCGCGCGCGTACGTACGTTGGGTTTACATGTTTTATGGGGACATTCCATAGAGATAACCTCACAGAAAAATGTTGCTAACAGAAATAGATTAAGCTGAATTTAGAGTTATGGGGTTGAAATGAAGTTTGTGATCCTGTATGAATGAATGTGTGTGTGTGTGTGTGTGTGTGTGTGTGTGTGTGTGTGTGTGTGTGTGTGTGTGTGTGTGTGTGTGTGTGTGTGTGTGTGTGTGTGTGTGTGTGTGTGTGTGTGTGTCAGTATACCCTACGTTACGGGAACACAAATATTTGTTACACCCCACAAAGCTGGTAATATACAAAATCCTAGTCCTTATGGGGACATTTCTCAGTTCCTATGAGGAAAATAAACATCATTAATCACACTGATGTTTTTTTGAACATCTAAAAATGCAGAAAGTTTTATTCAACTGATCAAAAGTGACAGACTTTTATAATGTCACAAAAAAGATTTCTATTTGAAATAAAAGCTGCTTCTCTGAACTTTCAATTCATCAATGAATGCTAAAAACAAAAATGATTATGATTATGATTTCCACAAACCGCAGCCATATGAAGAAGCAAAACTGTTTCAACATTGATAATAATCATAAATGTTTCTTGAGCATCAAATCAGCATGTTAGAATGATTTGTGAAGGATCATGTGACACTGCAGACTGGAGTAATGATGCTGAAAATTCAGCTTTGATCACAGGAATAAATTACATTTGAGAATATATTCACTGATACTGTTTTTACTATATTTTTGATCAAATAAAAGATCCTTGGAGAGCAGAAGAGACTTCAACTACAGACCCTAAACTTATAAGGCTATTAGATAAATCAGATTAAGATATTACAGATGCAACACAATGTTTCTCTACACTGCAGTTGGGAATAATCATGATTTGGGTTATCATGAATATCTTCTAAAGGCACTAGATCCCTGCTGTGTGTTAGTATGGTGACAACACTTCAACCCCCAAGAGAACACAACTTCTCCAGAAACACACTTTTGTTCCTGAAGGGTCTGCAGATGGCTCTAATCCCATTAAAATGCGGAGGGAAACCCAAGTGTGTGTGTGTGTGTGTGTGTGTGTGTGTGATTAGCAGAGCTACTCGGGTCGGCGTGGGCAGTGTCTATCTTATTTCCCGCCAAAATTACTCTAATTATCACCTCACACAAAATATGCATTTAAGTATGTTCATATAGTCCTAAAAGTCACGACACTAAGCGCATATACAGACACAGCTTTCTTCTGGTATCCCAATTTCTATACCTTTAAATCTTTAGATTTACTTTTTCACACCTCAATCTCATATAAATGTATCGTCTCATAGATGAATAATTGTGTAATCATAAACATATTCCCTCTCTTTTTCCACTGACATTCGTTCAACAACTACCCTAATATTAAAAACAACACTGTCACACGTCTTCCAACTTGCACAACAAGAACACATCACTAAACATCTCAAAAAAATAAATGCTGACCTTTTATGCTGACAAACATCCTTTTATAGTTACAATACCCATCAAACATTTGGGGTCAGATTTTTTTTGTATTTTTATTTTTTAAGAAATTAATATTTTTATGTAGCAAGGATGCATTAAGTTGATCAGTAAATATAGAAAATGCTGTTCTTTTTAACTTTCTATTCATCAGAGAATCCTGTAAAAAATATATCATGTCCCTTTAAGGAACAACGGTGCTGAAAAACCTCTCTGAGAAATTTTTTTTTGACTTATAATATTTGCCACAATATAAAAAAATAAAAATAAAAAAAACTTCTGACAAATACAGTGACAGAAGATGAAATCAGATGCACAAAGACTGCCATTAAGAGTTAACAAAACACACTAAACACATGTCTGTTAAAAATCTTATCCATTCATTTATATTTTCACATACAATTTTTCATTAGCCAGCCGATTTTATCCAAAGCGACTATAACAAGCAATGTCATCTTAATAATTTAAGTGTTATTTTGCAGCATAAAGATGAGATCAGTGTTTAGTTTAAAAACTCTTTAATATAATGAAAAAAGTTATTTATCAAAACTCACTGCAAGTTTTTAAATGTCCAGCAACAGAAAAATATGATTTTTCAGTGTGTTACGATATTAACCAGCCAAACTTTAATCTTTTTTTTCATCATCATCATCATCATCATCATCATCATCTCTCACCCAAAATTGCAACTTGAATAAGCCAATCGGGTGCGCTTTGAGCGGAACTAGTGTTTAAGAAACCTGTCAGGAAACAGTCGGTGCACAAATTAAACGTGCAGTGTTTTAACATCACTGTGCGTTTTAATTCGACCAATTGATGTACTATAAAAACACGGGCACTGATGGGAAACATGAGCTGATGCTACCTGTTTCTCAGGTCAGAGAGAGAGAGAGAGAGAGAGAGAGAGAGAGAGAGAGAGAGAGAGAGAGAGAGAGAGAGAGAGACTACGCTAGTTTTATGTCCGGCATCCGAAAGCCGTCAGTGACAGACAGAGGCAGATCTGGGGTACGGGTGTTTAAGAGTTTCCCTGAGGTACAATCACCGAATCACTGCGATAATGGACAGAATGTGTGAACACATGCAAACGGACTGTGAGAACAGGAACACAGCCAAGACACGAGGAGAGCTCCGCGTTCTGTTCATGTGCGTTCGAGAGAGAAAAACCTCTGTTCTTTGTCGAGGGGCTACAGGAGGGCGTCTGAATTTTGTCCTAATGATGACACGGATTAAACCACAGAAGTGTGGGAAAAACGTTCACACCCCCTCCTCTCCCTCCTGCCCGTGTACTTTCAAACTTTCCTTCAGGTTATTTTCCTCTGGTTCCCTTGAACCGCTCAGCATGTCATTTCTCTCTATCTCTTCGCTCAATCTCTTGATGTTTTGTATTTTTTCTTCTGTCCTCAGCGTTATTGTTGTTCCTCCCCTTTATCCACTCGCTCCTCAACTCCTCCAGACACGCTAAAGAGCTGAAAATCCCTCCGAACGCTTGAAATCAGCCAGCAGGTGTTTCTGACAGCGAGAGAACGAGAGGAATCACAGCTAATGTCGCTCAGCACTGCTGAACAAAGATCCGAACAATTCATTTATAAAGCAACAGAGCAGTTTCTAGATGATTCAATATTTCATACCTGAGCATAACTAGAAAATATATGAAGAGTTCAGATGCAAAAGCCTCTAAATGCCATCTGAAATTTTCTTATAGAATGATTATTTTTATCAAGCTCGTATATTTAAATTCAGTAATTTCACTTAAATGGCAATGAAAATTACCTATTAATTATCATTTAAGTGAAATTACTGAACTTAAATATACAAGCTTTATAAATAATCATTCTATAAGAAAATTTCAAATGGCATTTAGAGGCTTTTGCATCTGAACTCTTCATATATTGACTATTTAAATTTGTATTAATTTTATAATTAATTATATAATTAATTAAGATTTTATTAATTCCTGATGATATTTCAAGGGCTGAAAATCCCAAGTTGACATTTCCAGGTTTTCTGTGACCATGGGAACTATATGAAATGCTCAAGCTAGCAAGACAATTCACTTATAGCCATACATTTACATTCAAATTATTTGTTTCTGGAAAGGTAAAGGTTCATTCATTTTTTTTTTTCTTCTGGTTCTCAGCCTGTCTGTCTGAATTCACACACTCATTAATTTGATAGTGAGTTCTTCTGTCTCTGCTCACATTCCTCTCTCACGCGTCCCACATTCTTTCGCTTTTGTCACTTTTTTTCTTTCCTCCGTCTCTCCCCCTCCAGCCTGTTCTCATAAATTACTGCCGTTCACAAGGCTTGTCCCGTCCACTTACACACACACACACACACACACACACACAGGCTGCCAAAGTTTATTAGACACATATCAACCGAGCATTAAAAATGACAAAACCAAACAAACAGCTACAGCAGCGCTTCTCACACACACACACACACACACACACACACACACACACACACACACACACACACACACACACACAGGTTTAACATTGAAGACGTACCAGATACCCAGCTGGAATATTCCATGGCATTCCACATTTTCCCACAGCTCGTGGTTTCAGACACACATTCCGAGTTCATCTCGATGTCACTATGGGCTCAAACGATTAGAGCTGGATGATTCATGAATGATTGCTGTAAAGAATGGTGAAAACTACTATATTATACTATATTGATGTTTTACTAAATATTAAATAATATTATAAACAACAACATAAAAAATCATATCAAATATGCAAATATTTTAATATTTATTAATGTTACTGTTAATACATTTTTATATTATTAATATTACTATAATATTATATATTAATTAACTACATGAATTATTTATTATTAATTGAATCCAATAGTGTATGTATAGTGTGTGTGTATATATAGACTACTGTATATAAATATTTTTCTATAAACTACATTCAATGAATTGAAATCTGCCAAAACCAGTGAGGTAACGCATTTAAACCACTTTGTTCTTTCTCTTTCTTTCTAGTTCTCTCTGGTGTAACGTTCTCATGATGTCAACGTGCCGGTGCGGATGCCACCCAGTGTGAGCTGGCACACAGTCGGCCGGCCGGCCGGCCCCCGAAACCCCCCACCAATTACCCTCTCTACCCAGAACCCCCTCCCCGCTCGTTTCCCAGGGGTTCAGGGGCCACTGTACTCACTACACCCCGTTTCCCATACGCATAATCGCCATTTTTCCCCCCGGCTCATAAAGAGGCGCTCGAACCCTCTTAGTCTGCAGCCCATTTCCCAAACACTCTCCCTTTATCTGACAAGCCCACAACTCTTTCTGTCTCGCTCGCTCTCTTTCTGTCCTTTCCACGCTCTCTTTCTCTGGGTAATCCGTGCTAGTTTTTTCTTTCCAGTAATACGCTTTCAAGTTTGCCCTTGCAGTATTTCCAACTAGGATAGATTCAGGTCTCCTTCACCACGTTTGCATCTCTATTTACTATAAAAATAAGAATTTTATATTCTAACAACACTAAACTAAAACTGTTTATCAAGTGTGAAAATCACTAATATGACTAGCTCTGATATTTATTAATTATATGTCCGAATAACATGTCTGTCACTCGGTGTCGTGTGTTTCTCAGGGATCCGCATGTGTGTGTGAACTACATGCTCTGTAATTAAATTATCTTAACCCGTCAGACAATTAATTGTCAGCAGCCTTTCATTCTCGCGGCCCGTAAAATTGACATAAGCTTTACAAACATTCCACGCATAGTTTCTCAGGAAGGAAGAGCAAATTCAGTCGCACACACACATACGCATGCGCTTCTAACGGAGTAAAACACAGCAGTGCAAGACATATTACTGTGTTTCATTTTGATAATTTAACTATAAACGCACACAATCAATAACAAAATAGCAATAGTTAAATATCAACTATTTAATCTGAATCAGCAATTAAGTGGAAATCCAAATAAACAAATCTCTTGAAATAAAACACTGTGAGCTAAGCATTAAACGTGAGAAAAAATGCACTTTAAATGCAAATGACGGCATTAATGAGTGTTTACACATACAACAAAATGCTGATAATGATCAAAAATTCCCGTTTTTAGGGTTTACATGCAAATCAATGAACCGACAACACAAGATAGCCATTAAACTTAAACAGATGTGATAAAGGTGTTTACATGCAAAACAAAATTGAAGTCACAGGCAAAAGATCTACATGTTACTAAAACCATTTATAACTTTTCTCTGATAAAATTTAAATTGGGGTAAGATTGTGCATGTAAACACAAGTACTCATTGATTGGCTAACACTGCTTACGATTGCTTAAGAAATCATATTACACCATTATACTTTCTTATTCTGAGCTGAAATTTGAATAATTTTGCCAGGTGCAAAAAAAACGGCATTAACGCAATGTCAGCTGATTATTTCATAACTGCTGTTGTTGATTGATTTACAGAGTGGGTGGAGCTTATGTAATGTACTATCTCATACATGTTGTGGATTGACTTATGGAATGGGCGGGGCCAATGAAAAAACATATTTTTAAAGTGCTGTTTTTGAGTGATTTGTGGAGTGGGCGGGGCTTAATGATTGCGGCACTATATTTCATAACTTCTGTTTTTGAAAGATTTGTGGAGTGGGCGGGGCTTATGGACTCGTGCACTATTAGATCTTCCCTCCTGTGATCCCAGAAGCCTGCGCAGACGCGTAATCTCCAGTTTATACCTGCACAAAGACGCCACACCTGAAGACCACACACCACCTATAAAGTCATTTCCGTATTCTCACGGGTGTGTGTTGAAATACCTGCCCAGGTGATTGTCCACATACTCCTTGAGCTCAGACACCTGCTCCTCAGCAACCGTCGCTCTGGTGATCAGAAGGACACGCTCCTTCTCTTGAGATTCCTGCAGGAAATTTACTGTGATTACCAGGGTGATGATAATGAAGCTGTTGTAATAATTATATGTGGGGCTACTTGTGTTTGCTTAGATTATATACTGCTATATTTAATGTTTGATCATAAGACTGCTGCTATTGGATATGGTTAATTGGGTTATACTGTCACATTTGGTTTGACAGGTACTTTGATTACCATTATGTCACCAAATAGGACATGATCTGGATCAATGTCGCTGTTTTATATACGATTTTAGGGTTAGGGTTCAGCTCAGGGTTATTATCGGTAACTAAAACTATTATATACGTTTTTGTTAATTGAAATAACTGAACTAAAACATGTAAAACTTGAAATAGGTTTAAGTTGAAGCACTAAAATTACTAAGTGGTGGTCGTGGGGGGTGGTACTCTAAATTAGTAATATTTAGAGATGATATATATTAAAATGAAAACTGAAAATATAAAAATCAAAGCTAATTCTAAATATTAATAATAATACTAAAATAGCACTGGTTCAGCTTAGACTGAAGGCTGGGGTTGGGGCTTGAACACGGTCCAAATGAACCAATCATATCCATCAGAGTTTATGGGTAGTTAATGGTCAGGGTTTGGAATCTGAATGTTTGACAGAAATGTTGTTCCAGGACGAACTAGTTCCAGTTTCAGTTGTATTAATTACCTGTGTGGAGTTGGTTATTTCTCTGAGCTGCTTTTTAACATCATTCCAGGCTTCTTGGGTTAGTCCAGCCCTGCACAAATGTTCAAGAGCAACACATAAAATAAGCCAGTAAACAGTATTGCTTCAGTATTTTTAACTGATACTCACCTCTGAGAAGACTCTGACAACACAGCCATCTGAAATACCAAGCACATAATCAAGTCACAGAACTAATCCATTAAATAACACACACACACACACACCTGTTCTCGAGCCAGTTTCAGTTGGCTCTCCAGGCGGGCTTTGTCCTCTCTCAGTCTGAGTATCTCTCTCTCAGTGTCTCCTCTCGGTTCGGGCCCCGCGGGACAGAAGTGGACCTCAGGGGGTCCGGCCTCTAAAGCATGTTCAGGGAGTGCCAGGATCTGCTCACGTTGCAGTCTGGGACACAGAGACACTACTTATCAGACCCAATCAGATCTAGTGTGTGTGGGAGCAGGCTTTGCTTTTTACACAGGGGCTGAAATGTCTGAAAATGTCGCAAGATAATTTGCAAAACCTGATCAAACTTAATCCAATATCATTTGATGAACCCTATGATTTTAGGGTTAGGGTTCAACTCAGGGTTGTTATCGTTAACTAAGTATTAAAAACATTTTTGCGTTTAACACAGGGCTGAAATGTCTAAAAAAATGTGCAAAACCTGCACAAAAAAACACAAGTGTGATTCAGTGGATGTTCATGCACCTGTAAGCGATGAGTAGCTGTTGAAGGGCATTGCTCAGACCCTGAATGCGTTTGCGGTATGTTCTGGCGGCTTTGGTGAGCTGTTCCTCTCTGGAGCGATAGGATGTTTTCACCTCCTCCAGCATGGACTCAACAATCCCCTTCAACTTCTGTCCCGAATCCCCCCCACCGGCTGCAGTTACACACTCCTACAGGCCCAGAAACCACACCACATCAAAACACTCTTGTAATACACTTACCACTCCAATGTCTGCTGCAAGGAAGATTAAAAAATGGAAATTAACACTTTTATTCTGCAAGGATGCACTGAATTGATCAAGTGACAGTAAAGACATTTATAATGTTACAAAGATTTTCTATTTCTTTGTAGAAACTTTCTATTCATCAAAGAATCATGAAAAAAATGCATTATGGCGTCCACAAAAATATTAAGCAGCACAACTGTTTTCACCATTGATAATAATATTAAGAAATGTCAGCAAATCATCATATTAGAATGATTTGTGAAGGATCATGTGACACTGAAGACTGGAGTAATGATGCTGAAAATTCAGATCACAGGAATAAATTACACTTTACTATATATTAAAATAGAAAACTAAAAAGAAATTATAATAATATTTCAGAATATTACTGTTTTTATTGCACTTCTGATCATAAATTCAGCCTTGGTGAGCATGAAATAACTCAAAAAGCCACTTTAAAGTGTGTTTTTCTGACACGAATGCACCATTCATTTAACCAAAAGTCTGCCTGTTTGTACACATACTGTAACATCCTGAATATAGTGTGTAAGTCGGGCCCTGTACTCTCTGTTGAGTTCCTTCAGATGATTTTGTAGATCAGAGACCTCAGTCTCGGCCTCCTTCAGCTGATGTTGAGATATGATCAGTGTCTGCATGTAGACGGGAACAAATCAGTAATCAGAAACACACATACATCATCCTCTGTGACTGATAATGTACTCACCGCAGACTGCTGGGATAGCTCGTGTCGGGTGTTTTGAATGGCTCTCTTATTCTCCTGTTGTTCTCTGCCCATGGCCACACTGTGAAAGACAAACACACACACTCATCAGCTGACCTTCACCGCCCACGTGAGTAAACCAGTGACCACATGTATCAAAGATTTTCCACTCATAAAGATGAAAGCTCCACCACATCACTCCTGATGTAGCAGGTGCGCAGAGTTTGGTTTCACTAGGTCAAACTTTAAGCAGACACCATTGTGCCCTCGTCTGAGTGTTTACACAACACCCGTCTCGGCCAGTCCGGTCGGCAGGTGGTCAGGTGAGAGAGATGCTATTAAAATACGTCTCCTGTGATCATTTCAGATCAGATTTCGAAAAGAGGGTCTAGGATTTTGCGACTACAATCAAGTATTATTTTAGTATTATATATATGATATTCTAGTACTGATAAAAACTGAATTATCTATGATATGACAGCTCAAAAGAACAGCATTTATCTGAAATAGAAAGCTTTTGTAAAATAAATGATCCTTTTGATCAATTTAATGCATCCATGCTGAATAAAAATATTAATTTCTTTCAGAAAAATAAATTCTTACTGACATTGAACGGTAGTGTTTAATGTTACAAAAATGTATATTTCAGAAAATGTAGATTTTTTTTAACTTTCTATCAAAGAATCACAATTTATTTTACTTTTTTTTACACAACTGTTTTCAACATTGATAATAATAAGAAATGTTTTTTGAGCAGCAAATCATATTATAATGATTTCTGAAGGATCATGTGACTCAGTTTTATAGTAGTACAATTTTATTTCAATAAGCTGCAAAGGCAACATTTCTAAGTTTAAGTTTCTCATCTAGTATTTATATTTTGTTTATTTCAGCTTGATTTCAATGAATGAAAACGATTTTTAACGTTTACAACACATGCATGCTACACTTATTACATCACTTATTGCACTTATTGTTCACACAGAACGCATTTTTCCATTCCACTGCGCTACTTTTCCATTGTTTTTCACTGTAAATACGCGCTAGACGGTCGTCTGTAACTGATGTGATTTTGTCTTGCATCTTTTGCAGCATCTGGCGCATGACACAGCATAGTAAAAATGCGGCACTCAAGTTAAAAGAAGTTCAACTTTTAAAAGCACCTTGCACTTTTACTCCTTTCACTGACCTGCGTCCTGCGGTTTGAACAGCAAAAACATGTTTTTTTCCACAGCTCATGTTGAGTCGTTTTGTCTAATGACATTTCTCGGAAAGATTTTTTTTGCAGTTTTTCATCAGCAGAACAATCCAAAAACATTAAATAACAGTACAACCAACTGAAGAGATGAAAGTCTTTCCCTCACAGCCTCGCTTTCATTCCCGTTCAAAAGATGGCACGGCTGTGAATAAGGTCTGTAATCTTTTGCATGAATATGTATTTGTGCTTTACCAAATGTTTTCGACAGAAGGAGGTTATCTTTTACAACAGTTACCTTAGCACAGTCGCTCCTTTGTTTTTGTACACGTCTATTGGGTCACATGTATTTCTGACTACATCCAAATGCGGTTTCAGTGATCACAGAACATTCTGGGCCCTGCTTTCATGTGTATTAAGTGTTTGTAACCCAAGATGGGGCTTGTAGGCCAAACGTCAGCAGACGTCATCGTGTGTCTCACACTTTCTCCTCTAGTTGTCGTTGGTGCCCCTCGTAGCTTTTCCTCAGGTTTTCTAGCTCATCCCTCAGGTTATTCCATGCTCCCTGCATTGAAAAACATCACATACTATACTGTATCAGTAAAACACTATAACAATAATCGTTACCTGCACTTTAATACCTCAGGTATTCTTCCACTTTGATTCCATCATTAGTATGATTATTATTGTATTTTACACTGTGATGTATTTTATCTGCAAACCTAGTGAAATGACGTTATGCTCCACTATATATGGCCGGAATGACAATAAACTAATCTAATCTATAGGCATATTACAACAAGAAGAAATATTATATTAAAAATATGTCACAAAATGTAAACTATAATGCCCAGCTATATTTGGATATATGGATATATATTACATACAACTTTACAGCATACATACACTACACTAACATAAAGCAATATATACTATGTAGTAAATCTCAGATGTGTGATCATATATATTTTCACAAAATATGAACTGTGTAGTCACCCAGCAATATATTTAAAGTTGGATATATAGTACATCCAACTTAATTTGCATTCATAAATTATACTTGTGTTAAGGGATATATGCTTTATAGCTAATCTCATTGTGTCATTGCAAAAAGTAAAGTATCTTATTGCACAGATCTAATCTGCAAAATGCAACTATAAGGCATGAAGGTATTAAGCTAAAGACATTAACATCATGATTTTCTGTAAAGCTGCTTTTCAACTGTGTGTATTGTGAAAAGTGCTATGCAAATAAAATTGGTTACACTTTATTTAACAGTGTAATTATGCATTAAAGTACTAAGTAATATTAATTAACTACATTAGGGTTAGGATTTGGTTTAGGGTTAGTTGCATGTAATCATGCATAATGTATAGTTATTACTATAGTAACTACATGTAACATGTGTAACAAGGACACTGTAAAATAAAGTGTTACCATAAAATTGACTCGATTTTCTTACGTTTTTTTCCAGTGGGCTCTTGCTCTGTTCGAACTCCTCTGGCTGTTAAAACAGACATCAAAAACAGAGTATTTAAATATATAACTTCTTTAAGTTCATTAGGAAATATTGTTGTTCCTCTTTCAGTGATTAGTGTGATCTGATAAAGCAATGCATCACTATTATTACTGTTCGGTGTGTGTTCAGATCAACTCTAAATGTACTGTAAGTATTAAAGGGATAGTTTATCCAAAAATGAAAATTCTGTCATTATTTACTCTCCCTCGTGTCGTTTCAAACCCGTAAGACCTTCGTTCATCTTGGAAAACACAAATGAAGATCTTTTTGATGAAATCTTCAGAGCTTTCTGTCCCTCCATTGACAGCTACGCAACTACCACTTTCAAGCCCCAGAAAGGTAGTGAAGACATCATAAAAGTAATGACTTTACCTCAATTTTATGAAGAACGTGAGTGCCTTGTTTACACAAGAAACATAAATTTACATAAAATATGAATCTTTACTGAAAGTGTCAGTTGCGTAGACTGTCAATGGAGGGACAGAAAGCTCTCAGATTTCATCAAAAAGATGTTCATTTGTGTTTTCCAAGATGATAAAGGCAGAATTTTCAATTTTGGGATGAACTAACCTTTTAAACCACAGCGTGAGCTTCTATATTTGTGTGGCCTTTTAAACTCAATTGTATTCAGTGTCCTGTAAAGAAACAAACTTTGCTAGCGGAAGTATTTGATAAAGCTGAGCATGTGTGTGTGTCTCACGCTGACTCTGTTCAGTGACGCCCTGCTGATGAGCGCTCGAACCCTCTCCACCTCCAGCGTGTGTCTGTGCGTCCGCTCTCTCTCCTGCAGGAGTGTGTCGTGTGTGTGCGCGAGGGCGAGCAGCTCAGCGCTGAGCTCTTCGGAGTGTGTGCGTTCTCTGTCATAAGCACTCCTCAACGACAGGAAGTTGCTCTTTAGCACTGCGTACTCTTCGGCCAGGTCACGCTCGTTCCGCTCAACGACTTCAGAACGGGCCGATGCTGCGGACACTTCCCTTCTGAGCCGATCACACTCCGTCTGAAGAGAAGAGGCCGTTCCCTCCTGAGATAAAACCTGGGAAAGAGAGCATGACATATAAATGTAGAGCTGCTTTATAGCTGGATTGAATTTGTTTCATAATTGACAAATTTTGCAACATTGGCAGGAAATGTTTTTAGCATCCAAAGTTGCACATTTAATTTATGTGGAAAATTGGAATTTTTCCATGTGTTCAAAAGAACAAAATCGTCACTTCCTGGGAAATTGGCACAAAATATCTGTAATAAAAATGGAAGTTGCTAAAATCAGGGAAATCTTTTTCTTACATCACAAAAAGACGAAACACACTAAACGCTGTCATGTAATCTTGAGTTCGGAAACTTTTTATTTCATTACAGGCATTTCAGAATGATCAAACCAACATTTGAGATGATGTGCGATGCGATTGGTCCACTGGTCCAATCACATCCTCTGTTGAGGCAAGGTCACGTGAGTTTTTTGTTGCACATCGAGGGATTTATTCAGTAAATGTGTTTCCATCATAGTTTATGTGCATATCCTCTTATCGGATAAAAAATTATCTGCCTCAAATGTTTTTTATGGCCATTTTTAGAATTCATGTGCATCTTTGCATTTTCATCCAGCTTTTTTATGCAATAACCCAAAATTCACATAAAACAAATATTGAGTTATTATTGATCTGAATAAATATTGAACCGACTTGAGCTGAATAATGACACTATTGTCTTTTTAGAGTTGCTTTACAGCTGAATTAGTCTCATATTTGATGAAGTTTGCAGCACTGATTCTGTTATTTCCCTGTTTATTACTGTGAAGCTGCTTTAAAAATATCTGTATTGTATAAAGCGCTGTATAAATAAAGGTGATTTGACTACTTTATCTGCCCATTGATCATGAGTGTGTACTGCACTTACCATGTTTTTCAGTTCAAAGATCTCTGCTTCATACCGCTCTCTCATTTTATTGGCCTCAATCTGCACATCAACAAGGTCTTTTGAGATCTGAAACACATACACATCATAATATCAGGAAAATCCTGAGTGCAGATCCCATATTTCCAGGCTTGTTTCAGTTCTTACCTTCAGTTTGTCTTCCTCACACTGGACCAGTTTGACGGACAGGTCGCTCTTTGACGCAGCCTGCTGTCCCAGTTTGTTCTGGGCCGAGTCAAGCTTACTAAACAGCACTTCATTTCGTTCCCGCAGCTGTCCCTGTACAGTATATAAAACAATGCAGTTAACACTATAATCAACATTCAACATGATATGGTTTAGTGCAGGAGGTGTCAACCATTACAGACCATACCATTACAATTTGGGGTCAGTAAGACCTTTTTCAAAAGCTTTTTTTAATGTTTTTGAAAAAAAAGTCTCTTATGCATCAAGGCTGCACTTAATTGATCAAAAAGGCAGTAAAAACAGTAATATTGTGAAATATTATTTACATTAAAACCATTTCCTATTTGAATATATTTTCAAATGTAATTTATTCCTGTGACGCCAAGCTGAATGTTTAGCATCATTGAGCCAGTCTTCAGTCACATGATCTTTATTTTGCTGCTCAAGAAACATTTCTTATTGTTGTCAATATTGAAAGAACTAACAGCATTTATTTGAAATAGAAATCTTTTGTAACATTAAAAATGTCTTTACTGTCACTTTTGACCAATTTGGCCAAAAGTATTAAGATTAAAGAAACACTTTTGAATGGTATTATCTTTCTCACTGACTGACCCCTGATTAAATACACTGCGTTTAAAGCGCATTATAATATTAAAACCGAATTACTTCCTTCATATGACAAGAAAATAACTTACATTTTCGTCAGTCAGAGAGCGAATTTGCTCCTGAAGTTCGTTAATTGAGCTCGGTTTACTTGTCGAGTCCATGTTCTGCAGCTGTCAGAGGTGTGTCTGGTTTCTATAAACACACGAGTCTCCATGGGCGTTTATAATGAACTTCACTCTCACAGAGACACAGCGAACTGTGTAAGGGAGCTCCATGATTCTCATCAGAGTTGCTCATTTAACTTCTGTTATAGTCCCTCTGTGGTAAAAATAAAGATTTTAATGTTGTTTAGGTGAAACTCGAAAAATATCGTGCAAAAGTTCGTGTATTTCAGTAATTCAAATTAAAAGGTGAAACTAATATATTTAGTATACAATATGCATGATTATACTTTTCAGAGGGCCGACATTTCTGTATTTAAAATCCTTTTTTTTTTTTTTTTCATGTAATATTCTAATTTTCTGAGATTTTGAATTTGGGGTTTTCATAAACTGTAAGCCATAATCATCAGATATTCAAATTTTTCGAGTTTCACCTGTATGTCTATGTGGTGTTTTTAATATGCTTAAAGACAAACCATGTGCAAAATCATAAGACAACACCATTGCTTCCCCCCCTTAAAACTGCAGTGAACCAAAAACAGTCTCTCAAAAACAGTTTGAAATTGCTGGTGTTTCTGACGTCACAAACTACCTTGTAACCAATCACAGCTGCTGTTAGTGAGTGGAGGCGGGGCTCATTTGCATATTCATAGAACCATGTATACTAAATGAGGCAAGGGTGTAGATTGTAACTCTACTAGCTCTCTAGCTATTTTAAAGCATGCAGAATGTTTTTTTTCCTTGAAAAATTTTTGGTGATCAAAGATGAGTTTTAAGTGATAAAATGATTGACTACAGGGGGACTTTTAAAATAGACACGTTTATTTCTATCAATATTCACAACCATTCCATAAACATTTAAAATATACCAAAAGTACATGTAATATGAAGTAAATGCTTGGAGAAGCAGAATGTAGTCAAATCAGACGGGGTCAAATCAAATCAATTTTACTGAATTGTTCATTCTGTTTGGTAAATGTAATATGAATCAATGACTCTTGAGAAAGCTCAAAATCTCTTTGTCCTTTACACCGTGTCCTAACTACACGCGACGCGATCAAATTCCAGCGACAGGCAGTGTGTCTGTCCACACTAGACGCGACGCGACTGTGAGACGCCACAACGTCAATCAAAAATCACAGCCAATCAGAACAGTGTGTGGGCGGAGTCTCGCGGCAAGTGCACAACACTAGAGAGTAAACTTGACGGCACTCGCAAGAAAATGGATAAGTAGCTACATAATCTAATTCACAAATGTTACACCATTTAAAAATGCATAGGCTACGGAGTTACTAAAACAATCTTTGTCAAATAATACACTTGTTTGTTCACAGTTTTAACGTCCATGTTTCCATTTGTTTAATTTCAAGATCTGAGGTGAAATACGTCCATTGTTGCTTTTACAGCTACAAAGCTGGAGCACTAAATGATATTCAAAGTCACATTTCACGCTTTTAACATTAAATAAAGCACATAAACAGTACCTGAGATTATCATTGCCGCACATTGTGTTTGTTGTTCCAGCGCGACGTCGCAGAAAAATAGAAACCGTTTCTAAATTAGAAACGTCGCGTGTCGCCGTCGCGCCTGGTTAGGACAAAAACTCTGATTAACATGGAAAAGATACCTTTTATCGCGTGTCGCGGCGTCGCGTCGCGTGTAGTTAGGACACGGTGTTACAGTGTAAACGGGTTGTAAATCCAGAGCATTTATTGTTTAGTTTGACTGCAGGCCTGTCATTCCACTGAATCGTGATAAACTGACACTACTTGAAAAATCTTGATTCTTGATATATTTGCCTTGTTAATGCATGAAAGCGAATTAATTGTGCTAACAATTTTGGGTATATTGACTCTTTGAATCTATTAACTGAACAGATTAATTGAAATCAAATTTGGTTAACGGAATCCCAGTAGTGTAAATATCTTTGTCCAGTTTTAAGGTTAGATAGTTTAATTTTAACACATTTATTAAAACTAGAAATTCAAAATCGAACACGAATTTTCAAAAATAGGTTCTGCAACAAACTGAACTGAAGTTACAATAAAGCCCATTATTAATAAAACTTATTCGCAAAAAAAGAATTTAAAGGAATAACTGAATCACTTTTGATTATTTATTTTTAGAAAGGACTAAAAAGAATCAAACCTGCACGCAATGATTCGAAAAAATGTGAAGAACTGATCAGGATAGGATTTGGAAAAATGGGATACGATACGAAAACCGTCGTCTACGAGGAACAAGATCTATCGTGATCTACTTCAACTGATGCAACATGTTCTATATCTTACACAAAATTGATAAACTACTTGTACATTTGACTTTGAGAGATGTATTGTAATTCACTCAAAAAAGCAACATGATTAAGTAAATGTGTAGAAAATTTATTAAAATGTATACAAGATATAAGATACAAAGATAGCAGAACAAGTCTGGTCATTAAATAATTTGTAAATTGTACAAAATGACTTAAATATAGTGGTCCCGCTGGATTGTTGTTGAAAAGGCCACACACACATCACATACATAAGTGCATCCTGGGCATTCACACACAAGCTACTCTACTTAAGGCAGCCTGCAAAGCAGCTTTAACGAAATCACACATCAACTTTCAAAGACGTCCCATAGAAATATGGCACGTTTTTTAAAAATGGGGCAACAAACCAAGACTTCTGCAGGCTAGTCGTGTGCATTTTTGTATGCATTGAGAAATGTGTGTGATTATCTGCAGGTATCTTGATGACCACCCTTCTAAGCAAGTCGTTCTCTCAGTGATTGATGTTCTCATCTTCCTCCACCTCTTCATCATCATCGGCAGCATGGGCAGCGTTTGTATTTCCGTAGACCAGGCGGATTCCAGCAGCGTTTTGTAGAGCCTCCAGACTGGTTTGACTCACATATAAGCTCACATTTATGTTGGGACGTGTTGATCTCAATTCCTCTACTTTACTCCATGCCTAATAATGCACATAGAAAAATTGGAAATGAATATTAAAGAAATAGTTCACAGAAAATGAACTATAAAAGTAGTACAATGTGCATGGCTTCCGGTGTAATGCGCTTCTTATTATTTTAGTCTTGATAGTGGAGACTGGTGAAAACATAAATACTGGTTTGTAGTGCAAGTAGTTTTACCATTGACTGCACTTGTTATTCTTCTAGTTATTTACCTATAGAGGCTAATGAATCTCACACACTCACAGAAAATATTTTGTGATTTGCATGAATATATAAGCAACTCAAACTTGGATCGGCACTTCTTTAGGAAGTAAGGTAAAATGTGCATGCTTTTGAGCTGATGTCATTAATTCGATGAAACATGTAGGGGATGACAGTGGTGATGATTTACCTTAGATGTGAGCGAGAGTGAGCTAATGAATGGGTCACTATGAGCCGACTCCTCAAAGAGACCATTTGCAAGCAGCAAAAAGCCACTTTTATGTGACACACATGAAGTATGTGTTTGTAATGATGCAAGATGAATGCAAATGCACCAAGTTTCGATAGAATCAACCAGACCAATAGGGCGCCGGGAACAATCGTACTCGGATTCGGACTGCAGAAAACAGTGTGAAATCCCCATAAAACACAACATGTCATGAACCTCAGTGTTTAGATACCTGCTGGAAGTTGCCATGATGGCAGTAGTATTCCACCAGGAACCCATACACATCTCCAACACGCACTGCAGGGTCCAGATCCTTCTCTTCCAGCAGAGACTCGCACACACGCACCGCTTCTACTGGATCCTCTTCATGCATCCTTGACACACACAGAAATACATAAGCAAATGCATGCACGGGTGTTGAAAGAATGCACAAACTAAATGCTAGTATTTCACCGGTACCTGCGTGCCTGAATGAATCTCTTGATGAGTCCGAGTTTGTGCGTCAGTATGAGGGTCCTGCTGTCAGCCTCGTCTCCACTGCGACCCTTTGCTTTAGTCAGACACTTGCATGCCTCCGTCAGAGCTCCATACGCCTTCTCATAATTCTGATAATCATCGATTTCCACCTGTAAACAAACACCGCAGTAAAGTCATCACTGTGTTTAAGAATCACTGACAGTGCTGCTGGACACACACACGTGGCTCTCAGTACCTCAGCACAGGCCTCATAAAAGCCAGCGAGCAGGTCGAGGGCACGTCCTTTTGTGTAGAAGCTGATGATGTTCTTCATGATCTCCGGGTCGTTCCTCCAGTCCAGAGACTGCAGGTAGTTGGCTGCCATTATGTAAATTTCCTTCTGTCTGGAAACGCCTGCGAAAAACACTATTTTCTCTGTGTCGCCGGATTTCAACAGCGCTCGCATCGCCTGTCAAAGACAAGAACAGATAAGAAGAGAAAAGCTGGATATCTTTACTTTTAGAAGAGGCTGGTGAAGACCTATTTCAGGATGATAGAAGATATAAATGGATATAGATATAAACAAGAAATAAACAGCTGGTGAAAATGCATCAATTTGCACACATATTGCAAAGCAATATAAAGATGATTGAGAGATAATAAACATTCTTCAAAAGTAGTACATAGATTGTGTGCAACAAGGTTTTGATCATTTGGATAATATATAGGCCTTAGAATTGCATGTATCAGATATGATACAGTAGTAGGTTTTATAGTGTTAATTTGAGCTGAAATGATTTGAATTGAAGAAGTGATTAGGAAGAAAGTGAAATGATATGAGTAACATGAAACTAGCTCAGTGTAGGAAATTGATTGGGAAAAGGTCAATTCTATTATTTAGCATCATTATATAAAAATATTTGACCGCAGAATGCCATGATTGACCAATCAGAATCATGTATTCCAGAAAGCCATGTAATAAGATTACGCAAAATGACAGATATGTGATCTACTCCAATCTTTGATGATTAAATCAGCTGCTGATTTGAGCAGAAGCCAAACCTTGATCTTGTTTCCAGCTTGTGTGTATTTCTTAGTCGCTAGGTGGTAGTTGCCCTGGCGCATGCAGCAGTCTGCGATTTTCTCCAGCAGCTCCTTTCGCTCGGCCTCAGACAGATGGGTCGAGTCTTTCGACACCGTCAGACTTTCAGCCAGATCTTCTGTGATGTTCAGACTCTGGTCCAAACACAACTGGAGCGCCTCATGGTACTACACGCACAAATTCATATGCATACAGTTAGAAAACACTCCTACAATTAAAAAGGGTTCTGTGTGCATGCATAGATGTTATGAATATGACTGGATGTATGACAGTTCGTGGTCCGTGTTCACCTTTTTGGCAGCCACCAGCAATTCCACAGCTTTCTGGTACTGAGCATGTTTTATGAAGAAATCTGAGCAGCGTGATAGTAAGGCAGGGTCGCTGGTCTCATTCAGGTCCTCTGCGATCAGCTGCAGAGCTCCAAACTGCTCTGTGGCAAAAGCCAGCTCTAAAGCCTTAGAGACGTGACCTGCCTGGAACGGTGGAATGAACATGTGTTACATAAGTGATCAGCACCACCTAGTGGTAAAGTTTGACACAACACGTATCTGAATGTAAAAATGACACATCATAGTGAGAAAGTACCTTATGATAAAGCATAACAGCTCTGTCCATGTGCGTTCCTTTCTCTTCATAATACATGGCCGTGTCCATCATGTCTTCTGGATTGCTAAGCAGCGCCAGATTCATGAGTTGCTCGTCCAAGTTATTCTCTTTACACAGTCGGATGGCGTTGTTATATGCTTGTGCTCGCGTGTAGAAGTGCACCGACTGGCTGATTTCATCCTGTCCCTCGTACTGCCGTGCAACATGATAAGATGCCGCTCTGTTCCCCGTCTCATTGGCTATCTCACTCGCCTGAGAAATATACAGATCAGCATGAAGCATTCAATACATCGGGGAAACCTCAATCAAATTCATTAAACGTACCTTCTGAATGTTTCCTAGATAACAGTGCACGCGCACTTGAGACAGGTAGTCCTGAGCGAAGGCGTAGTAATGCAGCGCAGCCTCCATGTCTGATTGGCTCTCCAGATAATGACCCCACCACTTATACAGATCCCTGTCCAATCACACACACCAGACAACGGACAGTGGGAATATGAAAGCCATGCCAGACTGCAACGGCCATAATCATGAATCATCTCTGCATAATAACTCACTTGTCTTTCATTTTATTGATGTAGATCTCCAACGAAACATTGTCCTCCATCAGCATTCTCGGAACTTCAAACCGATGTGTGTCTGACTTCTCAAAACTATTGAGTGGGAAAAAAAAAAGTAACAGACCACAGACCATTTTTTAAATCTATCTGAGAAGCAAATCATCATATTAGAATGATTTCTGAAGGATCATGTGACACTGAAGACTGGAGTAATGATGACTTTGATCACAGGAATATATAACATTTTACTATATTTTTACATAGAAAACAGTTGCTTTAAATCAACATGTACCACTGCCAAATTTTCCATGTATTTTAATAATTATGTTCGCAACTTGTAATATATACTTTAATGAGCTCATTGTTTCTGCCTAAAATGAATACATAATGTTATCTAACTGTATTTGTATTATCTTAGAACTGTACATTTCTGAAAAATGTACATTAATTAGTCACCTCTGATAACAAATCACTCTCAATTGTAATGTAGACAAAGCTGCTTTGAAATGATATGTATTGTGAAAAGCACTATCCAAATAAATGTGAATTGAATTTGTAAATTATTTCATTACTGTTTTTGCTGTATTTCTGGTGAGCATAATAGACTTCTTATTTTTTTAATGGTAGTGTTTTGAACTTCTGAATGGTAGTGTATGGTGTCCCATGGCATTCTGATTTAATAAAGAAGTTACAAAATATAAATTTTGCACAAAAACCAAATCCCTTTGTGACCTCAGTGTGCATGTCAGCAGTGATTGTGTGTGAACGTGACACTCACTACACCAGCGCTAGGTTCTTGTCCCCCATGGCCTCCAGGTGTTTGGCGTAGCTGTAGTATGTGGTTCGGAGATGAATGCGGTCGTGTGTTTCTGCCGTCTCCACCGCCTGCTGCCACTGACCCGCCGCCTGATGAAACTTATTCAGTAAATCAAACCTCCCGCATGACTTATACAAATGCTCGGCATCCTCCTGCGAAAAAAAGAGAGAGATGCTGCGATAAACCCAAATGTTTAAATCCAAATGTTTAGTTCTTGTTATTGTACTGAACGAGACAGAGAGGCTCCAAGGGCGCAAGGTTTATTTAGATAACGTTGTGTTTGTTCTTGTGTGATTTAAACACAACATGAAACGTCATTTGCGATGTATTCAGCTTCCATAATGTGACATACCTCAGAGTGAAACATACACTACATGAAACAGCAGAACAGTTGCTCCAGAGGTGGAGAAAGTTATTAGATATTAGATACAAGATTACGATAACAAACTTTCCTTTCTTTAATAATAATGCATACTACTGAATGTGCAAATGATAACGGGAACATTTATTAGGTAAGCTTTGTCAATTTTTGTGTGTCTTACCAGCATGCCCAGCTGTGTCGCCAGTACGGCCACCTGTGCCTCCAACTCCGGCTCTTTTTCAGCGTCCCTGAGAGCACGAGCAGCCCGTGCGTTCCCCATGTTCCCCAGACACACACGCGCCACGTCCAGACGACGACTCTTCACACACATCCGCGCCATGTTCTCCCACACCGCCTCACTGGAGATTCAATCATGTACATGCACACATTTTACATTAACATGTCTGCACTTGGCAGATGCTTTTATCCAAAGCGACACTGCATTGAAGGTATACTGTATATTTTATTTCATGCATTCCCTGGAAATCTAACCTATGGTCATAGATTCATTGCTATTGACATTCTCTACTGTTTGAGCTATAGGAATTAAAAACAAACAAACCAAAAAAACATTATATATAATATTTAGATGTCTTTTTTCTCAACACTTTAAGATCTGCACTGTTTTAAAGTGTGTATGCATGCACTGAAACATAACAAGAAGCATCAGATCTGTCTTAAAATGGTGCGAGGATGTGTTAAAGAGTATATTCGCGCAGTCTTTTGTCTCTTCAGCACTCAGCAGCTGCACTTTGAGTGTTTCTGCTCTTTCTCCTTTCGTTCCACCTCATGAGCGAACCGTTTCAGCTATGCAAGGAATGACCCCATCAACACCCAACACTCTCTCTCCCACATTCCCTCTCTCCCACTCGCTTGGCCCTTCGTGCCCTTGCTCCTTTTTTCATCCAGTCCCATCTGGTCTTTATTTATCCAAAATTCCCCTGTTCTCTGGTCTTTTTCGCTCCGTTCGGCTTTAGTAGATACAGATGTGGGCTGTTTATTAAGTGGAGTCAAGCAACAGGAAATTCCCTGAATCTTTGGAGGCCCAGAACTGAGCAAGAAACAACAGAAAAGTAGAGAGAGAAGCAAATCCAACCAGGATGATTTACGATTCTCCCTTTTATTGGATAACAAAGTAGAAATTAAGTACAATTTTACATTGTTCTGGGTATGTGGCTTCTTCAATGTACATCTGTAGGATTTCTTCACTTCCCAGCAAGCAATTTTACGTTTAAAAGACGTCTAATAGCCGTCCAAACACAGCCCAGACGTCTAGGCTAAAACAAGGGAAAATTCGGGCTTTCAGTGAAAATTTAATAGACGTCTAAACCATAGCCCAATAATAGACTAGTCATCAATTAGATTACAAAGAAATGAAATGAGTGAGGAAATGAAACCAAACACCTTGTAATCACTGTTTACTTTGCTTACATGATGGAATATCATACATCTCTTAAGTTATTTTGGCAAAAACAACATGTAACCAAATTCAAGGTTATTTTGGCTAGAAATGGGTTACTCATAGCCGGACTACATACGGACTATATATATATATATATATATATATATATATATATATATATATATGTTGTTTTATGGTCCAGCAGGTGAAAATGGTTCATTTGATCACTATAACAGAAGAGCTCTCCTCAACAACACACTATTTGAGAAATCATTCATGTCTTGAGTGCAAACGCTGCAGGACGATGGACAAGCTGAACTTTAATACTTAGTGCTACAGGTAAATTTCACTAAATACATGATATTACATCTCTCGCTCCATTAATAACCAGCTCACTGAGTCAAAGAGAGAAAGGGGACGGCGTTGCATTCTGTTCTGTCTGTTTTCCTTCCAGGAAACACATCCTGTAGCTGGAGTAACTCGTTTGCCACAGAGAGAAAGAGAGAGAGAGAGAGAGAGATGTATTCCCAAGTACTCCCTACCCTCCCAGTTCTTCTGAGCTTTTCAGGGATGAAGTGCACACGCTCGCACGTGAACATGGGAAACTGGTTGGGATGAGTAATCTGAGATAAACGAGCGAAGAAAGAGTGTGAGAAAGAACAAAAAGCACAGAGACCGCATCACGTAGACATTCCTCAGCGTTCCCAGCAGGGAGACGTGGAGAAAAAAACGACCCAGCGCACATCTGCAGGAGAAAGGGGGAGGAACAGACCTTAGAGCCGCAGACGGAGAAAGGACGAGGATTTTAAGAAAGCGTGCTTGTTTTATGTGATGGCCTTGGAGGTCCAGCGTACAGCCCTACGAGCAGCATCGGTCCCGGACTCTGAGGAAGAGGGCTAGAGACTCCTCAGGACACAAGAATGAGTGGCGATGTCCTCTAGCTAACCTCTTACAGCGTTCATGCCGCTCTGCGTTTAGCGTGCACGTGTACCCGTGGACGTTTCAGGTATTTGAGAGGCGTATGGCCGTTCGCAGGCTGGTGGTGGTGGCGGCGGCGGTGGCCCTGCTTTCTCTGGTGCTCAATAACATGGCGACGTTCAGCTCAAACTGGGTGTTACAGGTGCTGGAGGACGGACGCAGGAGAAGCGTTGGGCTCTGGAGAGCATGTGCGCACGAGGACACACACACTCACGAGCTCACACCCTGCCAGAAACTCAGCTGGGGATCGGAGTTCGCGGGGTACCAGGAGTCACGCAGCACTGTCAAACGTGAGTCTCCGTGATACAGCGAGAGGGAATAGACTTCTGCAGCAAATCAACAGATTTACGCACTTTTTAATGCCCTTTGTTACTAAATTTAACAGAAAAGGTTAACACTTTTATTAAGAAATATTATATTAATATTATAATTTTCAACATATCATGTACATTCAATTAGAAATGTTACTAAACATAAATCAATATATTTTATCTATATAATTTCAGTGCCAAGCATGATACAAAATTAATGTCTTATGGAAAGAACACTTAAAATGTGACTAACAAGTACATCATTTTTAGTAGATCATTTGTGAATACATTCAAAATTATATAAAATGTCATTAGTGTACATGTTTCATAAATATATTTCAAATTTAAGTGAACATCAACTTTGCTAATATAATGTTTCATAGAATGTTACTTTAAAATAACTTACAGTAAGTAATTATTGAAAGCGTTACCACTCCACAAAATGTTTTAAATGTTATATAATTTTGTGAAGGGGTAACGCTTTCAAGAGCCACAAAATTTGCCAAAAAGTGTTTACATACATTTTGTGTATATGATTGCGTGTATGAACTGCTTGCATTCATAAAAAACTTCATATAAAACCTATGTAAAATATGAGCTTAAGAGTCCTCCTCAAATGAAGGACATGTCTAGAGCTCTTTTATTTAGATGTCTGGCTAGTATTAAACAATGGCAACTATCACTGGAAGAACCTGGCCTGTAGCATGCAGCCTGGCACGTCTGTCCATCTATCCTGATTTAGAAATAGGAAACGGATGGACACAGTGAAGGATTGTGTCTTTCAGGAAGTGACACCCACATTGGCAACTTTGTCTTATGCACATCTGCAGCTGGATCTTCCTTACAATGATTCAGATGTTCTACCCACACACACACACACACACACACACACACCCACACATCTGCTCATACACAATGTAAAACATGTTTTTTTTGTAGTTATAAATAAAAGATTACAGGAGCACGTTTTACAAGAAAATACCATTTCAGTCTTTAGATTTCATGCTTAATTTAACGTGTTACTTGCCATTTCTCTTAGTAATTACTTGTGAAATTTCTGAGTGAATATGTTGGGTGTGAATCACTTAAAAATTGAGCAATAATATTTTTTCTTTTCTGTTTACAGTTCAGTTTGACATGATGCGGGCATGTAACCTGATGGCTACGGTGGCTCTGACCGTGGGTCAGCTAATCTTCCTGTTTGGGTTATTGGAGATAAGCCACATTACCCAGGATTCTCAGTGGTGGGAGGAGGCCATCGCAGCCCTGTTCCAGTTAGCCAGTGAGTGTTCAAGCCTGTTTGTACAGTCAGTAACAAACACTAACAGCCTCTTTGAGGAGCTTCAATAAGCCTGACAGAAATACAACACGCCCACCCTCAAATAACACATTAATTCTTCAATATCTAAGCCGTCTGTCCTTAGAGATACGGTCTCTATTGTCCTATGTTTGTTGTTTTGCATTTTGGGAAAGGAAAGATGGAGCTTTGAGGATCTATAACAGAAAAAACATCAACAAAGCACAGCAGTCTGAGCGCAGCGGCTACACACAATTCAACAGGAAACAACAGAGTCCTGGCCAGAGGCCCGCTGACAAATTAAATGAACTCCCATTTGGGACGAACGCAGGCCCGTCTCTTTAAAACTTGCTGCTGATGTCCCATGAAAGTGTGCTGGCTGTGATGTTATCTCGTTTTATCACTTTGAATGGTTTGTGCATCCTTCATCTGCATGGATGTTTAAACGCTGACTGGCATTCTTAATGTAAAGCCACGCTTGTTGATGGGCTACTAGTGAATGTGTTAGTTGTGAGTGTTGTAAGTAATGATCTGCAAATAAAAGAACATCACAAAACACCCAGAACATTCTAGCAACACCCAAGCAACCGCTCAGAACACCCTAGTTACATACTAGCAACCACCCAAAACACCCTTGCAACCACATAGAACAGCCCAGCAACACCCTAGCAACCTCCCAGAAAACCCTAGCATCCACCTGACAACGCCCTAGTACACACCTAAATCACCCAACGTGGTGTATCTTATAAATAAATAAAAGAACATTACAAAACACCCAGAACATTCTAGCAACACCCTAACAACTCCATAACAACCACCCTGAACACCCTAGCAGGTGCAACCACTTAGAATACAGAAGCAACTGCCCATAACACCCTACCAACAACCTAGCAACTGCCCATAACAACACCCTAGCAACAACCTAGAACACTCTAGCAACGTCTTACTAACCACCCAGACCACCCTAGGTGGTTACCTAACCCTAACCACCACCCTAGAACACCCTAGAAACACCGTAGCAACCACCCAGAACATAAGGCTACAAGATTTGGGGTGAAAAAATCAAATTGAAATTTCATATTATAATTACAAGAATTTTTATTAGTAATACTACATAATATATAATATAAATATTTGTTTAATTAAATCATAGCCGTGGCGATTTAATTATTCGCACTAAGCCATGTTGTGATTTCAGTTTTATTTTAATTAAACATGCTGCCCTAGAGCACCCTAGCAGTCACCTAGCAACACCTCAGCAACCACCCAAAACACCCCAGCATGGAGTGGCACCAACTTTTGCACAGGCAAGCACGACTCACGTTTTATTTATACATGTAAAAATGTAGTTAATAAGAATTCTTTGATCACAGCCACTGTTTTCTTAACCTCGGGTCATTTTTTATAGCCACCCTGTACATTTCCTGTGTTATTAGAAAAGGATATTTTCAAGTTTCATCAAAGATGTCTGTGACTCCATGGTCTGGCTTTTGTGATGTGGTGCTACGATGGTGGTCTGCTATACTATTGTAGTATATCAGTACAGCAAATAGTGTGCAATGCATGTGCGTTGTTTTAAGTGTGACAATAGTTATATTTAGCTAAACAGGGTCCAGAGCACCAGCGGCTGCCGCACAGTTCCAGAGAACGACAGTCAGGCGCCAGGATATCCCTGCTCAGGACGAGGAAGTGTCTGTAACTACCTGTTATGCAAACCCAGAGCCGCAGAGGAAAGACGGGGAGGGGGTGTGTGACAGTAAGGAGTGGGGTGGCCGAGTGTCAGAGTTATTAGACATGGACTTGAACGGGAATTGGTGATATTTTAAGAAGCTCAGACCGATACAGAAGAAAGAAAAGTGGATGTGTGTGACGCCACGGAGGAACATGTTTCATTAGGACAGTTCTAGAATCTCTCAAAATGTGTGTTAGTGTGTGTGTGTGTGTGTGTTATGGGTGGAGGAAACAAGTGTCCTGATTAACTGTCCCTGCAATACTGTGTCTGTTTACACAATCTCAAGGAACCGACTATGTCTGACAAAATGAAAACAATTATGTCCTCGTACTGCCATATCAATTATAAACAAGCACAAACTGCTTCCCTGAAGTAAACGGGGGAAACCCAATCAGATGCAGGCAAACCATCAAGTCTTTATAAACATCCATACGTAACCCAGACTTTGCTACTGTAATATACAGCTCATGCAAAGGCAGTTTGCATAGTTTAAGTGCGCTGACTAGACACATTCACACAGCGGTGTCATTGAACAGGGACTTTCCCCAGGACAGTTGCTCAAGGGCACAGTGATGATTGTTCAAGGCTAGTTTCTTGTGTCCTTAATTTCAAACTCATTATTGAGTACTTTGTGTTAAAGGGTTTGTTCACCCAAAAATGAACATTATCCCATTATCGACTCACCCTGAAGCCATCCTAGGTGTATATGAGTTTCTTCTTTCAGACAAACACAATCTGAGTTGTATAAAAAAATATCCTGGCTCTTCCAAGCTTTATAATGGGAGTGAATGGTACCACAGATTTTGAAGCCCAAAAAAGCTCATCCATGCATCATAAAAGTATTGACTCCAGTGGGTTAATAAAGGCCTTCTGAAGCGAAGCCATGTGTTTTGGTGAAAAAAATATCCATATTTATAACTTTATAAACTATAATCACTGGCTTCAGGTAACGGCCGTACACGAGTCTAGTTCCGGTGGAAGAGTGACCTCTGACCCGACGCATGATGAAGCGTAGAGGAAACGTAGAGGACAGAGCAAAACAAAACACTGGTCACAAATTAGAAATCTAAAATGTGAATTTTTAAAGAGAATTGTCGGAGGATTTCGATATAAGAGCGTCTACTCTCACCTAAATTTACTCCTACGTCCTACATCATATGTCGGGTCACTCTTCCATGCGTACGACCGTTACCGGGAAGCTAGTGATTACCTGGGACAACAACAGAATTGTGTCATCCTTATGCAAGAAAAATGATAAAGAACATCTGATTGATGTTTGTCTGAATCCTTGACATGATGTTTTCAACCCGATGGCTGTCAGGACGTCAATGACTGACTAAATGTCATATTACTTCATGAAGAATCAGTACAATCAGCAACAACAGAGAATATTCTAGCAAAATCACCTGCACTCTAAAAACTGCTGGGTTGTTTCAACCCAACTTTGGGTCAAATATGGACAAACCCAGCCGTTGGGTTACATTTTTTAATTAAAGTTTTTAACCCAACGTTTGGGTTTGGCCATATTATATGTGGATAGAACACCCTAGCAAAGTCCTAGCAACCACCTACAACATAGATGCTTCCATCCATAATGGCTGACAGGAAGTCAAGTGCGTCCCAATTAGCGTAATTTATGCATTATTCTATGCCGTTTTGTGAGTAGTGAGTTCACACTGAAAATTCCCAAATAGAAAAAGCACACTTTTAAAACCCACATGATGCACTTAATTCACTGAAAAAACTAAGTGTGGAATGTTGGACACTTCATGCACTCGACTGGCAGAGCTTTAATTATGTAGCGGAGGGGGAATGACAAAATAACCTTATAAAATTCATACACTACTCGGTTGAGTACATAGTGCATAAGCACATTGTGTATAGTGTGTCATTTTGGATGCAACTAATGACTGACTAAATGTAATATTACTTCATGAAAAAAGTTTTTAAAAAATCTGATTTATAAGCAGTGTAATCTACAGGACAGAATTAAATCCATTTGTTCAGACAATGTTCGGTGTATCTACATTATAGTTATAAAAGAGAAATTTCATCATGTCTAGTCCATCATGACATCTCACCAGAGTACTGAACTCATTATGTGAATTAGACAACATAAGTGTGTGTCAGAGTCTCCATTTACATTTTGCAACTGAAACCACACACCTGTTCTCCAATTCAACTTTAAATACACATGAGCGTAAAAGAGTGAATTCAGACAGCTGTATATATGACTGCACTCTATGCGTGATGTTAGGGGTCATGTCATGTGCCAAAATGACAAAAAAACTTGAAATATAATCTGATGGAAACACACTTCTAAAATTGGACTAGGGTGGATATATGGATGTGATCTGGATCAGGTCTGATCAGGACTACAGTCTACAAACAACTAAACAGATCTGAAAGGGTTTTTCTTTTGATATATCAAAAACAAAGACCAATTTTTGCTGTCTGTCTCAACAAAACTGATCAAGAATAAACAGTCCATGAGAAAGAAAGTGAGAGAGAAAGAGAAAGAAATATGTAAAGCAAAGAGAAAAACATCTGTTCCTGATATAAACTTAATCGAGCCTGTTATTGTACATCATGTTCTAGTTCAATTGTACGAGCGTGTGTGGGTAAGAATCGTCAGATGAAACTGAATGAAATGAAGGGAAGGAAGGATAGAGGAGAAAAGGAAGGAAAGGGGATGACATCGGGCCAAAAAAAGCTGCATTCAGAATAAAAACAGAATGAACAAATGACTCGCTCGCTCTTGTTTCTGCCTAAATAAAACGCGCGTAACATGATCTGAATCCTGTAACTTTTTCCATTCCGTTGCTGAGATGATTCAATTCATCTCACATCCTCTGCGTTCTGTATTTCTGGGAATCTACTGTTGTGTTTTCAGGCCACAGTTATTAATAACACATGTACTCGGAGTCTTTACAGGAAGTGGGAGACGTACTACTCCTATTAGTCAAAACCAACTCAAATCAGTCAAAAGGGAAGAAGACTGAACTATTATTGTGGTTGTGATGAATTAAAGGAATGTTTCAAGGTTCAGGCTCTGTGGTCAGCTACGTGACATGGCCGTCTAATACCAAAGAAAATGATTCAGTTAGTAAAAAAACCCAAATACAAATGGTGTGTACAGTAATGCACTTTTGAGAAACAGCTTCAGGAGTGTGTAAAAGAAAAATGTGCAGCTCAAAAATATGTGCTCTCACAACATGGTATACGTCAAGAGAGCATATCACAAGAAATACAAGCTATGACATGTTGATTAAATACTATGAAGGCCACATTTTTATATATATATATATATACTGCACGGAAGAATTGTTCACAACAAGACCAGTAGCATGCATTAAGAAAAATAAATCTGAAGAATATTAATTTATAAAAATGTATAAAAGTGCAAATTTCCCAAATTTTTAAACGTTAAAAAAGTTCAGGCAAATTAATTATTTCAAAAACCTTAAAATCAAGGAAAAGGCCATTAATGAAATATGCTCAGAATTTTTTTCTTTGATCGCTCCCTTAAATATGATGTCAAAAAGATCATTTTAAATGGGGGAGTATGATATTCAACACCCTTAATTTCAATAAAAGCCTAATTTAGGTATAATTTGATTTGTTTTATTCTATATAACCTATTGCAATTTAATGGTGATATTTGGCACAAATCGACTGATATTGTAATGATATTTAAAAATATATAGATTTTGTATTTTAAAAGTTATTTTGCATTACACATTAAAGAAGAGCTAAATCTATCAAATAATGTGCTAAGAAATGAAAATTCACTTTATTTTCTAAATGCATGCGTCCTAAAAATTACAACTTACAAGTTACAAAATGATGCTTTGGCTTTCTTCTGAAACTAAGTCCTGTCTCTCTGTCTCTGCAGGTTTTGTGCTGGTGATCGGCCTCGTGACATTCTACAGGATCGGCCCCTACACTTACCTGTCCTACTCTTGCTACATAAACATCGCTGCATGCTTGTTTGCCACGCTAGCAGCCGCCATGCTAATCTGGAATATTCTGCATCGCCGTGACGACTGTCTGTCACCGCCTGTCATTGTCATCAGTCGATCTTTGACCACACCCTTCAGGCCACGCCTAGACAATGACTACGTAGAGTCACCGTGCTGACACACAAAGACACATCTCACCTGAGACAAAAGGCATGATGGATATTTAGATGGGATGGACACAAACGCCCATGGAGAGGATTTCAATCGTTTTATGTGAAATTCATCTTCTGCTTAAAGGGACAGTTTACGCAAAAATGAAAATGTGCTGTTAATTTACTCGCCCTCAGGCCATCCCGGTTTTTTTTCTTCAGTAGAACAGTCGAGGATTTTTAGCTGAAACCGAAGTCCTTGGTGATTCATATAATGCAAGTCAATGGCTCCCGTCACTTTGAGTAAAAAACAAAACAAAAAAACACATACAGGCAAAACAAAATTAATACCTGTGGCTCCTGACGATACATTGAGGTCTTACGAAGCGAAACGATCGGTATTTGTTTTTTGACTCTCAGACTTGCATTATATGAATCACCGAGGACTTCGGTTTCAGCTAAAAAACCTCTTTAAAGGTCTACTGAAGAAAAAAAGATACACCAACATCTTGGATGGCCTGAGGGCGAGCGAATTAACAGCACATTTTCATTTTAGGGTGAACTGTCCCTTTAAGGACAAGGGTATTGATCATGTGACTGAAAAAAGTGACATTGCTTCAGACTGAATGGAAGACTTGGAATGGAAATTCCTTTAAACACAGAAGCAGGACTGTGGATTGTAAAGAATATAACTGACAGATAAAGATCAAGCTGGATCTTGACACGTTTATGTTCACAAGTGCACTTATGAGAAAGTAAAAGCACATGTATCTATTATAGGTCTATGAAACATGGAGCATCAGATTTCAAAGGAAGTCTAGGCATTGAATATTGTTCCCAGGTCATTTGGATATAGTCATTTTCAGACCGGCATGGAATCTGCACTTCTATACACATTTTCAGTGCTAATTTAAGAGGAAAAATCTGCAGAATGCATTTAAATTGGTGAATTTCACACATATTTTATGTCCATGGCCAGATCACAATTTGCTCCCCCCCCCCAAAAAAATAAAAAAAATAATTATATATATATATTTCATAAAGAAAATAAAGTCTATTTTAGGACTATTTAAATTAAATTTGTTTTTCCAACTTTTCAGGTAGAAATTTGGATTAAATTTGATTTAATTGCTTCATTTTGTTTAAACAAAATTTTCATCTTTTCTTTACTGTGAGGAGATATGACACCCAAATATGGTAAAATGTGTTAAACAGAGTTGATAGTATTATCAAATTTATTCCAAAATATTCCAAAATATTCAATCTAAGGAATATTGGAGGAGATGAGATGGAAATCTGGTGGAGCAGATTCTGTGCAGGTCTGGGCATTTGGTACCAAAATTATTTTAGTGACTTCTGCCTGTTCATTTATCTCCATACATCTCCATGTGACGATTCATCAGATATTATATACTCTACAAGACACCAATGAGGAAACTCTGCATAGTAACCATTAAGAAGGAGATGATCTGAAACTGGTCATAATTGTATGATAAACTGGAACTATATCAGTTCAGTATACAGTAGACACAATATTTGTTAACCTGTGCCTGTGGTACCCATATATGTGTATAATACAGAGGTATATTAAGTATAAAATTTCACATTTCACCCTGAGCGGGACTGATATAATATTATTGAAGTAATAAACAAAGCCATTCAACACACAAAAGGGTTGTTCTGGGATTGACTGTGTGTGTGTGTGTGTGTGAGATCGGTGAGCACAGAGTCAAGGACAGTCTGAATGAGAGGAAATGAATGGAGACAAACAAACACACACACACACACACACACACACACACACACACACACACACACACACACACACACACACACACACACACACACACACACACACACACACACACACACACACTAAGGTGACCCCCTGATTCCAGACTGACACTTGGATAACGATAACATGAGGCTAATTAATGTTACTACATGCACAGAAACTATTCACATGAAAATAAAATTCCTATCATTATTTACTCACCTTCATGTTGTTTCAAGTCTGTATATAAACAACATTTTTGATTTTTAAGTGAACTATCCCTTAGTCATGCACAAAGTTGCACGTTTCCCACAAAAATATTAAGCAGCACAACTGTTTTCAACATAATAATAATAATAGTACATTAATACAAACATCATATTAGAATGATTTCTGAAGGATCATGTGACACTGAAGACTGGACTTTGATCACAGGAATAAATTACATTTTAAAATATATCACAACAGAAAACACTTATTTTTAAAGTGTAATAATATCTTTAAAAAAATATTACTTTTTTACTGTATTTTTGATAATAGACTTCTTTTAAATAACATAAAAAAACGTTTAAATGGAGCTGTATATAGACACATCATACATTCATATTATTAATATATGCATATGAATTACATGGTGAGCTGATATTCTTGCTTTTTATTCTTAGTTATTTTATTGATAATTTATCAAGAAATCAGCTTTGGTCAATTTTATCGTATTCACACTTGCTCTTTCCCATACAGTGAAAGCATGAAGTCACCAGGGTTTGTCTTGTCAATCTCCAAATAAGACCAAAAAAGCACCAAAACGTATAATAAAAATGGTGCATATGACGCGTGCACTATATTCCAAGTCTTTTGAAGTCATACAATAGCTCCGAACTTCAAACATTTCTTTTCTGTTGCAATTCTGAAACCTTGCTTCCTCATTCATACATGGCGTGGCAACATGACTTGCAAATATGATGTATCTTGATATGCCATATTGAATATATTTGTGTGTATTACTGATAGGGATATAGCACACAAGTCATAAGGAAAATACTTTTATCATGCTTTTAAGGTGCCTTTTAATTCTTAATTAGAGCTTCACAGCTTCTGATCACTTGCTTTTATTGTTTCGAGAAAATCATACAGATTTGAAATGATATGAAGGTGCATATATATTATAAATGACCGAATTTTCACTATTAGGTGAACTAGCCTAACCTTCTAAAGAAGGCCATTAAAAAAAAATCTGACAGTCCGTGTTACAGGGATCCGTCACGGTTCTTGAGAATTTAATTGTTAAAGATAGGAATCAATAGATCACTCAGCTCAAGCTCTTTTCCTCTCCTCCGCATTTCATCTGTTGCTAAAATGAACTAAAACAATACAGCCGGAATGTACAGTACACACACCCCATACAGTCATGGAAATCTGTGTCTTTTACGGTAGTCCTCTCATACACACAAGGCGTCTTTTGGGAAGCCGCTACACACACCTACATATAAACACCAGTAACCTTACAAGCACGCGAAGTACAATTACAATTCCCATTATAAACATGAAACACACAAAGCCCTTTCTGTGTATTTGATTTAAACCGGGAGACGGCAGTGTGTGTGCGTGTCTGTTTAGATCACTATATCCTCTCTGGAAATATGACTGGAACTGCATTTTGTATTGTCTGAAACCAATGACAACACACATACAATATATATATGTCTGGCCTCACCGTTACCTCATTTATCATTAGTAAATCATTTTTATGATAAAGATCATTTTCATAACATTCACTGTAATGGCTGGTCAATGGTAAGCATGCCATCTGGCACGTCCTCCTCCTCACACACCCAGAATGCAGGCAGGCAGAACGCAGAGGATGTTTCACTCACTCACAGCGACTCGTGTTTGTGTTTCAAAACCTAGAAAATATTTCTTTTTTTTTTAGATTATCAGCATCAGCCAATTACCTTTCATCTGCTGACGTTTTTAAATAGTTTGAGAATTCTGAGCAGTGTTACTTTACTATTATTTATATAATACTATATTATGTAGCTTTTTTTATTTACATATATATATATATATATATATATATATAAATACACATATATATTTATATTTAGCATTAACTGATATTTATTTCTTAGTCATTTAATTATTTTACTTTTAACATTTTATATCAGTTAGTTGTCAAGGAAACATTTGTAATTTGTTAAGCTTTTAGGTTTTTCATCTAATCTTTATTTTAATCACTGACATTTTTAATAGTTTTTAATCGGCAATCGATCATCCTGCTCTATACATATCAGAATCTTCCACTACAGTAGTTTTTTGGCCATTAAATTCATGTAGGCAGCTCACTAGGTATAAAAACACAACATCTATTATCACACAAACTATAATTTCATATACTAAAGATCACACGATATCTAGTCTTTGATATGTACATTAGTAGAAGTACTTTGATATGTACAAAAAATAAGTGCTGACATCTGAAGCAGTTTGGCGCTGTTAAATGGAAAATAAGGTGTGGTTTTTTAAACTACTTTTAACCTGACATGGCGTCTTAAAATGTGGTACTCATGCACAGTCCGAGACATCTTTCTAGCACATTTACATAGAAAAACAATTAAAAAGTAGAGCAGGTTGAATGAAAAAAAGTGTCCCTAAATGTGTGAAATCTGATTTCTTATGATTTAAAAAAGTGATTCAAAAGACCTTGAAGTGACTTAGACATACACTTCTTATAGGTTCTGTTGTTTTGGAGTAACTTGAGGTTGTATCTTGTTCAAGGTCACAAGTTCACAGATCAGCTCTTGTGAGGTTTGAACATACTCTGATCAACTCAAAAGCTCAAACACTGATAAACCTCAACCTTGTTGGTAAGATGTGAGTGCACGAGTACATGTACCTCTTAATGAGTTTGATGGCTTTAAATGCTTCGTCCATGTCCCCTATAGTGAGGTAGAAGCTGAAGTTCAGCATGGCGTCTCGGGTCTGCTTCTCGCAGCTCTCCAACCCCACAAAGTCTCGTAGGGCTCGTCGTACCACCATCTGAGGGGCCGACGGCACCTGGGGCGCTTCGGCGGGAGTCGAGACCGCCTGGCCCTGATCTCCACCCTCACACAGCTGAGAGGACAGAGAGAAACATTCATTAACGATAAACCTTTAGCAGAACGCAAACACTCTTTTTGAACCAAATTCAGAAAGGTGAATGAAGAGAGAAAGAGTGACGTGAATCAAATGGATGATTCTTTTGCCACGTGAACACTGGGCGATTGTGATGGTACTCACTTCAGGGAGAACGAGTCCTCCCCTCCGAAATAAGAGCTTAAGAGCAGCAGGACAGTCAGAAGGAAAATCAGAATAAGAAAAATAATAGGATGCATGCAAGAAATACAGAAAAGTGTATGTAAAGGGGTGAGAAATAGAGATGCATACAGATTCACAGAGAAGCAGGAAGACGGGAATGAAGGGTTCCTGTGTGTTCGTACCTTACAAATATAATAGTAATACGGTGTATCTAGAGCCAGCAGAGAGAGCAGCGTAGCTGGTTTAGGCTGCGAGTCCTGCAGGAGGAGACCGTGTTCCTGTGTCACAAAGAACGTCACCACCATCACGTCCTCCTGTCAGGAAAAAAAAAATGTTTTAAGTATATTTTAACTCATTTATTTAGCCCTCATAATGCATTCAGTATAAAATGTTCAAATTCCAAGAAATAAAATTTAAATGTGTAAAAATTATATATATATATAAAGACCAGTTAACAGGTTAAACTAATTCATTTCATTTTCATTATGTAGTGTTTTACCTTCTCTGTTTGTGATTGGCTACTTCTGAGGAGGTCAGAGTTCACAGGAACTGTTTCACACACAAACAGACGTGGCTCATTCTCGTCCCAGAACTGAGAAACAGGGCAGCGGGCGGCCAACTCCCCCTCACATCGAGTTCTTAAATTTAAATAAAATTTTTCACAATGAAAGATTGCTTATTTTTATGCACTTGCATCATCTCTGTTCCTGTGAGACCACGCAACGGTACCTTTGACTGTCGTCGGACAGTGCGAGACTGCTCTCTGGCCTCCCTGTGAAAAAGTCGAAGTAAGACAGCGTATCCAGCTCGATGTCATAGAAATACACTTTGTTATCCGGCCGCCCGTTCACCTACGATGCACAAAACACAACACAGACATTGGCAAAACCCGCACATACAAATTAAAGGATCTATCGATCTATCTATAGCGTGTTTCAAGCTCTGTTTGGCTGCTGGTTTGTGATTCTGTCAGTAATTTGCTTATCTCAATGATTGAGACATGCAGGTTTAAGTGTGAAATTAAGTGTAAATACTTACTGACGTTGTAAATACTTACTGACATTATTTCTCACATGCTCTTAGTTTCACTAAAACTAAGTGCAGGTAAAATTAACTGACAGTTTTCTTTCAAACGGAGAGAGCTGACATTGACAGGGACAGAAAAATCACTATTTTACACTATAACACACTATATTAAAGGCACAACTAAATGTGACATTGATTATAGTGGGGTTATATGAAGATCGTTTTAAGTTCACTTAAGTTAAAGGTTGTTATAATATTTTTAAGCATATTAAAAAAGCCTGAAAACGATGGATTTCAATTATACTGTAATGTTGAATGGCTATAATTACAAATTTCATCCCTAGAAATTGAGAAAAAAATCCATTTAATAGAGACATCAGTAGCAGTATTAGTTCTCTATACTTCATAATACTTCTTAAAAAGATGCCATTAAACAAATAAAAAAATACACCATCTTCATGTTGCTTCTACATTAATTTGGATATTCAAATTTTAATGATAGGTGTGATTAATTAAAAAAGTAATTGCGCTGACAGCACTAAATTAAATGATCTAAAATTCTAAATCACACAATTTTTGATTATTTAGTCAAGGTTTCTTACAGCCATAATTCAATTTTTCATGACCATTTTCAACTTGCTGCATTTCTGCAAGTTTCAAAAAATGATCTTGGTCGACTTTCATTGTGAGCATCAAACTTGTAATTCAAAAGAGCAAAATCCTGTTTTCCATTATATGCTGTCTTTTTCTGTACCTGTGTAACGAGGACGCTCAGCTGACTGCCGCTGGCGTTGCATTTGACTGATCTCAGAGCGCCCAGGTCAGGAATGAGCTCACAGAGGTTCTTTGTGACGCCCAAGGGTTTGGCCTCCCTGTGCACACAAACACACACTCACACATTATACACTCATATACATTTACACATGTTTGTGTAGAACTGAGTGTGTATGTTTACCTGCGTGTGAGGTTAAAGACTCTGACATGAGACGTATCTGTTCCCACAGCCAGGTGAGACCCACACACACTCAGCAGTGTCGGGTTTCCTTCCACTTCAGAAAACACCAGCAACTGTTTCACTGTGCCCTGGACACACACACATACACTTAAGAAACACAAACTTGGAAATGTGAACATTTACTGTGTACAATGTGTATTTTCATATGTTAAAGAATGTGGACGTGAGTGTAGAGTTTGTGTGCATTAGTGTGTTTAAGAACATCACTTCTGTGTGTGTGTGTGTGTGTGTGTGTGTACCTGTGGTGTGCGGATCTGGACGCGGTTGGGTTCTATGGTATAAATGTTTTCATCATGTAACGCAAGAGCAGCAGACTCACACTGGAAAGAACCTGATGAAAACAACAACAGAATTCATCAGAAAATGACTCCAGTACTGTCAGATTTTGTGGTGCTGCACATCTGTCATGTGGTATTAGTACCTGTGCTGTGCAGTGTTTGTCCTGATGGCTCATACACTGTGATACATTTCCCATTCCACACCGCAACCAGATCCTGTAGAAACACAAATAACGTCGATTTATTTTGCATATGAATACATATTAAATATAATAAATGTACAGACCCTTTCCAAAAAATTTGAATATCATGGAAAAGTTTATTTATTTCCATAATTCCATTCAAAACGTTAAACTTCCATAGATTATAGATTCAGGGCCCACAACTTAAACGATTTCAAGTATTTAGTTGTTTATTTGTACATAATTTGGGCTTCCAGCTCATAAAACCCACGAAAACAGGATTTCAAAAAATTAGAATATTACATGAAATCACACAGTAATTACACAGTGATACCATGGTCACTGAACCAGGTTTTGGTTATTTTGGCAGTGTGGGCAGGTGCAAATCCTGCTGGGAAATGAAGGAAGCATGAAGTGCTCTGCAAATGTCCTGGTAGACGGCTGCGTTGACTCTGGATTTAATAAAGCACAGTGGACCAAAGTCCTCTTTTCTGATGAGAGCAAATTTTGCATCTCATTTGGAAACCAAGGTCCCAGAGTCTGGAGGAAGAATGGAGAGGCACACAATCCAAGATGCTTGAAGTCCAGTGTGAAGTTTCCACAGTCTGTGTTGGTCATCGGCTGGTGTTGGTCCACTGTGCTGTCCACTCAACGCAGCCATCTACCAGGACATTTTCAGAGCACTTCATGCTTCCTTCAGCAGACAAGCTTTATGGAGATGCTGACTTCATTTTCCAGCAGGATTTGCACCTGCCCACACTGCCAAAATAACCAAAACCTGGTTCAATGACCATGGTATCACTGTGTAATTACTGTGTGATTTCATGTAATATTCAAATTTTTTGAAATCCTGTTTTTGTGGGTTTTATGAGCTGGAAGCCCAAATTATGTACAAATAAACAACTAAATACTTGAAATTGTTTAAGTTGTGGGCCCTGAATCTATAATCTATGGAAGTTTAACGTTTTGAATGGAATTATGGAAATAAATAAACTTTTTGGAAATGGTCTGTATATATTTTTTATTTTATATATACATTTATTTTCTTGTTCTGCGAAATCGTGGAAATAAATTTCACTGATCTGGCATTAAAAAAGACTGAGTCTACAATATTATCTTGTGAACAATGATGCTGACTCTTGAATGTTTATGGTAAAGTCATTACAATATGTTTGCAGAATGAGGTGATAATTAGAACGAGGAAAGACTAGAAAAGGGATTTGTGTGAATGGGTTACCTTGGTGACTTGCACGGCTCTGATGTGTGTGTCTGTGTGGAAGGTGATGTGTGTGTTGGTGTTGAAGTTGGCCAGGCTGAGCTGTGTTGGTGTGAGCTGCACTGCTGCTATCTGCTGGCTGTAATGAGAACACATCACATGTTCTGACAGGATCACCACACAGCTGCTGCTGCAGACGGCCAACAGATGAGAGCTCGAGCCCCACTGCAGACAGACAGACACGGGAGAGAGACTTCAGACATGCTAGTAATTCATGTTATATTTATAATGAGTTCATATACATTATTGGTATTTTTAACAGGAAATATCCCCGAATACACCTCAGAAGAATGCTGTACCTGTAGCTGTGAGATGTTTCCTTCCACCTCTGCTGGTGTCTGGAGTTTCCACTGTGTTTTTGTGTCACCTTTCTGATCGCTCACCGTCACCATGTGCCACAGAGCAACACGCCCCATGCTGGTACCAGCCGCAAGAACTTCTGCAAATGAAGATCAGATTAGTTCTGAATAAAAACACATATAGCCTTAAACATTTCCTTATCCCATTCAAATTAAACATACAAGTCAAGCATGTCAAAATGATGAGCATAAAATCATATGCACATTTACATAATATTTTATCTAAAGGTATATACAGTGCATTTAAGCTATATGTTTTATCAGCTCAAGCACACCCTGGGAATCAAACTAATGACCTTCGCGTTGCAAGTACAATGCTTTACCGGATCATAAAGAACTCATTCTATCAAATATGATATTTTTGTGATTTTCTTTTAGTACAAATATCTAAATATCTTTAAAACAAGACATATTTACTTGATAACTAAACTACATAATACTTTTTTTCTAGTTTTTGCAAAAAATGTATCAAAACTTGTGTTAGATTAAAATTTCTGCATAACAAATCTATTTGCAAATGGGGTAAAAACGTTAAACTTAATTAATTATACACTACTGTTCAAAACTTTTAGATCGGTAGGATGTTTTAATGTTCTGAAAGAAGTCTCTTCTGCTCACCAAGGCTGCATTTACTTGATCCAAATACAGTAAAAACAGTAATATTGTGAAAAATTATTACAATTAAATAACTTTTTTCTATTTCAATATTTTAAAATGTTATTTTTTACTCCAGTCTTCAGTGACACATCATGATCCTCCAGAAATCATTCTAATATGCTGATTTGCTGCTCAAGGAAAATGTGTAATGTTGAAAAAAAAAAAAATGTCAAGATAAAAGTATTCATTTCTTTCCAAAAAATTGTTTTTATTAAAATTCTTCCTGACCCCAAACTTTTGAACGGTAGTGTATAATGTTACAAAAGCTTTCTATTTCAGATAAGTGATATATACAGATAGAGTTGTCACAGTGAAAGTCTTACGTTTAGAAATGCAAAAGGACACACAGTTGAGCAGCTCTCCTTTCTCAAAGCCCAGAGACTCATCCAGCGACAGAGCGTAATGATCATCCAACTCCACATCCCACAACCTACACACAAACACACACACACACACCACCATCAGAAAACTGAGAACATTTCAGGGCTTTCAAACACAGAAGACTAAAATCTGATGATAACCTGATGTGTTGTTCTCCTGATGCTGTGATGAGCAAACCATTTTCTGTCCACACAATGTCTGTGTGCTGTCCACCTCTGCTACTGAGCTTCACCTGCACACACACCAGGGTTATTACAGTTAACTAAAACTGAAATAAAATATATGAAAAAAAAACTTATTTTAAACTTAAACTTATTATTGAGATACTATAACCGTATCTTAATACTATTAAAATAACACTTACACACACACACACACATTTATCTCAGTAATCTGACGCTTGTCTGTTTTTTTGCGGCAGTATACTGATATCTGATTGGCTGTTTTCGTAAAGCCCTTGTATATGAGGTGTTATCTGATTGGTTGTTACCTTACTGATCTCCTGAGTGAACCCTTCTGGCCCAACACTGAACTGAGAGAGCAGCAGAGATTCAGTCACCACGGCGAGAACAGCTCTCCTCTTAGAGTACCACATCTTCTGTACCGCACTCTCAACAGACAGCAACGCCACACTGCGCGCCTGCTCATCCACGCTGTACACACTCCCTAAAACACACACACACGGTTAGAACAAACCCAGAGCGACTGTCCATCATCATCAGTAAACGTCCTGTGTCTCTCACCATCAGCTGCACTGATGTAGAAGGCCAGTCCTTCCTGTGATCCCAGCGCAAACACTGCTCCTTTATTGCTCTTCTTCCAGTTAAACATGTCCAGAGCGCTTTCATCCCCGCTAACAGCAGCGCGGGCCAGCATCGCCACGTCCCTACAGAAATATTTAAACACACTCAGTAGGATACTTAAAACGGATAGATACTTTCTTACCAAAGCAACTAACAATAAGAAGTGGATACACAGTGTAGCAACCCTTGTGAAAAAGAGGTAAACTGTAGCATACTTTTAAAAAGAGTACTTCTAACAGAAATAATTTACTTTAAAAGAAACTTAATGTAATGTTTTCAGACACTCAATTGCATGTTACTTGCAATTAAATGAAGACGTATTATAGTTTGCATTTATATAAAATGCAATTAGCTGAAATTTAGATGGCTTTTTGACCCACTTAAGTAGCACTTAAATCTATATTCATGTGTAATTACATAGTTACTTCTATTGCTTTTGAAATATGGTTAAAGTGTACAGCCGAATATACTGAAAAGCATTTAAACGTACAGTATGTAATCTTTTTCGCCACTAGGGGTCGCTAACCTCTTACAATAACAAAGGCGTAGTTTGATGACGCAACATTTGCTAAGAATTATGGATCTTGTCGTCAACGTCAAGCCAAACGATCTAATAATGTTTATGGATGAGTGAATACATCGATGTTTTTATCATGACTGTGATATGAAGCAGTTCGGGATTGCTAAGAGACAGCTAGCAGCTCCACACGCGACGCGAGTCCCGCGGATATAAAAGGAATATGGACATTTCATTCTACCGAACTACACCCAAGTGCAGAATTACTACTTACAGGTCAGTTTATTAGACAAATTAAACTTGTGAGGTAACGCAGCGCTGTTTCACTTGGTCTAACATTACACTAGCACACTAAACTGCATTTGATTGTGCTGAAATGTATGTGTTAGTTTGTCTGTATGAGACTAGCTGTAAGCTAGATCAACATTAGAATAACATACAGATCATATTCTAACATTTTATCATTGTTGAACTATATAACATTGATTAGTTTTATGTAAATGTGCTCACCTGTTTAATAAAGTACATGTAGGAGCGGTCGAAGTCTCGGACGTGGAGCTCTCGGCATCTCGAAAACACCGCGCTGATATTGATTCTCGGTTTAGTTCTCCTTTTTTATCCAAAGTCTGCTTGCCATGGTCCATAATGTTTGAACGAAACAACAACAGCGTGCAAATAGACATTGCGAACTACACAGTTGTCCACGCCTGTCGCCTTGGTTACTGTCAGAGGGCTCTGGTTGCTATGGCAGTACGAGCAGAAACCAGGGACAACGCGGATATGACGACACTGACGGCGACAAAACGGAAATAAAGAAACGGGACGTGTCTTCGAATTAAATCACAAATTTGGAAACATGGAAACAGTCAGGATAATGTAAGTACACAACTAAAAAAAATATATAACATAGATATAGTGATTTTTGCTATTTTTAAAGCAAAAAAGTTACATATTGTGCCTTTAAGGTTAACTAAAATATATTTTAATGTCATTCCAAATAAAACTTGTCTGTCATGTATTTAAATATATTTGTAATGGCACATTTGTATGATCAAGTTGCAATTTAGTACATTGACAATATATTAACTTTAAATGTAATATCAAAAAACACAGTTCAAATTATAATCAAGTACTTTACATGTGCTTTAGTATGTTAGTCAATGCATTTAAATAAAAGCATGACAAAAAGATTATTAAAACATAATGATTTAAAATGTACTTTTAAAAAGTGCACTTTGTAATAATTGTCAAATGACAAGTTTTACTTTAAAGTCTACTTAAGTCATGAAAGTGCAGTCTAAGTACATGGAGGGACAGAAAGCTCTCAGACTGCATTAAAAAGATCTTCATTTGTGTTCTGAAGATTGGAACGACATGAGGGTGATTTTCATTTTGGGGTAAACTAACCCCTTAAGTGGCCTTTTATTTCATTAATATTATATTATCTGCAAGTACAGTTTTTTTTATTTAATAGATGTTTAAGCTACACAACAAGTGCACATTCAATACATTTAAGTGCACTTCTTTTTCACAAGAGAAACTAAGGTCAAAGATCCAGTCAGTTCACAGTAATGATTCACATGCAATTTAATTGAAATACAACTTAAAACTTCCTCTCTAGTCCAGCTAGATCATTTCTGACACTAAACTGTTCATGGTATTGATGTGGTTAAACGAGACTCACTCAGCAGGCGCTGTAGGTCTGAAGATGCAGCACGTCAGTGGTTTACTGTAGTCATGTTTAATCAGAGGAGATCCCTGCAGTTTCCCTCTAGCGTCCAGTCTCCACACCGCCATTACACCTGCCTGAAACATACACTCACTTTAGCATTTATTACATTATGTATATTTAAATATACGTATGCAATGGAAGTGAATATGTGTGACCTGATCCCCCGTGACCAGTCTGCTGCCGTTACTGCTCCACTCCAGCACTGTGATGCAGGCGGTGTGTGTGTTGTTGGACAGGGGTGTGTGTTCTCCGGAGGGGTGTGAGAGGAGAATGGTCTCGCCCGTCTCCCACCCCACCGCCAGCAGGGGTTTAGTCGGGTGCCACTGCAACAACGAAGGGCTGAATCCCCGTTCCACATGACACAGCTCAACATGCTCTCCCTAATGACACAGACACACACATATATTACAGAGCATATTCAACGTCATCACTGATACTATTTCATAAAAGAATTTTGGAATTGAAAAGAGCAATCTCTGGTGAACTATTAAATATTATGTTAACTATTTATTTATTTAGGTTAGGTCTGAAATAATAAAACAATACATTCACTACTGATCAAAAGTTTGGAATATTCAAGATTTTTTTATGTTTTTGAAAGACGTCTCTCATGCTCAGCAAGGCTGCGTTTATTTAATCAAAAATACAGTAAATACAGTAATATTGTGAAATATTATTACAATTTAAAATAACTGTTTTCAATGTGAATATATTATAAAATGTAATTTATTCCAGTGATCAAAGCTGAATTTTCAGCATCACTACTCCAGTCTTCAGTGTCACATGATCCTTCAGAAATCATTCTAATATGATGATCTGCTGCTCAAGAAACATTTATTATCAACGTTAAAAACAGTTGTTGTGCTACTTGATATTTTTATGGAAACTGTGATATATTTTTCTCAGGATTCTTTGATGAATAGAAAGTAAAAAAAAAAAAACATTTATTTCCAAATATAATCTTTTTTAACACTATAAATGTCTTTACTGTCACTTTTTATCAATTTAATGGATCCTTCCTGTATTTCTTAAACATAACCCAAACTTTTTAATGTATATCACAGGAATAAATTACATCTTAAAAAATATTCACAAAACCGTTATTTAAACTGCAATAATTTTTACATTTTTGATCAAATAAATCTAATACATTTACCATGGTATGGTATTTTGGAACATTGATACATACTGTGTGTTTACCATATCCATACACAGTGGTATTTAAATGGTTCTGTAGTGTACTTAACATAATGTTTTCTTTATGGTAGTATCTTTCAAAAACATAAAAAAATCTAAACGAACAAAACTTTTAAACAGCTGTGTATTTACTGTATTGCTGCAAACGTACATTATTGTTTCGTTTATAAAGTTGTCTGAGTATTGCAGAGAATGCATGAACAAGCAGTGAGAGTGTGTGTGCAGAGATCATCTCACACCTGTTGCAGGTAAAGATCCACACAGCCCCCGCTGGAGGCATTCACAGAGCCCACGGCCAGCACACACACACTGGAGTGCCATGAGATGAGGACCGCTGCTCCACTGCTGTCAGGGGCCTCCACACGGTGATCAAAATACACAGCCATGACTTACAGATCTACAAAAAAGAATGATTAGCCTGTATTAATATCATAAAGCACATCTTACAGCAGTCATCTGCTATTGAAAATATTAATTGAGAACCTTAAATATGACAGCTACTACATCTCTAGATGGTTTAGTGTGGCTAACTGCCCAAATTGAAAAGTACTGTGGTGGTACTATGGTACAGTGAAGGAATCAGATGATACCATGGTATTTTGATACATACTGTGTTGTTTACCATATCCATACACATCCGTATTTAAATGATTCTGTAGTGTACTTAACATGGTTTCTTTATGGTAGTATCCAAAAACATGGTATTAGCATGTTACTATGAGCAAAACATGGTATTTCTACATAGGTGTGACTCCTCAAAGTTAACGGTTTGCTGCTCTGATAAAGTTGTAGATAGATAAGATGCATTTCTACAGCTGGGGAAACTATTGTGGAGATATCTTGTGCTTTTTTAAATGTCATTGGCGAAATGTAATGCAAGAATGTTGTTTACATCTGTTTCATGTTAACGTAGTAAATCTACCGCTAGCTGTGTTAGCTAATCCACACCGAGGCCTGCCGCTTTAAAAACGCTTCGGATAACGACTGTTTAAATAATTTACCTGAGACCTCTTCCGCTCAGCACTGCCGTTATGACCGTGTGTTTTTCGCGCAGCATATGTATGATTTTGACTATAAAAAATGAAATTAGCCCTTCGAGGTTTACGACGCGCCTTTAGCCGTGAAGCGTCTCTTTCGGTTGCCCAGACAACGCCGAGAGGAAGAAGCGCGAGGGGACGGGGCTAAACGCGTGTGTTGCGTCTCAACCAATGAGGTGAAGCGAGTATAATGGATAATTGTTATTATGGTTTCAGCACATGTGATTCGGAGTCAGAACAAATCTAATCGGATTTGGGCATTAGGGTAACCGAGAGATTAGACATCACCAGAGTGAATTTGAGTGACAACAAAGTCGTCCTGTGTGAAATTACGCTGTTGTCGGATTTGCTGACCCTGCTGTATGACTGTTGCTTTTCACATCAGAGCAAAATGCTTTCAAATATATTAAATACAGAAGGTTAGACATCATTAGAGTGAATTTGGGTAACAATAAAGCCATTCTATGTGAAATAAAGGGGGGTATCGGATTTCGGTAATCTGTTACACTGCCAATTTTGGGAATAGGTGAACTTGCTATATGTATGCTACTGTGCATTTCTAGGAAATAAAAGAAATAACGTTACATCACCAGAGTGAATTTGGGAAACAAAGTAAAGCCATTCTGGAAGAAATAGTGGTGGGTAACAGATTTAGGTAACTTGATATGCTGCCTTGTCGGATTTGGTGACACTGCTGTATGTCTGTTGCTAAAATGCTTACAGAGAAATATGCTTTAATTCTAGTACAAAAAAAATGAGGAGGTTAGGCATCACCAGAGTAAATTTGAGGAGCACTACAGACAGTCCGTCCAGTATAATAACAATAACGTAAATTAATTATTTAAACTCCCAGCTTCATCCGGATGGACTTGACCTTTTAAATGTATTTCATGTATAGATAACAATCAGAAAAGTAAAACTAAAATACAATCATAATGACAGAGCAAGCAATAGCAATCAGAAAGCTTGTCTAATTTCTTGAGGCACATTAGCTGGTTTGAATTGAAAGTAAAAAAAAAAAAAAATTCTAAATGAATTTAATTTCATATTCTTATTGCATTCATATTGCAGGGTCCAGAAGAATGAGATCACCATTGAAAATTCCTTAATTTTACATTCTTTTTCTTTTTCCATCAGCACTGGAGCTCAGCTACATGAACAAAACCTGATGATCGTGTGTTCAGTCATGATTTGAGAATATTTCAAACAGCATTTTGAGCTTCAGCAAGAACCTCTGACCTTCTGATCTAGAAATCTGTGTAGTAATCGGAGCTCTGTTTTACCATTTATAAAGCAATTATGGAGATTTTTCCCTAAAAATCACAGCACAATATGTAAAAAAAAATTGTTTTGAGGGCAGAAGTATTAATGTCCATAAAGAGTTCTTTATTTTACAGTCACTAAAACGTTAAGTACAAAAACAAAGTACATGAAATCCAAAGAGCAATGCCACATAAATTATGGACGCATCAGGTCAGAATCATAAAATCTTCCAGATCTTCACAACTCCAGACGAGTGTGTGATATTATCAGCATCTCTATTGTTGCTCTGCAAAGTGTGCAGAGCAAATTCCCCTGTTATTCTTGCCACGAGTGATAATATATCTGAGGCATCAGAAGCAGAGAGATGCACTCGTCATGTTTCCGTATCTGGGATCTGCAGCTGAGATTTGAGGTTTTTGTCCAACAGTATTAAACTCTGTACCGCCAAACTCCTGCAGTCTGCGTCACAATCATTCTCTGCCACATCTGTACATAACAACGCATTTATTATAACATACAAATACTCACACATATAAAGAGTCATAAAAACCATCTCTACCTGCTAGCCAGGCTCTGGTCTCCATCAGGTCGTCACCGAGCTCGGTGAGCAAGTTCTCACTGGGCATGCTCAGAAACACAGCACACACTGCAAACATAACACCCCTCCTCACCATCCTACAGTTAAAGCAAGAGAGAGCATGAGATGACATGCATATGCATATAATATAATGCATACTGGAACACAAACTTACTGGTCAGTGTGGAAGCGCACAACCCAAACAAAATCCAGCAGAGCTCTGCCCATTTGAGATGCAACCTGACAAAGAAGACACCAATGATTATATGAAGGATATGTGAAGGATATATGAAGGATATATCGCTCATAATAGGGTTGCATGATTTGAGAAAAAAATCTAAATGGCATTTTAAAGAGACCATATTAGGTCCTTTTTCAAAGTCTTGATTTTGTTTTTGGGCTCTACTAAAATAGGTTTTCATGATTGAATGTACAAAAAACAATATACTGTATTTCATTAAGTTGCACTTGCAGCCTTTGCAATTTGATAATCACTCTAAATCCATATTGCCATTTGGGTTTTATTTCAATTAATTATACAGCCCTAACATTCATTTATTTAATTAGCATTCTATAATACTGCTCATAATTAATACTGTGAGTGTGCACGGCATGCAAATCTTTTTTATGCATGGAAAACCCTATCATTTTTGGAAGACTTTATCCCACAATGCAATGTGCTTGATCTTCCTAAATAATTGCATTGCATTGCACTGTATCCTGTAGCTTGTTTAAGTGCGCACATATTGTGTAATGCATATTGTGTTTGTGTATGCTTTTACAGGTGCATTGATGGCCAGGTGCATGAGGAGCCCAAGTGTGTGCAGCAACCTTCCTAGCACCAGATGATCACTCCCCAGAAGGTCAAAGGTCACCTGCAACCTATAAGAGACATGAATTTTTATTGTTTATTGTTTATTTAGCACTATTCTAGATGATTGTCACATGGTTCTTCACAATATTTAACCACTAAGAGACCTGTCGTAGTTCCTGAGCAGCGGGAAGAAGAAAAATCCAGCGACTGGAGCATAACAGTTGGGAACAGCTTGGACGGGTTGAGTCGCTCCCTGAGCAGAACAAACACAACACGTTATCAAATCGCTGTTGATGTGTAATAAGCACCTTTCTGAGGCTGTCTCACTTTGCTAATTCGTCTGGTTTTGCTCTGGATCCGTTTTTCCACGATCTGCCGCCAGTGTGTGATGTCATCACATCGCTCTATAGCTGTTCCTGCAGTGATTGGCTGAGCTCCAGTGTGCTTATTCCTGATTGGCTCAGACAGTTCCTGGGCAGAGAGAGCAAGGACCTGGAAGAGTAGAGGTGTTCGTTTAGTTAGTTTAGGAGTTGACAATCTTATTCCATCACAATAAAAACAGTAATATTGTTAAATATTATTACAATTCAAAATAACTGTGTTCTATTGTAATATATTGTAAAGGTAATTTATTCCTGTGATCAAAGCTGAATTTTAAGCATCATTACTCCAGTCTTCAGTGTCACATGATCCTTCAGAAATCATTCTAATATGATGATTTGCTGCTCAAGAAACATTTGTGACTATTATCAATGTTGGAAACAATTGTGCTGCTCTCTAGATATATAAGCATCAGTAATTAAAATGAACCTAATCTAACATTTAACTATCATTGCAAACATGAATTATGAATAAATATGGCATTTTAGGATGAAAGTATGTCAGTGTACATACTAATGTCAGTGTATACTACATACTAATGTATTTTGACATTAGTCTGACCTCCAGAATGTCCAGTCTCTGTCTCAAGTTGTAGTTGAGAGAGTAGAACTCTGTCGTCCAATACTCTACAACCTACAGAGAGGAAAAAGAGGTCACTTGTCATCTGCATCTATGTAGAGCTGAGCTGATGTACTCATCTGTCTGATGTCTTACTGGTTTAATGTCGGTAACAGTGAGGGCCACCATGGCGTTCTGCCGCAGCGAGTGGAAGCGCGGCGTGTTGAACCTGTCCTCCAGGTGGAGCAGCACTTTACTGAACTGAACACTGACCTATACCACATACACACAGACAAACCAGTGAGTAGTGAGATACACAAGAGTTTCAGTCATTAAAAGTCTGCTGTGATGACCTCTGACCTCTTGTGTGGCCTTCACGTTCTTCCTAAGAAGAGAGTCCAACACTTGCAGACTGAGTTCAACCCTGTCAGCATCATCAGACGACATTAACGCTGCAAGTAAAACATACGGCCGATTCAATAACCGCAGAAAATATTCTCAGACAAAACGTGAATTATAACTAGACTGTTCTTTGATTGCATGGTTATTATCATTAATTATGTGTGTGTGTGTGTGTATATATATATATATAAAAGATGAACAATAGTAGTAATAATAATGATAAATAAATAAACCTAATAGTAACATAAAAAAAAAAAAAAAAACGAATAAAATTGACAAAAGCACATAACAAAATTACTTAAAATTAAACTAAAAATAAATTGAAAACTGAAATTATACAAATAAAATCTAATTCAAACCATAAATAAAAAACTATAAAAGTACTACATAAATAATTTAAAATAATTTAGATTTTAGATCACCTTCCAGACAGTCCCTGACATAATGGGGCGGAGATGATTCCTTCTTCTCCTGATCAGCTGACATGTCATATGGAGTCAGATCATCATCACTTAAAAAAGAATAGTGATGTCGTTTCAAGAGAAGTGTTATTAGAGAGAAAGGTACAGTTCTCATGTGTTTTTAGTGTAGGTGTAGATGTACCTGTCCAGTTCAGAATCACTCCCGCGACCCGGCTCTGATGTCACTGACCGACCCGCTGAACCCTGAACTTTGGGCTCTGGTTGAAGACTGGAACAAAGTCATACAGATGTCAGAAAATAAGTTACACTTGGTCAAAATGGCCAAACAGTGAAGTCACATCAGTATGCAAGTCACATTTTATTATTATAACTATAATTTATGCTTGTTTTATACTTGTATTGTTCTTTTGTGAATACTGTTAAATAAGATTTGATGCAGAGTGAGGGGAGTATAAGCTGCAGCACATTTCAGATACCACTAATATACCAGAAAATATGGTAAAGTGAGGTGTGCTTCTACCTGCTGGAGGCATCAGGCTGATGTTCCTCGTCGTCCTCCTCAACAGATGCAGACTCCATCAATGACTTCAGCTCTCTGATCTCCTCATCCGGCTCATACTGACACAGAACAACAGCTTAATTAGCATTAAAACAGTCAAACGTTTTATTCCCTCTATGAACCATCTCAAGTTCACAGTTGTAATGATGGGCACGTCTAAAACTTTAGCTTGCTGCAAATATGCAAGATGCTTTCAGGTTTGGTAAGGATCAGTAATCCATCATCAGAAGAGGTTTTCATTGGCTGTGTCTGAAATCGCCCCTATACCCTATAACAGGACACAATTTGAGAGGACAGTCGTTTGTAGTGGTGTCCGAAACCATAGTGGATGTTATTGAGTGCACTCATTTAATCCCATAATGCACCGCAACAACGAGTGCACTACTGATGTACGCTCAACGGCTAGAGAATACCCATAATGCACTGACCAGAAGATGGCGCCGCAGCTGAAACATCCATCCATTCATTTTACAAACAGGTTAATTATGTTTAATTGCTTATTAAATTGGTTTATATATGCTAGTTTCAATGGTAGAGTGCAAGATAAATCTTTTCATTACTTCTGGAGCTGCCAGTTTGCTATGTTTCAAATGATTATTAACAACAAGAACAGACTATGGAAAAGTGGAAGCACTCCCGGTGCACTCAGTGTCCGAATTCACTCACTCGTTTTCATTCACTTCTTCAAGTGGACTATATTAGTGGAGTAATGTAGGGAATAGTGAATGAGATTATAGGGGGCGATTTCAAACAGTTTAAAAGTGTCTCACCTGAAATTTTAATTGTGATCCAGGTGCGTCTAATTTATGGCTAAGACACTCGCCCACGGCCATACCCATCCGACGAATACGCACAATATTGCTATCCAGACGACACTGGACACCTCCCAGCATGCACTGCAGCATCTCTGTTGAACAGAAAACCTCATAATACACTAGAACGGAGCAGTTAAAAGTCTGGTAAGTGGAAAAATATCTTTGTAAATAATTTGGATACAACTTTATTTGAGATCTACAAACACTTGTGCATTACCTTGTCGTAGTTCTTGTATTTCAGAATCGGTGAGTAAAGTCACACACAGCAGTAAAGCTTTACTGACGTACAGCTGCTGTTCCACAGACGTGTGTTTCACGGCACTGCTGTTACACCACACCTGACACACACTCCGAAGGACCTACACACACACACTTCTCATTAAGCAACTTCTTTTGCATTTCATACAAAAATGACTGATTAGCACAACTACCACGGTAGATCATCACACCTGTTTAAGCAGCATCCGGCGCTCGGAATCCAGAGCCAAATAACCAAGAACAGACTTTACCAAACGAGTCTGAGATCAAGGGTACGGGGAGAACGAGAGAGACAGGAAAAATAAGAAATGTCAATGTCCATGTCATGCAAATAAAGAACGTCTTATTAATCTCATGCATATGTACACTATCATTCAAACGTTTGTGGTCAATAAGATTTCCTTTCAAGAAATGAATGCTTTCATTTAGCAAGGATGCATTAAATTGATCAAAAGTGACAGTAAAGACATTTATAATGTTAAAAAAAAATTATATTTCAAATAAATGCTGTTCTTTTGAACTTTCTATTCATCAAAGAATCCTTAAAAAAAAAAAAAAAAAATCCACAAAAATCTGAAACTGAAGAATGATTTCTGAAGGATCATGTGACACTGCAGACTGGAGTAATGATGCTGAAAATTCAGCTTTGATCACAAGAATAAATTATATTTTAAAATATATTACAATAGAAAACAGTTATTTTGAATTGTAATAATATTTCACAATATTACTGTTTTACTGTATTTTGATCAAACAAATATAGCCTTGGTGAGCAGAAGAGACAATAAAAAAAATCTTAGCGACCCCAAACTTAAGTTAATCTTTCAAAATTGAGAAATTATGGAATCTGGATACCATGGTACTTTGATGTAAATATGAAGGTACTGAATACCATAATCATATACCATAGTATTTAGGATCAAATTACTATTATGATGGTGCCCAAAAACTAAGGTATTACTTTTTAGTAAAGGTTGTAAGATTTGAAAGAAGCATTCTTGTTTATTAATAATATGTTCTGCGGTTAGAGACATTTAATCTTTTCTGTTGCCACTCACTGGGTGCTGGTACTGCTGCAATAACAGTTTATGAGTGAGAACAAACTGAGCTTTCTTATTGGTCACCACCAGGTTTCCCATCAGCCTGGACGCAGCAGTGGCCCTGAAACACACATATGAGTTAGAGTCGACTAACAAACAACTACTACATTCTGCTCTCTGGAATCAAGCACACTCTCTTACCCGCTGAGGCAGCGTATGAGTCCTGTGATGACACACTCCGTGCACCTCTCCGGAACGTTCTCCAGGAGTCTCTGCGTCACACGCTGCCACAGCGGGTCCACGCGGGTCAGAGACGAGAGCCGGGGGGCCAGTATTTCAAATATCTGAGCTACAAAAACATGCACACAGAAACTAATGCAGGCTGACATATAATTCAGTGGAAATATGAAAATAAATGAATTAGTTTCACTACAAAAAAGTGCAGCTAACCTATAAAAGTTTAAAAAAGAAACTTACAGCTGTATCCTTGAATACACACTTTTCCCAACACCTGAGCAACAAACTCAAGAGAGCAGTTCCGTCCCGCTATACCAGAGAGATACACATGAGTGAGGCAAAATAAGACGGATAGACAACAAATATGCATTCATATATGCAGTGGTCGCAATGATGCGTTAAAATATGCAGTGGTCGCATTAAAATATGCAGTGGTCGCAATGACGCATTAAAATATGCAGTGGTTGCAAAGACGCATTAAAATATGCAGTGGTTGCAAAGACGCATTAAAATATGCAGTGGTTGCAAAGACGCATTAAAATATGCAGTGGTCGCAATGACGCATTAAAATATGCAGTGGTCGCAATGATGCATTAAAATATTCAGTGGTCGCATTAAAATATGCAGTGGTCGCAATGATGCATTAAAATATTCAGTGGTCGCATTAAAATATGCAGTGGTCGCAATGACGCATTAAAATATGCAGTGGTCGCAATGCATTAAAATATTCAGTGGTCGCATTCAAATATGCAGTGGTCGCAATGACTCATTAAAATATGCAGTCGTCGCAATGACGCATTCAAATATGCAGTGGTCGCATTAAAATATGCAGTGGTCGCAATGATGCATTAAAATATTCAGTGGTCGCATTAAAATATGCAGTGGTCGCATTAAAATATGCAGTGGTCGCAATGATGCATTAAAATATTCAGTGGTCGCATTAAAATATGCAGTGGTCGCAATGACTCATTAAAATATGCAGTGGTCGCAATAATGCATTAAAATATGCAGTGGTCGCATTCAAATATGCAGTGGTCGCATTAAAATATGCAGTGGACGCAATGACACATTAAAATATGCAGTGGACGCAATGACGCATTAAAATACAGTGGTCGCAATGACGCATTAAAATATTCAGTGGTCGCATTAAAATATGCAGTGGTCGCAATGACTCATTAAAATATGCAGTGGTCGCAATGACGCATTAAAATATGCAGTGGTCGCATTCAAATATGCAGTGGTCGCATTAAAATATGCAGTGGTCGCAATGACGCATTAAAATATACAGTGGTCGCAATGACGCATTAAAATATGCAGTGGTCGCAATGACGCATTAAAATATGCAGTGGTCGCAATGACGCATTAAAATATGCAGTGGTCGCAATGACGCATTAAAATATGCAGTGGTCGCAATGACTCATTAAAATATGCAGTGGTCGCAATGACGCATTAAAATATGCAGTGGTCGCAATGACGCATTAAAATATGCAGTGGTCGCAATGACGCATTAAAATATGCAGTGGTCGCAATGACTCATTAAAATATGCAGTGGTCGCAATGACGCATTAAAATATGCAGTGGTCGCATTCAAATATGCAGTGGTCGCATTAAAATATGCAGTGGTCGCAATGACGCATTAAAATATACAGTGGTCGCAATGACGCATTAAAATATGCAGTGGTCGCAATGACGCATTAAAATATGCAGTGGTCGCAATGACGCATTAAAATATGCAGTGGTCGCAATGTCGCATTAAAATATGCAGTGGTGGTCGCATTAAAATATGCAGTGGTCGCATTAAAATATGCAGTGGTCGCAATGACGCATTAAAATATTCAGTGGTCGCATTAAAATATGCAGTGGTCGCAATGACGCATTAAAATATTCAGTGGTTGCATTAAAATATGCAGTGGTCGCAATGACGCATTAAAATATTCAGTGGTCGCATTAAAATATGCAGTGGTCGCAATGACGCATTAAAATATTCAGTGGTCGCATTAAAATATGCAGTGGTCGCAATGACGCATTAAAATATTCAGTGGTTGCATTAAAATATGCAGTGGTCGCAATGACGCATTTAAAATATGCAGTGGTCGCAATGACGCATTAAAATATGTGTTCCTTCTTTTCTTTAGAAGTATCTCCGCCCTGAACATGTGATACCTCTGAGAGTGTGGCATGTCTTCTCCAGTGTGTCCAGTATGCTGGCGGCCAGCAGAGGGTAGTACTGCTGTGGCAGGAAGGCGTCAGGTGTGTTTGTGGGCAGATGGTTGGAGGTGATGGAGGGTAAAGCTGCAAGGTGACCAATGATGATCTCTCTCAGCTGAGGAGTGTCTGCATAGGAACCACCTCCCTCACATCTGGACCACAGCAACACCTGGAGACGACCAGCAGAGAGGAACTTCTCCAGTACAGACACACATCGGTCCAGACCCGCACTCTCACTGTGTACGAGACAGAACACATCATGAGTATATCATTTAAACCTGTCCATCAAAGGCAAATGTATGACTAATTCATAAATAATAAAGGATATCTTAGACAGATAGATTGATAGATGGATAGATGGGTAGACCAATCGGACAGATAAATGATCGATAGATAGATAGATAGATAGATAGATAGATAGATAGAAGGACAGACAGACAGACAGACAGATAGATCTTGATGTCTCTCACACACACCCTGTGGAGCTGATGGTGTCCAACAGAAGCAGGAGTGTTTGGTCCGGTGGACCCCTGAGGAATATCTCATTCCAGAGCTTCTTGATCTCCTCATCATCATCACGTGATCTGTTGAACCAGTGCGAGCTCTGCGCGCTCACCAGCACCTGAAGCGCGCGAGTGTAGTGTAGGCGCGTGAACTCGTCGTCCTCCAGGTAGTGCGTGAGTGTGCGCAGCGCGTGCACGATCTCCCCGGAGTCTCGTGAGCTGGAGAGAGTCCTCAAACACGAGCACACCTGCAGTCGCACCTCGGACCCCATGACGTCACGGAACCGAGGTCCAGTTTAATGCAGCATCACTTTGACAACATAATAAACAAAATGCAACTGTGTTCATTTGGCAGGTGGACTCATATCCTGATCATTCTAACCTCTATGTCAAATAATCATTTAAATTAACAAATAAGATGAAACCATTGATTTACAGTAACTTAAGAATCAGAGCTGCAGATGTACAAACCTCATATAGAATAACCAAATTCACCCTTTATGAATAGCAAAATGTAACATAAATTATATAGTTACAGCGACTCCTGCCTTCAGTTTGTTAAAGGCTTAAAGTCATTCCGATATAGCAAAATATGAAATAACTCGCAACATCAGTCGTGTGATTGCGCTCTAATTCGTGTCCGTGTAGATGCAGATAGCCAGAACAAAGGTTCCTATCGGAAACCATTTATTCCATAATAGTTCACTAGATGGTGCAACAGGGCATGTTAACCTTCTTAAAACCACATCACGAAATGGACTATAAATCTTTTTTAAATAAATGTTGCATGCCAATTCATTGTTAATAAAAATAAAAATAAATCGTTTATGTTATATTATATTGTTTAACTTATTTGCTGGAAAGCACTTCGTTCAACGGCTGTTGTTTTAAATGTGCTATATAAATAAAATTTTAATTGTAGCTATTGCATTTGCAAAGTTTATTAACAATAAGTTAATCAATCCTTATAAAAACATATTTGATCTCCCAAAAACTGAACAGCACTTCAAAATAATCCCTTTTTTTATTTCTACAAAATAAGAGGAATCATAAAAACTGCATGTTTTTTATTTATTGAGTACTGTCCTGAATAAGATAGTTTAAAAGATGTCTTGTGGTCTACATGTAAACATCTTTTATGTAAAATATCTTATTCAGGACAGTACTCAGTAAAAAAAATAACACATAGCCTATGTTTTTATGATCCCTCTTACATAGTTAAAATAATTAACATTTTATAGATTCTGCAAGGTGTATGTAAACTTTTGACCACAACTGTATGCATGTATGATATATATATGTGTGTGTGTGTGTGTGTGTGTGTGTGTGTGTGTGTGTGTGTGTGTGTGTGTGTGTGTGTGTGTGTGTGTGTGTGTTAAACGACTTATGCTGGAGGACAGGCACTGACCTGAAGTGGACCTCTCACTGTCGACCTGTAGAGGTCTCTGATGCAGTTGTAGAGGACTCATCTGTCATCGTGGAAGCCAGACTGCACCATAACAACACTGTTCTCCTGCTTCAGCCTAGAACATCAAGGCAGACTCTCTTGTCTATTCAAAGAGCCCAAAATATGGAGCACTGGTCCAGTCTGAAACTCCAGGGAAAGTTGGCAAAACTGCCCTGCGCGGGCCACTCTGTATCACCATCTACAGCAATGCCACCATCAGTGAAGAGATCCTAACCTTCTGCGTAAAGCATGTCTGCAGGTTCTTCCTACAAAATACAACTTATCAGTGTGGTTTCCCTCCACTCATTCGCCCCTCTGCATGTTGCATGTTACACTATTTGAGGTGTCATGTGCATTTGACTTGTTTATGGAGGACTCTTACTGTTCTAAGATTCTAAAATATCAGTCATTGATATCGATCATTGAGAACCTTGGGTACAAATGCCGGCTTATTGTGCTGGTGTTTGGCAGTCTATGTCATGTACACAGGCTGGCGATCCGTGGACTTTGCATTGGTGGGATTTCCAAAACAAGGGCCAAACAGTTGGCAAAGTACTGTTCAATCTCAGCAACTATAGAAAGCATGTTTGTTTGGAAAAGGCGATGCTTCCTGTACCCTTAGAACGGTTTAGTCCATAACAATGTGCTGATTTGTTTTAATCTGTTGGATTATTTAAAAAATTTGATTCCTAATGAAATTTGACTTGTAATGTGGAACCAAATAAAGTATATAAAATGTGTGTGTGTGTGTGTGTAAATGCATGTGCATTCTATGATGGGCATCAGCATTCATATATAATAGGACTGAATAAAACAGAACCCATGTGATTTTTATGAAAGTAAACAACTGTTCAAGTGCTAATTTTAATTTAAATGTGGTTATAAATATAAAAAAAAATACATGGAGTATGTTCTAGTCTACATGCTTTATGTTTAAGTTGTATATCCAGTCCATTCTATTCTTGTTTAATGTGCATGTATATGCTCACACAAATCCACAAATAAATTATTTGCACTTAATTTATTGGTGACTAATTTTCTCACTTTTCTTTTAACCTTCATATACAATAATTTGAAAGACCCCGTACAGTAAAAGATACATCTTAGAGGGGCATCTTCAAAATAAAGCAAAACATTCAACAGAAGACAATACTGATATCTCTCATTTATACAGTAACCTCAACAATTAGAGTAAACATTTTTACAATTGTATCCTTCATCACAAGGAGTCCTTCAGTCATAATTTTCTTTTGTATTAACAACTATTTATAATTATTATTAGTCTTTTAAAGTCTAAGTGGCAAGCAGAACTCCTAAGCTGTGAAATTTTGTCTTTGGACATATCTTAAATCATATACAACAGCTGTTTAACATCAGACAGATCATGAGCAGTGGATTCAGATCTTCCCTTATTATTGTCTCTGCCGAAACAGCAAAAAGCACACGACGCGTGCGCGCGCACCCACAGTTCACAGAAGCAAGGTTCCCGCGCTTTAAAGTCCAGTTGCAGTAGCTCGAAAACAGTAGAAGAGGCAGAATCGTCCTCAAATGTTCTCCAGCATCGTCGTGTATGAAGAACTGATCGGACGAGTTTTAGCAACAAAACCGAAATATGTCAGTCGTCGTCGGAGAGAGAAGAGAAAAGAAAAAAAACAGAAGATAAACTGCTGCGTGCTTTTCCACAATCCAAAAAGAGGAAAGGAGGATGATTAAGTCTCCATAAAGGTTTGAAGTGGAAATCAAACATGCTCGTCCCAGAGGAGAGGAAAGTCCGCTGGAACAGACGAAAAGAATCAATCAAGTGGAAGACAAAATGAAAAGGAATCTCATTTCCTGCTTGCCATAAAAATAGGATTCCAAGAACGAAAGATACAAACGTTCTAGATTGATATTTACATCATCATCAGAGAGAGAGAGAGTGTGTTTTAAGATGCAGAAATGAAGCACACGTTTTTTTTTCCCGCGTTAAAGGTTTTCGTATCCGTCAACGGCTCGATTTCCCTTCAGTGCTTGAGTGTCCGCTTCTTTTTTCCCGCCAACACTGATAAAAGAGCGTCACAATGTTTTTCTTCTTTAAAACAATTTAAATAGCAAACAATACTTCCCTTAAAAATAAAATAAAGCAGAGTGCAATGAACATTTCCAGTGTGTTTTGAAAGTCTTTTCTATAGAAAATCAACGTTTTTTGGAAATAATCCAGGAAAGGAAATGTCCTCAGCGAGGAATCGCGCAGGGCCAATTGCCTTACCCACAATGCAACACTGCAAACTCCCTTGGTGGGGATCGGTCTCGCTTGATCCTTTGCGTTCCGCATCATCATCGTAATAAATAAGAATTTGAAGGAAAAACAACATCAGTTAACTAACATTCAGCAAAAACTCGTTCACGAGTTAAATTGTTCGCACACGCTCAACCCTCAGGTCAGCAAATGTCCCTCAAATAGGCTAACGGTGTGACTGCTTTACCCAGAATTACACTGGTAACTTAAACTGGTTTCTTACACTGAAATTCAATTTATGAATCATAAACATACATATACAGAGAGAGGGAACGGGCGCCTCATTCCCAAAACTCTGGGAAGTCACAGGAACCAGAAGACAGGGCCAATCTCACACACACACACACACACGCACACACACAGTGCTATGGATTATTAAATCATTTGATCAACATAGTGATTGTATTCTCCATTTCCTCTCCAGACTCATTCAATACGCCTGTGTCAGTTCATAAATCAGGAAAGGTCGTCGTCGCGGCGATTATTTGACCTCCAGGATGGAAGGATTGGACTCCATGATGGCGACGATGATGCGGTCGATGTAGTCCTGCAGACGGAAGTTGATCTCCTCCTGTTTGTGGATGGCCTCCATCAGCTGCGCACACACACATTAAATATCACACAGCGTTCACATTTAAAGCAGAGATAAGCGTGATGGTGTGTGACACTGACCTCAGTGCGGGAGACGTTGTTGATCTCGGCGGCGAGCGACTCAGAGAGAGACTCGGTAAAAAGGCTCTTTGCTCCCTGGATGCTCAGATTAATGATCTGTCCGTTCAGCTCATCGTTCTGCTCCTTCAGACTGCGGTTATCCTGCACACACACACACACACACACACACACACACACACACACACACACAGAACCAAACCCGTGTTTGAGATCAGTCTTGGTTTCCTTTTTTAGACTGTGTTGATTAATTTTAGTCCGTCTACCTGTTTGAGTCTTTTGTGTTTGTCTACCAGTTTGAGTCTGTTTACACAAGTCTTGGATCTTCTAGTCTGTTGTCTAATGTGAGTGTGTGTTTAAGTTCATCTGTTTGAGTCTGTCTTTACTTGTTTGAGTCTGTGTTTTCAGCCTGAGTCGTGTTAATCTGTTTGTTTTAGTCTGTGTTGACCCGTTTGAGTCTATGTTTGAGTTTATTTTGACCTATTAGAGTCCGTTGACCAGTTTGAGGTGAGTTCAGATCTTTACCTGTATGTGTCTGTATTTCAGTCTGTTTTTACCTGAGTCTTTTGAGCCTGTTTACCTGTTTAGTCTGTGTTGACCAGTTTGAGTTTACACAGTTTACACCTGTTAGTATCTACCAATTTTCTTAACCAATTTGAGTCTGTCTATCTTTTTTAGCCTGTTTTTTTTTTTCTGTTGATCTGTTTGAGTCTTGAGTTTTAACCTGTTTAAGTGTGTTTTTTACTAGTTTAAGCCTGTTGTAGCCAGGTTGAATCTGTTTTTACAAGTTCAAACCTGTGTTTGAGTCTGTTTATACTTGTCTGAGTCTGCTTTTAACCAGTTTGACTCTGTTTTGACCAATTTGAGTCTGTTTGAGCCCATCTTTACCAGTTTGAGAGTGTTTTTACCCGTTTGAATGTTTTTCATAACCTGTTTAAGTCTGTATTTACCAGTTTGAGTGTTTTTACCCATTTGAATCTGTTTTTCATTACCTATTTAAGTCTACATTTCCCAGTTTGATTGTGTTTTTACCTGTTTGAGTCTGCGTATCTCCTGCTCCAGTTCGTTCTCTCTCATGTGAGTGTTGTATTCCTGTAGGCCGGAGCTGGCTGATCTGCCTCTTCTCGCTTCAGTCTCCAACTTAAACAGCTGCAGGTGTTCCAGCTGCTTTCTCAAGTCCTCTATCAACTACACACGCAGAGAAGCCATTAACAGAGACGAACACACACACACACACACGACTCCACCTATGAAGACAAACAGAGGACCTCTCACCCCCTGAGTGCACTCCTTCTCTTTCTGGTTCGTATGACGTTCATGGCTCATTTTGTCTGACATTTTCGTGCGAGATTCGATTTCTTCATTCAATCGATCGGTGACGTCTTCAACCTCATCCTGAAGTTTCCTCTTTTCCTGAAAAAATTACTCCATCTCAGAGATCTTTTGGACAATTCTTTGCGGGGTCGGCATCAAATTACTGAGTTATAATGAAGTGAAAAACAATTTTTTACTGGTTTGATGGCCAATAACTATTCTTAATTCACTCGTCTTTGCCAGAAGTGATAAAAAGGTCATCTCTGAATGTGATATACAGACGTGTGTGTGTGTGTGTCGGGTACCTCCTCCAGTCTCTCGATGTTGGCTCTCAGACAGGGAACACATGACCTCAGCTCACTGTTCTCCTCATCCAACTGATGCAACCTGAACACACACGGGCACACAGACAAAAATGTACCGTGATATTTTCTTTTTGGGCAGAGTGCACAATGAAAACAATAACGGGTGTGAGGAAACAAAAGTCTCTGTTAACACAGCCGGATTGTATTAAACGCTGAGCCAAGTAATCTCAGAGCTCCTTTGAGCAATCAAATCAAATTTCTGCTGTTCTCCACTAGATGGCGGACAGATCATACCCACACACACGGAAGAGCTGGACAAAATAACACAGACATCATTAACTGTCTGATGGCTTCATTATTTCTCTGCTATTATAAGAAACTGAATAGAAGTTACCTGAGCTAATGAGTTCCTCAGCCACCAAACACTGTTGTCATGCAAATGAACAGCCAGAGCACATTAAAAGTTTTCTGTTTTCAGTTAAAACGGTGTCGTGTAAGCTAATGAAACTAATGATCTTTGCAACGGAAATGAATCAATCAAATTCGAACTTTATTCTAGAGCTGCTGTAAAGCCCAAACAATCTCTGTTACTTTAATTTCCTATTACCACTGTAAAGCTGCTTTGAAACAATCTATATTGTTAAAAGCGCTATATAAATGAAGGGGACTTGACTCAGGAGTTCATAAAAAATAAATTTAAAAAACTCTCAAAATAACCTCAAAGGATTGTCATCCAAACCTTCCAAACCTGCTTTTTTCCTCCTTAAAATCCCACTCTACATTAATCATAAATGATGCATTCTGTCCGCACTCACCTGGCCTGGAGGTTCTCGATCTCCAGGTCTCTCTCTCGCTGGAGTTTGTTCAGTGCATCTCTGTGTTTACGGGTGTATGTGAGTAAATTGTCCTCTGCACGCAGCTCCTGCTCCTTCAGCTGTTCCTCCAGAGCGTTTGCACGGTGGACGAGAGTGAGGTTCTCCTGCCGCAAGCGCGCGTGCTGCTCTTCGCTCTCCGACGAGTCCTTCTCCAGCTCACACACGCGCTTCTCCAACAGCAACACCTGCGGGACAGACACTTGTTCCTCATGCAAATCACTTCTGCTGTTGTTCATGCATTTACAAAACTATCAGTTATTCTATTCCATCTATGGAATTAACTTTGCATATGTATTAAAGTGCCTCTATTATGCTTTTTAGGGTATTACCTTTTATGTAGTGTGTAATATGGCTGCTTGTGATTGTAAAAGGTGCAGATAAATGGAGTTATTGTCTCCCAAAAGGAAGAACCGATTCTGAACAGCCTGAAACGAGTCGTCAGTAATTCCAGTCTCACTTTCTACATGAACCTACGTAGGTTTGTAACAAATTTGTATAATGCCCGCCTATGGTTTTCATTGGCTGTAGACCAATCACAACAGATTGTAAGTTCTCAGAAAGGAGGAGTTTATAGAGACTGAATCCGTTGTCAAACCGTTTCAGACACTGAGAAAAGAGCTGATGCTGCAATGTATATTATGAGAAATTTGTGTTTTTGACCTTGGATGTCAGTAAAACTAAATTAGGAACCTTTAAAATAACATAATAGGGACACTTGAACATTTCTTTTTCACTTTTGCAATGTGAGGTTGGCATTTGATGACGAAACTAATGTACAGCGCAAACTAAAGCCACAAAACCAGAAGTCCACATCAAATGCACCATCTGAACCAGGGTCAGAAATGTAACACAAATTGGATGCAAGTTTGATGCAAAATATTCATATCAGTTTCCGAACCTTGTCTGTGATGTCACGATCCGCAAGGTCCAAAATGTCTGGAGTCAGATCTCCCATGACATCCAGATTGATGGACTGCTGCAAGTGTCTGAAAAACACAAAAACACTGTTTAAGCATATGCAACATTTTTAACTCGTTCCCTGCTAAATGTGCGTGCATTTCTAGTTGGTGGACCAGCAAACTTAGACATAGCCGACTAGCATGATGCTGATTGACCAATAATGTTTTGTTGGTTAATCTAGTTGGATGCTGGGAAAACCACCATAAAAAATGACTCATCAAAAAACATTGCCAAAGTTTTGAGTATTCAAAATGATGAGTTTTCAATTTCATTGTGTCCTTAAAACTGATGTCTGGTGCATTTAGAGGGAGGATCTCACCTTGCTGCTTTCTTACTGGACATCCTTTTGCTGGAACTATAAAAGAGAGAACAAACAGGAAATGAGTCAGGAAGAGAGCGGGAAAAAAAACTCTCTTTCCATTCATGACCTGTGAACCACAGGTCAAAAACACCCAGTGAAGTGCTGAAGTTTGGGCCGTCAGCTCTTTCTGGTGGTTGAAGGCTGAATCAATGCTCTTCTTTCAATGGTCATGACCTCAAAGCACACGGAAATAAACACACTGTTTTTATGGAGGTGTAACATGGATGCGTGAAAGGAGATTCTGTTCCTGTTGAGCAAGTCTGAAGACAGAGAAACTGCTTTGAACAGACTTACATCAACTGTTCCATACTGGTGCCTGGGACAATCCAGGATTTTCCATGAACAAAACACCATTTATTAATATGTTAACATAAACTGGACTCTCATTAAAGTTGGAGAAGTTATGTTTCCTAATTTAGGAAAAGGCTTATTTCCTTTGGTTTTGGAAAAACAGACCCATGCAAGACAACATTGAATATGTAATCAGACACGTCAAAAAGTCTCTAAGAAATTTGCTTACCTGTGAGTTCTTACAAAATGCTCTTTTACTTGCATTTGTATAATGTAGACTACTGTATATTATACTGTTAATATTTACCTCACAAACAGTTAGACTATTGTGCATGCATCAAATACACACACATAAACAACACACCACAGCAAAGCATCTATGTTTACCACACACTTCACCTACAGATTGTACAAACACTGAGCTTTGAAACCAAAACCAATAAGAGTAATGTGACACTGCACAGATATGTCTGCATATTAATGAAGCACACACATGCAGAAAGTGAATGTGTGTGTGTGTGTGTAGTGGTCAAATTCAACACACGCAAGGGAGGCATGCACACGCTGTGAGCGCGTTACCTATTCATCTCTAGTAACTGCAGTCGCGTGGACAGATCCTCCAGACGACTGATCTGCTTATGACAGTGAGTGCAGAAAAACTCCAGCGACTCCGACTGAAGGAAACTCTGGAAACTAGCAGGAAAAGAGCTGGGGCTGAGGAGACCAGAGGAGAGGAGAAGAGGAGGAGATACAATGGGAGAAATGAGGAGAAATGAGCAGAGGAGATGAGAAATAAAAAGAGTGGAGGAGAAATGAGGAGAATAGAGGAGAAATTTGGGGAAATGAAGTGAGATGATGATATGAGCAGAGGAAAGGTGAAATGATGAGAAATAAACAGGAGGATAGGAGAAAAGAGAAGATGAAACAGCAGAAGAAATGTGTACAAAAGAGCAGAAGAGAGGAGAAATGAAGAGAGAGAAAAAATATTGACAGGAGAATTTAGGAGAGGATAAATAAGGAGGGAAAATTAGGAGAGGAGAAAACACATGTAGAGAAATGAGGAGAAATTATCAGAGGAAAAGAGAAATTAGGAGAGTAGAGAAGATACGAAGGGAGAAACGAGTAGAAGATCAATGAGGAGAAATGTAGGAGAAGAGGAGAGGGTAGGAGAAATTAGAAGAGAGGAGATGATGTGTTGGGATAAATAAGTAGAGGAAAAATGTGGAGAATTTAGAAGAGAAGATATGATGGGAGAAATGAGTAGAGGAGAAATGCAGAGAGAAGAGAAGATACGATAGGAGAAACGAGTAGATGATCAGTGAGGAGAGGAGAAATGCAGAGAGAAGAGAAAATATGATTGGAGAAACGAGTGGAGGATCAATGAGGAGAGGAGAAATGCAGAGAAGAGAAAATATGATAGGAGAAACGAGTAGAGGATCAATGAGGAGAGGAGAAATGCAGAGAAGAGAAGATACGATAGAAGAAACGAGTGGAGGATCAATGAGGAGAGGAGAAATGCAGAGAGGAGAGAAGATCCGATAGGAGAAACGAGTGGAGGATCAATGAGGAGAGGAGAAATGCAGAGAGGAGAGAAGATATGATAGAAGAAACGAGTGGAGGATCAATGAGGAGAGGAGAAATGCAGAGAGGAGAGAAGATCCGATAGGAGAAACGAGTGGAGGATCAATGAGGAGAGGAGATATGCAGAGAGGAGAGAAGATATGATAGAAGAAACGAGTGGAGGATCAATGAGGAGAGGAGAAATGCAGAGAGGAGAGCGTGTGTGTGTGTTAAAAACGAGGATGAGCAGAGGAAGGCAGAAAACGGGGAACATTCAGTTGAGCCGGTGAAGGTTAGGAGAGGTGAGTACTACAGTGCAGCAGGAGCGGTGTGTGTGTGTGTTTATCTCAACAGGTTTGAAAGTGTATCGTGTTTCCATGCTCTTTTCTCTAGTGTATGAGTGTGTGTGTGCTAGACCTCATACGCCTGACAACACCAGCACTGCAGTAAAACAATAACCACAGTAACTCGACCTTTACCCGCCGATAATAATATTTCACTACGGAAATAATGATACATACATCATAACATCTCAAGACACACACAAAGTTCCATACGCGCTTTGTTTTGTCTATCACACACGCTCTTTGTCGTCTGTGGTCAGGATGTCGCTCTACAAGGTCTCATTATGCACACGACTTTCGGCTTACACAATGTGCTGACTCACATTCTCTTTCTCAGTGTGGAAACTAGAAATAGAAGGTATTTCTATTTGTGTCTGCAGTCAAGGCGCTCATTCAGTAAAGCCCAGATAAACATTTACAGTATCTATGTTTATAGTTGCCAAGTTTAGCTCAGGACACATCAGTCTTATAAATATATGGAGTGTATCAACAACACAATTCTTAAGAAGTATGTGAAACTTCTGCTTTAAATAATCTAGTATGTTTGTTTGTTTGTTTGTATGTGTTACCTAGGTGACAGCAGCATTAGTGGGCGGGGCAGTGGGCTCTCTGAGTGTGGGAGGGGCTCTTCATCTCCCTCCCCATCTGGCCCCGCCCTTCCCTCTTCCTGATTGGCCAGCAGCAGGTCTGAAGAGTTGTTACTCTCACCGAAATCCTCAAAGTGCTCCTCCTCTCCTCCAATCACGGCCACCACGGTGTGACCATTCAAATCAGAGCCCAGTGTGAACCTATCACAGAAGCACATGGAAAATAATGTGTTATCAGTGCATATTTAATTAAACACCAGGCTAATATTTTCTTTTTAATAAGGATGTTTAATGTTTAATTCCGCCTGGACATGGAAGATTCACTTCTTTTTGTGAATAAAACATTCATTTAACATAAAAATAACATACTGTTCAAAAGTTTGGGGTCGTTAAGAATTTTTAATTGTTTAAATGAAAGAAGTCTCATCTCAACACGGCTGAATTTATTTGATCAGAAATACAGTAAAACTGTAATATATTATGAATATACTGTGAAATATTATTACAATTTATAAAAACAGTTTTTATTTTTTATATATTTTAAAGAGTAATTTATTTCTCAGCTTTTAAGCTGATTTGCTGCTCAATTTTTTGTGCTTTGGTGCTCATCACTATGATCTTAATTTTTTATTTAATTTTAAGTACTACTTGAGTATTACTTTCTTGAGTCTTAAAGGGATACTCCACTTTTTTTGGAAATAGGCTCATTTTACAACTCCCCCAGAGTTAAACAGTTGAGTTTTACCGTTTTCGAATCCATTCAGCCGATCTCCGGGTCTGGCGGTACCACTTTTAGCATAGCTTAGCATAGATCATTGAATCGGACAGGACCATTAGCATCTCTCTCAAAAAAATGACCAAAGTTTCGATATTTTTCCTATTTAAAACTTGATTCTTCTGTAGTTACATCGTGTACTAAGACCGACGGAAAATGAAAAGTTGCGATTTTCTAGGCTGATATGGCTAGGAACTATACTCTCATTCCTGCGTAATAATCAAGAAACTTTGCTGCCGTACCATGAGTGCAGCAGGCGTAATGATATGACGCAGCGCCTGAAAATAGGTCTAATAGGTTAGACAAACTTAGTCCCGGTCACGTTGGAAGTTACCGAGCTGGGGACTATTTTCAGGCGCTGTGTCATATCATTACGCCTGCTGGACTCATGGTACGGCAGCAAAGTTTCTTGATTATTACGCGGGAATGAGAGTATAGTTCCTAGCCATATCAGCCTAGAAAATCGCAACTTTACATTTTCCGTTGGTCTTAGTACACGATGTAACTACAGAAGAGTCAAGTTTTAAATAGGAAAAATATCGAAACTCTTTGGTCATTTTTTTGAGAGAGATGCTAATGGTCCTGTCCGATTCAATGATCTATGCTAAGCTATGCTAAAAGTGGTACCGCCAGACCCGGAGTTCGGCTGAATGGATTCGAAAACGGTAAAACTCAACTGTTTAACTCTGGTGGAGTTGTAAAATGAGCCTATTTCCAAAAAAAGTGGAGTATCCCTTTAAGGAGAAATCGTAAAACTTTACCACATTATATTTATGTCTTTAATATCTTTATTATTTAAACAGATTGACTGTTTGTTCAATGTCTGCTCTTTTCTATTCTTACTATAAAAAAATATAGAACAACTTCTTATCAGTGTTTTTGTGTGCGAGACAGAATTTGAACAGTTTGTCTTTAGGATGATAATCTGATAATTCACTTTAATCTCTTGGCAACCCTAAAAACGTCTGAAGAATTCCAGATTAAATGAAAGAACAGCGTAAAACATAAACAATTCACACAAAACCAGCACATCATCACTGGTGTCTTGATAGACATCCCAGTGCATGTGTTTGATTGGTGAACTCAGTGAACGCACTGTTTAGGCTCAAAAAGATTTTTTCAAAAAAGAAAAGAAAAGAAATGAATACTTTTATTCAATAAGGATGCATTAAATTGATGAAAAGAGACAGTAAAGACATTTATAATGTTACAAAATATTTCTATTTCGCATAAATACTGTTCTTTTAAACTTTGTTTTCATCAAAAAATCCTGAAAAAACTACATTTTCAACATTGATAATAATCATAAATGTTTCTTAAACAGCAAATCATCATATTAGAATGATTTCTGAAGGATCATGTGACACTGAAGACTGGAGTAATGATGCTGAAAATTCAGCTTTGATCACATTAATAAATGATATTTCAAAATGTATTAAAATTGAAAACAGTTAATTAAATTGTAATAATATTTTACAATATTTTTACTGTATTCTTGATTAAATAAATGCAGCCTTTCTGAATACAAGAACACACACAAAAATGTATTTCTGAGTCCAAACATTTGACCATTTTAAGAAATAAATTAAAGATAAATGAAGGTTATACGCACTCACACACACACACACAATAACTGTAACTGATTCAAGCTTTATTCTACATTAGCTTTATATCCAACAATAAATCCCTCAAAGACTTACCCTCGCTTCACTGTAACATTGCGGTTGGTCACACAAAGCACGCGTGAAGACGGCGACCGCATCTTAAAGCGATTCGGTCTTTCTTTGGCGATTCTGAGCAACTGGGCACACAGCGTGTCAGAGCAAACTAAACTCCCACAATCGATATTAAACTCTATTTACATGTAGTTTCCCAGTTTCCCCTGTAGAGTTCAATCTGCGGGACATTCCTGCCGGACGCTTGTGACCCGGTAGATCTGAATTAACAGGCAAAATCTCCTGTGCAAGCAAAACTACATATGCTTAAATCGTACGTCTGTGTGGCGGTGTGTGTGTGTGTGCGTCTAATCAGATTTAGAGCTCAGTAACGGTGACCCAGTGTGTGTGCTAGCATGCTCTACAAGAACAAGCATCTGTTTAATCGGTTTAATCTCCATATGCAAGAACTTGCGTCGTCCGGCTGACACTCAAACAAATTAAACACAGAAATCACTCAGGACTTAATAATGCAACAAAACTGACTAAACAAAACTTGGTTAACTAAGGCTAATCTTATGGATCTGAATAAACCCCAAATGCAAAGTTTTGACACCTGAGACAGGATGTCAGAGTTCCAGAGAAAGTTATAGTAAAATTAGATGATGCATTTTTCCACAACTCTGCGCGTGAGTTTCGGAAGAGTCAGCGCTGGCGAGACGGCGTGACCCTGACACAACAGGAACGCTTAATCAAGAGTAACACACGAGGGCTGAGAGCCAGGATATTTCACAATGACAGAAGCAAGTAAGAGAGCGAGAGAGAAACAGACCCTAGAGAGTGAAAGATGGATAAACTTTGGGCAGCAGGAAGGCAGAAAGAGCAAACTCCACACTTCCTCCGACTGGGAAACAGGAAAATAAAGACTGACACCGATAACACGGGAAACAGGAACACCTCGGTCAGCTGACCTGATGTTAACGGCTCTTGGGGGAAAAAACCTCTAGTCAGCAGATTCTTGCATAAACACAAATAAACAGGCCTTACTTATGTGTGCAACAACACTGAGCACAATTTCATTGCACAAAACTTGGGACAAATGCAATAAAACGTCAAAAATGAAGGAGGATCTTGGTCGTGATCTTGTATATCCAGACACCTTTGCTTAACACTTGTGTGGCACTAAAGTTGTTTTCCCGATGCTTGCGTCATAAGACCAGACGGTGTTTTTGTAGTGGACACACTGTATCAGGAAGTTGTTTTATTTTGTACGATTATTGCGGATACATTCAAGGCTACTAAAACGCCATCATTATGCATGAAGTTATGACATTATTACTATTACAGTTTATATAGAAGCCATTAACATTGAGAGGAACAACACTGACTCTTCCTGTAAAAAGCAATTCATGCTAATTTCCTGACCAGTGATTTGTGATTAAAATGGTTAAGACCATTAAAAGACTAAAATACACTCAATATTTTGTCTTTTTTTGCCCAGGTGTGTGTGTGTAATATATATTTATTTACACTTTATTTCGATTTACTTTTTAGTTTTACTTAACAATAACAACAACAACTGCATTTATGGGTAATTTTGAGTGATTTATGAACCCAGTCTCTTGGTGCATGTTATTTGACAGCTGTGTATGGGTGCGTTACCTGTTGCGGTCGTCTCCATCTGTGAGTGTGTTTTCAATGCCGCTGTCGGTCTCCACGTCCTCGTGGAGTTCTGGATGGACCAGAGCCGTCGTGTCCTCGTCCGTGAAGGTTTCACACTCGCTGTATGCGCTCTCAGAGCCGAGATACGCACTGTCAGAGACCTCCGCCTGCTGCAAACAAACACACACTGATTACAAAACTTTTATTGCTATGAAGTTGGAGACATAATGGTGCTCTTGGTTATGAGGTTTCTCCACAAAAACCCCCCAGATTGAATCACATTGACACACTATGAGTCTAAACCTATAAAATGAATGTGGATAGATTTGGGAGAAATGTTTGAGTTCATATTGAGATTTCAGACTTTTGCATTGCATTTTTGTCCATTCTACCTGCTCATGCTGTTTAGAAGCACCGACATGCAAACACACACGGGCTTGAAGGTTATGAATGTGTGTGTGGTGAATGTTTAAGGAACAATATGATCCGACGCATTCAGAAGTGGTTAAAAAAATGTGACCGCATTGCATTTGTTATGTAAATGCCAATCCATCCCGATGTTTTCCAGATAACAGTGAAGGACCGCCTGCTCACCTGTCAATCATCCACTGCACTAAAACAAAGGTTTTAAACTTTAAAAGACCCTCAAAAGACATACAAACCATTGCTGTTATTTTTTGCTGAGTTTGCATGTTCCTTGAAGATCTAACGTGACTATTTACATAATTTCATGTGTGATTATAGAACCTTGCCTATAATACAGCCGTACAAATCATAATAATGACAGTAAATGGCAATTTTGGTCCATTACAAAGATCTAGTAACAAAAAAAAAAAAAAAAAAAACCGCAACAATAACAATCTGGAAACTTAATGTTCAACAGAACGTATACTTTGTACCCTTGTTCTACTGTTTATTATTTTATTTTTTTTCCTTTTTTATGATATGATTTTATGATTTTTCTCTTGAAAAATCAATGTTACAAATAAAAATCAGACCTTGATCTACTGTTTATTTTTCCTTCAGTTTTATTCTATGTAAAACTTACTTGAAAAATCAATAATGATAAAAAAGTTACAAATAAAAACAGAATGCAAACCCCATTTTCTACAGTTTATATTTTCCATTTCCCCCTTTTTTATACTACACACACCAGCCAAATAACTGGGTTAACATCCCAGATATTATGATGAACATTACAAATGATTAAATTCAAGAGTGAACCTCAAACCTTCATTTGGTCAATCGGTTCTGACCAAAAGAACAAACTCCATCAGAAATCCACATAAACCTGCATCTCAGAAACGTACCTGTTTGAGTCCGAGAGGAGCTCCTAGAACAGGAGAGGCCATTCCCAGAACCATTCTCCCTACTTGAGTACCACCACACGGGAAAAACAGGTTCACCAACTAACCGCAAAACTAACAAATGCTTCCTGTCTCTCCACACAGAAAGAGTCAACAGAGATATATATTACTCCTACTCCGCTTCTTTGGAAAATGAAGAACAAAGTCTGAAGGGCACCAGGACCAGAAATGGGTGGAGTCTGTGCCCGTAACCACGCCCCTTTTTATCTAACATTACCCTCATGTGCCAACAGAACATCTCAACACACGTCTAAACAGCATATATTGTGTGGATGTGACTCAAAACCTAGTGAGCTGCCGACTTAGTATTTTAGTGCATCTATGATGACCAAAAATGATGTCTAGTTAGACGGCTCACTAGGTTTTATGACACAGACTATTGCTGTTATTCATCTGTTCCCAACTTCCCATGTAGAAAAATATTAACGCTTCACACCCAACAACACACACAAACACTTATTCAGTGTCGCATGTGCTGACACAATCATATGTTCTGATGAATGAAAGGTGTGTGTGTGTTATAAAAAAAAATCTATCACCAGCCTGTCCTGTATATTGTCAAGCATATGTGTGTGTAAGTGTGTTTGTTCCTCTGGATGAGGTGCTACACACACCACCTCGGCCAGTGTGTTTTGAAAGCAAACATGGAAACAGCACAGCCATTCATGACCAACAGAAAAAACACACAGGTGTGTGTGTGTGTGTGTGTGTGTTTCATTAGAAGTGACGGGAAGACCGGAATGAGAAAAAGGAAAATCAGATCGCAAAAAAACAACACTCCGAAGAAGCACATTTCTATATTTACAGAATAAATATGCTAAATATTCCTGTGAATAATGAGTGGCATATGCATTTTGGAAAAGAGTTTGTGTTTCTGTAAACACAATTTATGAATTTACTACCAAATTATAACTTTATAGGCTAACTCCTCATTATAATTAAAGCTTATGATAGTCAGGTCCATAAACACTGAGGGGTACATGTTGGGATAACCATAATTTACTATAGTGAAACTATAGTTATATTTAAGTTTCCAGAGAATATAATGATAAATCAAAAACATAATTTACCATCATAAAAAACTAAAACAACATGATTACTAACAAACTAAATAAAAGTAAAACTGAAATAAAATTTTTTTTTTTTAAATAAAATAAAAACTATAAAAGAGACACAATTTCTATCACAAAAACACGTTTTTGAATGAACCTCATGAATCTCAACAAATCAAAATTTAGAGGAAAACACTTAAATGAACTAAAAACCTAGAATACACCCTAATTTTCATAAATGAGTTGTAAATATAGTACTGAACAACAGCATTTACCTAGAAATTTCACTAAAAGAACGGTTTCATGGACCGCCCAAACGAACCGACTCACTTTATCAAATCTTTCCAAACGATTTATGTGAGAGAAAACAAAGTGCGTGTTTGATTACTGCCTCAGTTTGCTCAAGCTGTGCTACAATATGGCAGGACAATGCAAAATAGTGTTTTTGCTACGTGTTGAGCTAAACCAGCAGGTGGCGCTGTGGCGGAACAATGCACATGCTCTGCTTCTCATGTTTCTCAGCAGCTCGTCTGTGGTCTTTCAATCTTTTGGAGGAATGTGTGGAATGTGCTGGTCTGGATTCCACCATTCTGCAATAATGGGGTCCTAAAATTCTGATTTATTATATTTATCATGACAAGAGGGAAGGAGAAAACGGGCCAAATAACCACAACCACTGCGTGTTACCTCGTCGTATTCCTCTGGAGGTCCATTGGCTTCCACTGCGCTGAGATGAGTCTTGTAGAGGTCTGGATCGGAACCTGATTAAGAAACGAAAAGAAAAGCATTTCCTATTTAAAACTTTGAGTTATGGCAGTGGGCTGATGGACAAATGTTTGTTTAAATGGATATATAGACGAAAAAAACAACTACTGGGTTGATCAACATCAACATGATTTGGAGAAACAGAGGTTTATGACACATTAACCCCCGGTTTCACAGACGAGGCTTAAGCTAGCCCCAGACTAAAATGCATGTTTAAGCTGTTTTAACTGAACGCAATTTCCGCTGACAGATCTTAAAATATGCAACTCAGAGCCATTGTTTTGTCTCAAGATGCACATCACATCAGTAATGTTCTTTTCTAAGGCACGTTTATTAAAGCTACTTAAATGTCCTAATCCTGGCTTAATCTAAACCCTGTCTGTGAAACCGGGCCTATATTTTTCATTTGTAAACAGTCACCATGGGATGGAATATAAGGAGCATCTGGGCTGTCTGGAGTCCAGGAAACTTTATTTATGTAATGTCTGTAATGAGTCTTATTCAGATAGCTGGAATATTCATGAATGAGAAGAGGCTGGATAGAAAAAAAGCATGTTTTTTTGGTCTGAATTCAGACCTCTACTGTAAAACTGTCACATTTACATACAAAAGTACAACATTTCCCTAATGTATTTCCCTTTTACCCAAATGTATGCTTCTTGCTATGAAGAAAGCTAACAACACGGTCCAGGGGTGCGTTTCCCAAAAGTATCGTTAGCCAACTATAGCCGTAAGTTCCATCATTCCCAGAATAGATTAATGATTCTGCGTTTCCCGAAACCACAGACCCAATGAACATTCACAAACAGCATCACACAAAAAGTTGTAAGTTGTGTGGTTGGAACTACAGCTCTCTAGCTATAGTTAGAAGCATAGTTTCTTGTTCAAATGGATCTAAAATAAGGAAAATAAGCAAGCAACATGGAGTACTTTCTATATCTTTCATTCCAAATATATACAAATTCTATTCTACTTCTTTTCGTTTGTCAAGAGAATGAAAGGCCTGATTTTAAACAGCTCTAGTACACCGGTGGAAACCTGAGTGACGTCATTAACTATACTGTTGAACCAATGTGGTTTCAATTGATGGATGTGCGACAATGTTACAATGTTTTCAGGAAACAGTCATGACTAGCTAGTTAGTTTCTCCAACGACGCATCGTACTGGTGGTTAAGCAGCGAGTTACGTCTTTGTACCCCAGATTAGTTCATTTGAGTTCAGTTGTAGAGCCTCCTAATGGTGTGATTTTGCCGCCACTGATGCGTGTTTATTTAGTTGGTTGGCACACCACGGCAACTGGGTTTTTTTTTTTAACACATAAAAGCAAGAGTTCAGAAACGCACAGCCACGGAAATATCTCAACCATCATTTCTAGCAAGCACGTTATATAATTTCCACCTTAACATTTTGTTTTCCATGACCTGGTAAATGCTATCGAGCACAAATTGACAAGCAGAGAGAGGTAGATGCTCCAGTAACTCATCCATTAGTGATGAGCGAAATCTGACTCGTGAAACACAGAGCGCCGTTAGAAACATGACCTCATCCTCATTACTGAAGTGATATCAGTAGAAAACCCAAGCAAAGTGCTTCAAACTATTCCACCATCATCATGATGATCAATCTAAAGCGAGATTGGGAGTGTGTATGCTCTCTATTCGAAAAATAGTGAGAAGCCAACATAGACCACATTTTAAGGAAATAAGCATGTTAAAATGCTTATTATGTCCACAACCTAGATAGTACTTTAAATAGTACTACTGTCTAGGAACAGAGTCTAACCGAACGCAGACTAACTATTCTGAAGGCTTAGAGCTGATTCAAATGTACAGCATCTGTGTCTAATCCAGGTGTCTTCAAGAAAACTATGGCAGCAAACATCCGAGGATGATCATGATCTTTGCATTTAAGACCAGGGGCCGGTTACACAAAGCTATTTTAGACCGGTCTACAGTGTTAGACAAGTCTAAAAGTTTCTCATAGACTAGTCTAATGCAAGTTAGACTGTTTCACAAAAATAAAGACTGACTTAATTTAGACCAAAAAAATTAGACACCTTACCCCCAGGCTAACTTAAGGTCTAAGACTCTGTTACCTTGGCAATCAGCAGTAACAATCAGTTACATTACAAACGGAAAATGGCTCATAATTGAAACATTTCTTCTTGTTACTACATTCTCCGCTAAATTTCCCAAGTAAAATGTCCTTGTAACTGTTTTACTCCTCCAACAAACACATATTTTCCACTGGGGTAAACATACAGATATGTTGGTGTGATTTCACTATGCCTGTCGTTTTGAATGTTTAATCTAGCTATTAAAGGTGCATTGTGTAATATTTGGGAGGATCTGTTGACAGAAATGCAATATCATAAACATAACTATGTTTTCAGTGGTGTATAAAGACCTTAGTTAATGAACCGTTGTGTTTTTATTACCTTAGAATGAGGCATTTCTATCTACACACACCGCGGGTCCCCTTACAATGAAATGAGCCGTCATGTTTCTACGGTGGCCCTAAACGGACAAACGCGTTTCGTCACTATGTTGTTCTTCGTGCAAGGAAGCTAGCTAAAGTCAGCGACTAAAACACTGACACAATGATGAACAAGTAACAATAATATTCGCAATAACATATCGTTTTATTGAATAATTAAGAAAACCTAATTTCTTAATTTATCTTTGTAAAGAAACCTCACTGCTTAACTGGCTACGACATCACTGACGACATCACTTCCTGTCGGCCACCGTAACTTCTGATGGTTGTAATTCGCAACCTTGCCACTAGATACCGCTAAAAATTACACACTGCACCTTTAATACTCTTAATATATCAGTCATGGTTATGATCCTGTGCGGATTTTGTTTATCAGCAAGTGAGACACTTTTCTCCAAAAGAAATGCAAAATTCCCAATCGAGCAGCGTGATTCACTGTGCAAAATAATGAGTCACTCAGAGCATCTGTGAATTACTCACAGTGTTTTTCTACACAGTATTTCAGGAGATGTTTTCATCTGAAAAATCGTTATCAAATAGTGTCAGATTATCACTCAGTCGGTCATGAAGAAAACAAGATCTTCTGTGTTTCTGACTCTGCTATTCTTCTGAGGACGGAACTGATGATGAATTTCCTGGCCAAATATAAATAAATAAAAATCCTTTTGGAGATGAAAAAATGAATACAATGAATTAATGCTGCATAAAAGGTTCAAAATATATGTTTATTCTGCTCTGAAAATGACAAAAGTTGTATTTTAGGGTTTGGGTTAGACTATTATATAATTAATCTGTAATTAAGAACAACAGATGTTAATGGAAACTCCCAACGTGATTTAAAACACGACTTGAGTGAGTGTGTGTGTGTGTGTGTGTGTGTGTGTGTGTGTGTGTGGCTGTACCTTCATTGCTGATAGCACTGATGCCTCTGTGGAAATCCTCAAAACTGATCACACCCAGACCGCTGGGATCCAAGAACCGTGTCAGATCCTTCACCTGAAACCACAAGCAAACTATTCATCTTACACAAACAGAGCAGAGATAACGATGTTATCATGCATTTATTGACAACAAAACACACATAAATTGATTTACCCACAAGATAAAGAATGAAAAACGTAGGAGAAACTTGTCATCTTAAAAGTCTTTCTTTTTCTTTTTCATAAAAAAAAAAAAAAAAAAAAGAGAATAAGAGACAAGTTTATGATATTCAATAAAAGTGACACGGGCTCATTTAGTATTTTTCTTATCCATCTAACCTTCTATTTAGGAACAAAACATTACTATGATATCTTTTTTGAATAAACAAAACACTGTCAATCCCTAACATATAGTGACAAAACACAGAACACACATTCCTTCCCTCTCTCTCTCTCACACACACACACACACACACACACACACACACACACTACACTCCAGTGAACAGACACAATAGCACAGTCGGTAACCAGGCAACAGCAGAACTTACAGTTGTGAATTCTCTAAAATCAAAGTTCTCACAGAACACAATCGAAGAGAGACACCAAACACGCTCAAACACCTCCGACCGAGAAATCAAAACATGAAACTGGTGCCTACACATTTACCTCTGATTGTGCGTGTCATATTTCAGCCCTAATGTCATCAAATTACACAACTACTTATCAAACACACACACAAACAAACATTAATTTGAGTTTAAATGACCATGTAGGAAACTGTTGGACTAACTGAAGTGCTAAATGAGCTCATAGGATCATACACTCCTGGATGACATCGGCTCATTTCAAGTCATAGTGACTGTCAGGCACGTCCAAAACCAGCAAGTATTGATTGAGTACCTTGATGATAATGATCTATCATCACTATTCAGAATCATTCATTCCAGAGAGCTGTATAATAAATACTACTACTTTATTTCTACCGTTTATGCAATCATTTGAAGATTATTCCAGGTTTTTTTTAATCACCTGTACTATCAAATATTCCTTTAATTAACCAAGCGATTGCTTGAGGTAATGAGTAAGTGTAATGTGAGTCAGCTGTTTTAACCCCAGTAACAGAAGCATCTCAACTCAAGGCCTTAAATATGTTGAATCACGAGTCAGTTGAATTACAGAGTAATTATTCTACCTTTATTACATTTTAAAATGCACTGTATCAGCTTTCTCATAGATATGGACTGAGTCACACGTGGACATTTTTGCGCAGTAACCTGATGCCAATTACAGTTGCTTCCTGGCAAATGCTATTTCCGGGTAAGAATTTGCATCTAACATCATGCAAACCCATAGCAACCGTATCATTAAAAGATAAAACGACATGGAAACAACATCATCGTGTATAACAAGCACAGACACACAATCACTCTCCAGTGTGTGCAGTGCTTTTTATCAGTTTCTGTCTACCTGTCTCTCTCCACCTCTTAAATCAGTCATAAATCATCTCAGTGAGCCAACCAGCTGAGCAAGCTCTTATAATGTACAATTGAATCACGAGAATAAAAATATCTGTAGATTTGAGTCCAATCACAGTCACGCAGACAAAGGAATGACCCTTGAGGCTAGGACGTAATATGGCATGCAGTTTCCTCCCTGAAACCATAAAATACCTTTTAAAGAACACGCAAACTTGCTTACGGTTGCAATTGTGTGATGCTTTTCACATAACAGGGGAGTTACATTTTAAACCTGGTCACAAGCTCATTACAAAATAAATCTGAGAAACTCAAAAATGGCAATTTTGCACAAAGAAAGAAGTCATAGGTAACTTTAAATATGTACAGTGCAAGGTGCATCTGAGAAAAGATGAAAAACAACGACGAAAGACAAATAAAAGCGTGCATTTGTACACACACCCCTCCCTGTCGTTCATCTGGCCGTTTAACCTTTCAGCTGATCGGATCAGCAGTTTTAACAGTCACAAAAGATACGGACTTCCGGCATCAAATCCATCCTCTCTTAAACGCACAATGGCGCGTGTCTGGGGGATCAGGAGTTAAAGGGAAACGCAAATCTATATTCTGATCTAAATAACCACAGAGGGATTTTAAAATTGGTACAATCAGTGCTTGACGTTATACGTCTAAAAGGCAGTTTTACATATAAAGTTCACCCTCCTGAATATACAGCATCACTCGTCTACTGACCTGCACAGACATGAAGCACATCTATAAACATTAGTGTTGCAACATCACTAACACTACTCAAACAGTAAAGATCACATCACAAACACAAACCAATTCATTCGTTTCCATACAATAACTATTATTGATTTACCTTCAGTTTAGGTGTCAATGAGGTGACATCCAAACTCAGTTAAACGGGTTTTAAAAGTATTCCTGTTTTAGTACAAAAAATGAAGCACAATCGACAGAACCTGTGACTTAATATCGATAATAATAACAAAAAACGGCCACTTTTTCTTTAAAATAAGAAAATATTGTGACACAATGGAAGTGAATGGGGCCAATTAATAAATGTTTCAATAGTATAGCCACAAAAAAAACTAGTTTTAACATGATTTCAGTGTAAAAAAAAAAATCTGGAAAACTATTTCTATGCAAAGTTATACCCAATTGTATAATTTTAAATAAAATGTCTGTAAAAACTATGATTTAAACTGTTTGAAAGCTCAGACAACTTTTAAAAGAAATGAAAAAAAACTATAAGCTTCACATTTCTGCTTTTAACATTTCAATTGCAAATGCCTCAACGTAACCAAAATGTTTGCTCTTTCTTTAATTAAGAAATAACATAAGACAAATCAAAATATTGTCAACTGAGCTTAGCTGGTATTGAACATGTTATATTCCAGTTTTTGTTCAAGGTAAAGTATAGCAAAAACAAAGTCACGACGTAATTAAACATAAAATCAGGTAAAAGAAAAATACCTCAAATGGGTATGAAGTTTGAGTGATCATTACAAGGCACTGAAAAGTGTATTAACACTTTGTTAAAACTTATGCAAAACAGCTGATAGTTAAAACAGGATAGACTCCATTAGAGTTGTATTCTGAGTCTTTGAGGGTTTGAATAATAAAAGAGCAGTTCTTGGGTGTCACCACGATCAAGTTTCACTTGGAGCTATGGGACTCAAGGGAAGACACACACTGTCCTGTAATCATAAAGCATTTTTATAACATTCACCCCCACCTCCACCCACCATTTATCCACCCACAAACTCACACAAATAGACGAAGATACACCAAACACTGACCTGTTCAGCTCCATATGCTTTTGCGAACTCGATGAACTCCTCGATGTGGACAAATCCATCTCCGTCCTGATCCAAAGCCTGGAAAACTGCTCGGAGAGCCGACTGCTCCTCGCTTCTATGGGCTGTTGTGGAAACTATAGGCACGTTTATCAAATCCACGGGGACCCTCTGGTCATGATGCGATTTGGTTGGCGGCGAGTCTGAGGCCTTGCACAAATCCAGAGTCATTTCTGCATGTTTGGAAATGTTGGAAGTATCTGGAGTATTTTCCATCAAGGTCAGGTAGGCCTCCCCATCAAGGCTGGATCCGCAGGGAAAGACATTTCTATGCAAGGGAGGAGAACTGGGGGAAACTGAGCTCACTTGTTGCTCTTGTGCCAGGTCTATTGGTGATGTTGTCAGCTGATGGAAATCCTCCTGATGTGTAAACTGAGCAGCAAACCCCACCTCTCCCTCTCCTGTAGCTTCACACAATTGGCTGGGAGTTTCTGTGTTGTCGGTAAGATCCGGCCCCACAAGTCCACCCATCAGAGTCAGCTGATCACACGGACAGGTAAAGGGAGTGGACTCTAAAGAATCAGGATTACTGGCACAATGAGGAATGACTTCACTCGGAGTTGACATTCTGCAATCCAATCCCTCCCCTCCCTGTAAAGACATTCTTTGAAGTTTCTCTTTGACTTTCAGTAGTGGTGTATTATGACTGTCACGGTGAGCTGTCACATTTTCTCCAGGCGTCTCTATTACAATTGCACTTGATTGTGGAGTCAAAGAGTCATTCAGTTGGTCAACAAGTGTGAGATTTTCCACAAGTACACTCTCTTCATGTTGAGCATGTTCCTGACAGGCTTCTATTGTTGCATTCGGTTCTTGATTGTTGTCAGATTTACTGCAATCTAGATTCAAACAATCATTTTGCAAGTTGTCCGACTTGTTTTTCAGATTGCTTGCCACTTGATTTTGATGCAAATCTGAGGTCTCCAAAACTTTGAGTGTGTCTGGATCCTCTGTGTTTTCTGTTGTATCGTCTGCGTGCCTCTCCGTTGCCTCACGGTCATCGTCTGCGTTGCCTGTTTCTACGCTTGCTATACTATCGTGAAATTCAAGTGTGAGTGCATCAGGTGAGTCTGCATCACATTGTTCCTGATCTGTTAGCTCAAAGGCATCCGTCACAGATGGACTTACGACGTCTAAAGATGGTACAGCTTCACAAGAGACGCTGTCTGTTAAGATCTCAAACATGGCAACAGGAATAAGGTCTCCATGATGCACCTCAGATAAGGCTTCAGCCTCAGTTGAGTGTGTGGGCTGGCTGTGATCCTCAGGTAAGATGTCATCTTCTGGTGAGAGCTCAAGTAAGGCGTTATGCTCAGGTGTGTGGACCGGTAAGGCTAATGTGGACTCTTGTCTGTCTATGTCAAGCAGGCTCTCAGTTGAAGGACCTTCTGCTTGTAAATCTATAAAAGCAATAGGTGTGAGGTCTGTTTCATCTTCAGAAAAAACGTTATCAGTTCTAGCGCTGGGCACAGCCTCCTCTCTTACCTCTTCGCCAACCGTGTCCAATTGTACACCAAATGTGCCTTCCGTGGAAAAATCACACAACGTTTCTTCACAAAGTTTAGGTGATATGCAAGACTCACCTAATGGACTCATACAGGCCGTCTCTGCTTCAGAGGATAGTTGTGTTGTTTCTATGTTAGCGCCTGTTGTCTCTTGGCTCTGAAGATCATCATCATGGGTGTCATTGCTAGCTGAGGGTTTACTACTCTCCTGTTCAGAGTACAGACCTCCAGCCAGCAGCTCGGGTAACAACATCTGTCCCTCATCCATTTGAAGGGGTGCATATGGTGAGCCAGATGGATCTGAACATGTCATCGAAGGGATTGGCTCATGGGAAATGGCTGAGGATGGGAGGTAGATGTCTTTAGACGTAGCCTGACAAATAATTGAAGGCTTGGGATTTGAGTTTGTATCCATAAACGCCACCTCCACGGGAGAAACGGGCGACAAACCTTCAGATAACAGAGTGAAATGAGTCCCGTGTGGAAGGAAGCTCTGACCGTCTTCAAACGTCTCAAACGTTCTTTCCTCTAGGGAATTATGGTTGAACTCACAGTTTGTTAAATGCGTGTCCTCAATGTTGAGGTGAGTTTCTTGTAATAGTGTTTTGTCAGTCTGAATGGTAGGGTTGTTAATAACCAGCTCACCTGTGTACACATCTAGAGGGTTTAAAGTGGCAGTAACCTTCACCGGTTGCAGGAAATCAGGCACCTGTTCAGGATGATTGTAAAAGTTGTTTTGATTCTGCATGGGTGAGTTTGAGAACGTAGGACTAGTCGATCTGGAGTTAAAACTGATGAGATCTCCATCCACAATTTCCAAACTTCCAGGCGAACCCTCTCCTTTGAGATCTTGGGAAGGAGGCGGCGGAGTCTTCCATTCGGGATAGACACATTCCAGATCATTTTCCCAGGAATACGTCTGCCCAGAATACTGAGAAGCCCAAAATAAGTCATCAAGGTTTATGGCGTTCTCCTGAAACATTTCATTAGTAGAATCACCAACAGAACTGTTATCTTTATCCATAAGGAGAAATCCAAGGGGATTCTGTTCGGATTCCCACTCGGCTTTCCCACTCACCTCCCACTCGGAACACCCCTGAGGGCTGGAGAGAACTTGCTCCATTGAAAAGAAGAGTTCTCTCCTCTGACAAATGGAAATATTCCAGAAATTCCAATCCTTTGTTATGATCCCACAAGGTAATGTTCGGAATTCAAAAGTAATTGATGGCCTCTTCCAGCATACGCACCAAAAGAAATATCCTTGTCGAGACCCATGCGTAAGCGTCCACCTCCCTGTAAATGATCAACTACTGTTTACTTTTGCGGACACAAGGATAATGTTTCACTGCGTAACACAGCTCCATGTGGTGCTGAGATATTTTTTTCCGATATGCAAACCTCTCCATGAATAAAAAGGTTGGCCTTGTTTCCCTGTTCTGCATTCAAATTCACTTCTAATCCATTTAACATAAGACTTCTCAAAGTGTGCTGATCCACATCCCAATCAACACATAACAACAACAGGATTACTGCAGTATTTAAGATTGCCGTCCATAAAAAAACTCAGAAATTCATAATGAAAAATACAATCTTAGAATATGTACATGTATTCGAGAATACATGAAACTACATAAAATAGAGAGCTATATCATTGCAAATATCACACTGCACATCCAAATTACACGAGTTGATTTTGTTAGCCTTTAACTTCCTAATGTAAAAAAAAAACTGAGCCTGCCTCATAAGCAAATCATTTATAAGGTTACATTAATGGTTTGACTCTTCCCTGGAATAACAACCGAGTATTAAAGTCTGGTTGTAATGAATAACACTCTGTAAACAATTAATCCTTGTATGGGGCAGTGTATTCAATCATTTCACTCAGATAAACAAGGTTGTCTCGCAATCTGAAGAGAGTAAAGCTTCGCGTATATGCAATTTTTAATGTTAATACAACACGCTGTTCTTTAAACAGCTGTCATTGTGTTTTCAGACTGAAGAAAAATAAAAGAAAACCCTTAAATCATAGAATGATCTAGCGCGGTTAGCATCAGCATCCTCCACAACTGATGTAAACCCAATGGCCGACTAGCTGGCCCAAACGACCCCCCTCTCATTTTAATTTCCAGTTTGAGTAAAATAAAAAGCGTTGATATGATTCTGGTCCACCGTCAGAGTTGATTTAATCCCTTAATTTGATTTGGTGCTGGGTGATTTATTCTTCAGTTTATCCTTAAACAGGCCAACATCCAGGTCGAGTCTTTACGAGTCATCCACCTGCGCTTGTTATTAGCCTGTTAGCGGGGATAAAAACAGCTCGAGACCCCCGATAATCCCACAAATCCTTCGGCGGCGATTTATCCGTTAATCTGAAATCCGAGATTTAAGATGAGCTCGTGAGATCTTGTTTTTTTTTTTTTAGTCGAAGAATAATGTTTCAGTTTTATCTGTCTCTTGCTCTCTCATCAGCAGCAACACACAACCTCTGCTGTCTCATTCACACATACACACTCGTGGGTACACACACGCACACAAACCGACGTCAGCAACACGCATGCGCAGCGCCGGCGCCGCAGTCTACAGCTTTAAACCACAGGCGTCAAGAATCCATTCCTCGCGCTGTTATCAGTGCATTTGGTTGCTTTGGTGATGATGGAATGTAGATTTATAACGGCATTTTTATGTCACATTCACGCGCCTCTGTTAAGTGGCGACTATGCTGCCATAATTTGTTATTAAAAAACACTCCTGGAGGTAAAATAGTGGCTAACATTATCGAGAGAGTTCGCCAGAATTAAATTAGATAATCGACTACTTAGAAGAAATGCTTATTTGTTAACCAGTGGTATTTTCAGTAATTTAATGTGATTTTCTTGCGCCCCCTTGTGTCCGAGCAAAGCATCACAGCTAATAACATAGATCGAAAAAGTAATATGAGCATTATAAAATATTTATTATGAAAACTGACAAGTATATAAGAACACAATATTAACCTTTCTTCACAATGTTTTGTAGCTGAAAATTAAAAAAGGCACTCATTTACGTAGTGCTTAGAGTGGTTATTCATGCCATCAGAAGTAAAATAGACATTTTGATGTATTAAAATTACTAATACTTTGTGGTTAAACATAATTGAAATATATGCTATGTGTCATAAGAATACACAGTACAGAGGTATCTATAAATATACCAGGTGACTCAGAGTTTGGTCAAGAACACATCTTTCATAATCTAACCTCAAAATCAAAAGAAAATTAGAAAAATGATATTTGCATGAACTGCAGTCTATTTTCTCATTACCACGAATGAGAGAAAAATAATAATGAATCGGATTAAAATTGTAACATTCATAATTCATAGTATTATTTGTTGTACTGACATTAATTTAAGCCTTAACTCTCATGATTAATAATTAACTCAAAAAGTATAATATGAAAATTAGAATTGGGGCGGAAAGTTTTTAATGGTCCTAAAAATAGGCTTATTTTTCTTTATGCAGAATATAATTTCTCTTTTTTTCTTTGTTTTTTGAGGGTGAAAATAATCTGCGCATGTTTTTGTGAGCTTCAACAGTATCTTCATACAAGATGTTGGCCTGATCACAACTGGTCCATTGCGGTTATTTCATCCACTTTAGTCGTGCTATTTATCCTTTCTTTTCTCTGCAGACCAAAAACCTAGAAACACAAGGGAAAATAAGTTATGATGAGTTACAATCCACATATTCACAGGTCAATCATACAGTGGCAGAAAAATCATTAGCAAATATGATTTTTTTTGCTCACCAGATCACATATTTGGAAAAGTAATTCTCATAATTGTGTTTGAGCCTTTGAATAATTATAATTAATTATATTTAACGATTTTAGTTAAGATTCTTATAAAACACCTGTCTTCTACCTCACGCACACACACACACACACACCTGTGTGCGGTGCTGTCTGTTCATAGTTTTGCAGAGCGAGATGAGATAATACCCAGCATCCGTTCCATGTCATTGGCCGAGGTAAGCCACGCCCCTCCGTCGGCGACCAGTATAGTTCCAGTGACGTATGAAGCAGCGCGGCTGGCCAGGAAAAGAACTGCATGTGCAATCTCCGTCTTATTGCCGGCTCTTTGCAACGGGATGCCGCGGAAAGCCCCTGCTGTCTCGGCATGAGAACCACCTGAAAGAAGAGGAGGATGAAAATTGATAGTGAAAAAGAAATAGAGACACAAAAATTTGGCTACACACACAACTGGTCTTACCCAGTCTACGGTATCCCTCTGTGCCGGAGATGGGCCCTGGGGCCACTGTGTTCACCCTCACTCCACTGGGGCCCCACTCGACTGCCAAGTGCCTTGTCATGGCATCTACAAACACACATACATATGCAGATAATTAGTCATTTTTTTCAGCCTATAGAATATCTCATATCCTTAAAGAGATAGCGCGTAGCTGTCAATGGAGGGACAGAAAGCTCTCAGATTTCATCAAAAAGATCTTCATTTGTGTCCTGAAGATGAACAAAAGTCATACAGGTCTTTTATCCAAAGTGATTTGGAGTAACATCACCCTTCATACTACCTTGATGTATTAATCTGAATACTATTGTTGTCTTATTGTTGTAACACTGTTAGTCCTATAATACTTAAATACTATATATTCTAACATTTATAAAAGCAATCATATGACTTAATAAAGCACTCAAACAGACACTTATACCATAACATCAACCAAAAAAGGACACTGACCATTTGCAGCCTTTGCTGACCCAGCATGCACCTGGAGAGCCTGACCTCTGTACCCCAGTGTGGCGGAAATGTTGACGATGGAGCCGCCATGATCCTGAGGGAGAAAAATAAAGCCACAGAGTATGAGACACTGACTATTAATCACTGATCGATACAAAGTGAGGAAAAAAGCCAAGATGCAAGATAGCTTGGTAATAAAAATTCTTGGTACGGCAAAGGTCAATGTACATCTTTACCTTGAACCATTTGTCAAACACCACTTTACTAGCGTTGAAAGTTCCCATGGTGTCGATCTCCATTACTGTCTTGAAAGCGTTAAATGACAAGGATGTAGCTGGGCACAAGAAATTACCTGCAGCATCTGAGAAAGAAAAATACAATCCACAAAACATACATAAATAATATATGCATGCATGTATGTATGTATGCATGCATGTATGTATGTATGCACGTGTGTATGTATGTATGCATGTATGTGTGTATGTATGTATGCATGAATGTATGTATGCACGTGTGTATGTATGTATGCATGCATGCATGTATGTATGTATGTATGCATGTACGTGTGTATGTATGTATGCACGTGTGTATGTATGCATGCATGTATGTATGTATGTATGCATGTACGTGTGTATGTATGCATGTATGTATGCATGTACGTGTGTATGTATGCATGCATGCATGTGTGTGTGTGTATATATATATATATATATTATTTTATTTTATTTTATTTTTTAAATATATATTGAAAACATATCCATGACTGTGACATGGCGTTGTTACGGCATGCATGTATTGAAGTTTTTTTTTAAATATGATAGTAATGGAAGAAACTGTCTATACTATAATTACTCTGAGTACTGCATTAAAGAAAACATTATTGATAAATGTAATTTTTCTGGAAAAGGAGTCCTGATGTAAGAGTACTAGTAGACGGCCTAACTACGTACACTATATTATGTAATCACATTAGAGAATGATAAAGAGAAACTTGGTCAGAGGGTGTTAGCTGGTCCATATCTATATCTATCTCAAGATCTCTTTGGTAATACACTGTACTGTATGTTTGTGGCATTATATGATTTTAAGGCACTGTGTTTGAGCCTTACTGTTAATAAGTATGTCAACACGTCCAAATGTCTTCAATGTTTCCTCCACGGCAGCAGTAATTGTCTCTGGTTGACGTACATCCATTACTATCGGCAAACATCGCTTGCCTGTAGCGCTGGTTAACTTCTTCGCTGCCTAAAACACACACACACACACACACACACACACACACACACACACACACACACACACACACAAAGATTAATAACTCTTCATCAAAGAAATTCCATAAATGAGTTTGGAGATTTGTTGAGACAGTACCTCAGAGAGTTTCTCCAGATTTCTGCTGGCAATGACCGTGTCACACCCATGCCTGAATGAATTGTTAAAGATAAATTAAAAAAATAAATAAACTTCAAATGACTTTTGCAAGAACATCAGAAAACATATTCAGATGAATTTGAAGATGCAGGCTTGAGAAAATGTTACCGAAAGTCACTCACAAAGGTTAAAGATCAATTTATAAATGTCATTATAAAAGGTGAGTGAGTGAGTGAGTGAGTGAGTGAGTGAGTGAGTGAGTGAGTGAGTGAGTGAGTGAGTGAGTGGGTGAGTGTGAGTGAGTGAAAGTGTCAGATTAAAAGTTCAGTCTTGACAAAGTGTTGACAGTGAGAAACTAGTGGAAAATCACAGAAAACTCACCGCATCAGAACTTCTGCTATTCTAAATCCAATACCTGAGCCTCCGCCGGTTATAAAGGCAACCTGATCACTGGGCAAACACACAAAAAACTATTATTATAAAAAGTATTATTATTATACTGTATGTATATATACGTATGATATATATATATGAAGAGTTCAGATGCAAAAGCCTCTAAGTGCCATCTGACATTTTCTTCTAGAATGATCATTTATAAAGCTTGTATATTTAAGTTAAGTAATTTCACTTAAATGACAATTAATAGGTAATTTGCATTGCAATTTAAGTGAAATTATTGAACTTAAATATACAAGCTTGATAAAAATGATAATTCTAAAAGAAAATTTCAGATGGCACTTAGAGGCTTTTGCATCTGAACTCTTCATATATATATATATATATATATATATATACACAATTACAAAAATAGAAATAATAAATACATAAATATGTATTTATTTATTAATATTCAAATACTATACTATATTCAAATACTATAAATACTGATACTATATATGCATATTAGAATGCCCTCATTAGTCTTTGAGCAATGTAGGGACTTCCAATGCAAAAATGAAAACTCAAAGGAGTTTATTGAGCTTACATGAGCAGATCAGGGCTGTAGATGTGTGTGTATGTGCGCAAACACTCATCAGTCCCGATGTCCTCTGGCGAAATACTGACCAGCTGAGGTTTCTCTGCCATGATGCTTCTAAAGAACCACACAAACCCATACAAACCATGTAAAAACTCATCTTTAGCTCACACCGCATTAGCAAATAACAGTTGAACTACTAAAAATCCACATCTACTAGAAGTAAGAAGTGATGGGGAAAGTCACAACGTCAGAGTTACATTACCCAAAATGTGAATCCGTTGACGATGAGCTCCCACGCTGTTAATGAAGTTTAAGCAAAAGTTGTTTTCATTCTGCACGATGGACTTCTGTACCTGGCGAGATGCGTGTGACGTCTAAGGAACGTGCAACGCACGGCATTATGGGAAATGTAGGCCAATATTACTAGCGGTAGCTGTGATGCCAATCGTAAAATACAAAGTTATGTATTATTTGACCGTTATGATAAAAAAGTGTTTACATTGTGCCCAGATAATAACCATAAATGCTCTCCTGAGCGACTTATCGCTTTAGGAACAAACAGTGTACGTTCCTTGAGATTAAACCTCATAAAAGTACTGATGGCATCAGAGTGATTAGCACATTCATGTACCATGGTATTTACATAAGGCAAAATAATATTAACGTACTACCATGGAGGTTGTATGATACTTTTTTTTGTTAGTGAAATATATAAAAAAAAAGTTAGAGGGAAGACCTACCTAGTTACATTTTAAAACATGATTAAAAAACAACACAGCCAATCGGTAAAAACCAAAGTAATCATTTTATTACATGGAATGTCAAGTTTTACATATACAAACTAAGACATTGTGACTACTCATTTGAATGGGTGCAAATGTATAGTTTATACAGAGACAGAAAACGTTTCATTTTGATGTTTTGCTTAACGATCGGGTCCATCACAGCATCTGGACGACCTGTTTGGCTCTCTGTTGCCTCTTTTCAGCATCTGCTGTATCTGCCTCTTCTCCTTGTCCTTCCCAACGCACAATCGCTTCAGCTTTCTGCAGCGTGGAGGATCGTGCCAATCCTTGTAGACCGTCAATATACGATAACAGCATCTCAAAATGATCATCAGACACCTGAGAGAGAGAGAGAAATGCAGAGGCATTTTTGCCACAAAAAAAATAATATGATCGCTGTGATTAGGAAAGCATGTGTTCCATGTTTTATTACTGTAAAAAGTGTGTAAAGCTGTAGATGATTGATGTTTCTCATACCTTCACGCTGTCATACATGTGTTGCAATAACCACGTTTGCCTGGCTTTATTAAACTTCCACGCTTCTCGTTTCTTAGACCAGCTAACAAACATAAAATAAATCAGTTAAAACAATATTTAACAATCTCTGATATAAAAAGGAAACATTTACACGTATGAAAAAAAAACTGTTTTTGTACTACCATGCGAGGTATTCCAGCGCCTGCGTCTCTGCAACATTTGTCTTCACCTTCTCCGGTTTTATGTTTTTGCCTTCTTCCTTCAGCTTCCTCTTCTCCTCCTTTTTCACAATCTTCTTCAACTTCCTCTCCAGCACTCGTCTCTCCTCAGGACTCAGTTCTTCCTCTCCATCGAGGCCGTTTTCATCCTCCACTCCAGAGGTGTTCACATCTCCAGAACTCTGAAAAATCACGTGCTGTTTAAAATTCACATCGCTTCAAGATTCATTGATAAATAGAAAGCTCTAAAGAACAGCATTTATTTGAAACCGAAGTCTTTTGAAACATTATAAATGTCTTTACTGTCACTTCTGATCAATTTAATGTGTCACTGTTGAATAGAAGACCCCAATAGACCCCAATTGGAATTTAGAATGGTATACACATGGCAAAGAAAGCAAAAAGCCATTTGTTTTATAGAACTGCTTAATTACATTAATTGCGTTTATTCCTGATTTTAATTGAGAAACAATTTCTGAATGATTATCATATTCAAATACCATTTACAAAATATTTATTCATAAAGCAGATGCTTTTATCATACGAGCTGAAAATAGTCAAAGTATACACTCTAAAAAAAATGCTGGGTTGTTTTAACTCAATTTTGGGTCAAATATGTACAAACTCATACATTGGATTAAAAATGCATTTTAAAAATGTAACCCAACGGCTGGGTTTGTCCATATTTGACCCAAAATTGGGTTAAAACAACCCAGCATTTTTTAGAGTGATACACACAATGTGAAGTTTAAGACGTTTAAGATAGAAGCTAGTATTATTTATACACTATTATAGTATTTTTTTAAAATATTTCGAATACTTTACCTTTTACTTTAATATTTTCAGGTTTGTTTTACATTTAGTTACATTTTGTTGTGCTTTTGTCAATTTTACTTAAAAAAAATAAAATAAAAAAAAAGATTTCTAGTTTTAGTTATTTTTAGCACTTCAACTTCAACTTATTTTATTTCAGTTTGTTGCCAAGACATACTTTTAAATTTTTTTTGTTTAAAGATTGACCTATTGTTAGTGTCACTAAACTTTGTAATTTTAATCTGGTCAAAAATAACTGAAGGAGATAAAAAATGACCAACACAGTTAACCAAGAAATGTATTAAATGTATTATATATATATATATATATATATATATATATATATATATATATATATATATATATATATATATAAAAATTTCTCCGGTTTTGAGAATTTGCCCATCACACACACACACACACTCAAATAATCGAGTTCTCCTTCACTGTGCAACTTTATATCATCAGAGGAGCTAATGGAGCATTTATCCATCATATTGTTTGGTGTAAACAAAGGCGGCCATTGTCCGTGTATAACCTGGCCCTCCTGTATTTACATATTTGTACATGAGACAGCGAGAATTCACCAGGAGAAACGTCTGCAGAACGAAGGAGGAGAAGGAGAAGAACGGAGGAAAAAAAAGAAACAACAACAAATGTCAGACTTCTACATTTGTTTCTCCATGACCTTAAAGGATATACACATGTATACAAGAACAAACCAGGACAACTTAATAAATATGGATAAAAGTATAATACAATACACACGGTAAGATCATAATTTTGACCATTTCATTTCAAACTATCAGTGGATTACTAGTGAAAATAGAAAATCAGAAAAATGCACATTAGTCAAATTCTGCAGGCAAATCCATTGTCTGTTGTAAAGAGCGTAGTGATGTTTAAAGTGCAGTTCGCATAGAAGGTACTTTCATACCAAGCAGCTTTCTGTTGGTCAGCGTGAAAAATTCACGTGAACGACTTGAAAATGTGTGAAATCTGCATGGGGAATATTTTCACGCTTTTGCAAAACTCCCAATCGCACGGATTCCTACTGGAATAACTGGATTTCGCCGAGCATAGTAAATGTGACTGCAACTAAAATTAGTATTAACTAATAATTTGTATATTTTTGATTTTACATTTAACATTAACAAATAATTAATAAATGCTGTAGAAGTATTGTTCACCATCAACTCGCCGAGCAACAGTAAATGTGACTGCAACTATTAAATACACATATTTTGAAACATGCATCAAGATCAGTAGTTTAACATCAATGTGCATGTGTCTTTGTGCATTTCAGTACTTGAAAAAGAGAAGAAAATGCAGAAAACTCCAGTATATTTCCACACTATGTGACAATGGAAGTGACAGAAGGGAAGATGATGGAAGATCCGATGACCTTTGACCCCACCGTTCGACCGAACCACTCCAGCCTGCACTGGCCAGTTATTGACGCCAACGAAACGAACTCCACTTCCCCGGACACCTACGCCATAAATCTTCTCCTCTCCTGCATCTACACGGTCCTGCTCTTCCCGCTCGGCCTCGTGGGTAACATCCTGATTCTGCTGGTGAACTTTGACCCTCGTCAACGGATGAGCCCCCCTGACCTCTACTTCACTAATTTGGCTCTGGCCGACCTGGTGCTGGTGCTGGACTCGCTCATCGAGGTGTTCAACCTGAGCGAGCACTACTACGACGACGCAGTGCTGTGCTCCTGCATGGCCATCTTCCTGCAGGTCAACATGTACAGCAGTGTGTTCTCTCTCACCTGGATGAGTCTGGATCGTTGCGTTGCGCTGACCGGCCTCAGCACGCGTGCGCTACCCGAAAACGTTTCCGTCTCACACCATTCGCGCGTCGCCCGTCGGGCTTGCGTGACCATTTGGGCGGCGGCCACCCTGTGCACGCTGATCCCATTCGCTACTGCGCACATGCATCACGGCTGGGGGCGTGGCTTCTGTTTTGCGGGTGTGGCCGAGGTGCAATGGCTGGAGGTGACGCTGGGATTCGCCTTGCCTTTTTGCGTGATGGGCGTCTGCTACACCCTGATCGCACGTGTGCTTCTGCGCTCCGATAGGCCGCAGCGAACCAAAGCCCTGCGCATGATCGTCGCGGCCGTGAGCGTGTTTTTTGTGTGCTGGCTTCCGGAGAATGTTTTCATCAGCGTGCATCTCCTGAGTGGCGACACTGAAGCCTCACGGCGGAGAGGAAACCACACATTATGGCAGCGCTACCCGCTGACGGGACACGTGGTGACCTTGGCGGCCTGCGCCAACAGCTGCCTGAACCCGCTCGTCTACAGCCTGCTGGGAAACACGTTCAGACAGAAACTGCAAGTGTTTGTCACACACCACGTGCGCTGCCAGCAGACATGCGGGCAGAATGTGAGCGCGACGCCACCCTGTCTATGCGGCGCTTGCACAAACGCGCATCATTCGTGCTCGCATGAGAATAAGGAGGAGGAAGAGCGTGACCTCAGGAGCGGCGAGGAGGGTCGAGAGTGTGTGTGTGACAGAGTGGGATAAACAGTCATGTTGTAATGACACAGGACAAGCTCTTGATTTTATCCACTATCTTTGACAGAAAATAATACTTATGTTAAGCAAGGATGCCTAAAAAGTGAACAGTAAAAACACTTATATTGATACAAAACATTTCTATTTCAAATAAACGCTGTTCTTTGATCTTTCTATTCATCAAACACTCCTGCTCATGATTTCAACTATAATATGAAGCAGCACGACTGTTTTCAACATTGATAATAATCAGAAATGTTTCTTGAGCTGCAAATCATCATATTAGAATGATTTCTGAAGGATCATGTGACACTGAAGACTGCTGAAAATTCAGCTTTGATCACAGGAATAAATTAAACTAGAAAATATTTCACAATATTACTGTTTTAATCTGTTAACATTAGTTAATGCACTGTGACTAACATGAATAAACAATGAACTGTAGTTTTATCAAGTAATATTAAAAAAAGATTAACCAATGCTGTAAACATATATTGCTTACAGTTCATGTTGAGTTCATTCAGCATCAACTCTCTGGACAGCATTACCCATCATTCCAAAACTTTGACAAACATAAAATATAAAAGAAAAGTATTTATCATTACCTTGTGTTTCTTTTTCTTTTTCTTCTTCTCCTTCATGTGATCTTCCTGCTTGTGTGTTTCCTCCATCGGTTCAGTGTCCTGCGGTTCCTCTGTGATGTTTTCTACAGGAACACATACCTGAAAACACACACACAAGAGAGACCATTTATATACATATCTGAATTTCAGCTCTTCATCAGCACTTGACACACAGCGATACGAACAGTAACGATTGCGTTGGTTTTACCGTATCAATTTAATCCTTTGGAAGTGCAGCAAAGTGGATTTGCTTTAGAAAGAAAACAGTTTCTTCTCGGCGTGTCAAAAACACGGACCAAACTCTTCCAGTCTCAGCTACAACTACAGCGTTTGAGGGGGCGGGGCAAAGTAGGTACTGTTTGCAGGCAGCCAATGAAAACCACAGGCTGGCATTATGCAAATTTGTTACAAACCTCCATAGGTTTGTGCAGGAAATAAGACTAAGAATTCCTGACGACTCGTTTCAGGCAATCTGTTCAGAATCGGTTCTTTATTGTAGGAGACAATAACTCGATTTATTGTGCACTTCGATACTTTGCAGACCTTTACAATCACAAACAGCTTTATTACACACTGCATTAAAAGGTAATATCCAAAGGGGTGCTTTAAAATTGAGAGCATAATTTATGTTGTAGAAAAAAAAAGTAGTGTTCACCACAGACATTATGTTGTACTCTAAAAAAGACATTTCTGAGAGAACCCATGCATGGATGATTCTCCTTCCAGGTGTGCCTACAAACTCACATCACATCTGAACAGCTGTATATGTGGACATAAACACGGTCGCCTGAGCAGATTACGACGTTGTTGGTATTATATAAGAATAATGATATAAGAGACATAACAGTATAATGAAAGTGACATACTGATTTATCCATTGGGAAAACAAGCTTTACAAAATTACATGTTACAGGATGTGTTCATATTAGACATGTAATATAATAATATTATATGCATATTATATAACTACTATAAACTTATCAAGTACATTATTATTATGTTGCCTTTATCATACATGCTAAACATAGACATATAGTGGTAAAAGATGGGAAGGAAGCAGTTAAACTGAACTCACCTCGGCTGTACTTTTCTTTCTCTTCTTCTGTTTCTTCTCTTCAGTAGTGTGTGTGTTTGCTGCTTCTTCCTGTGGCGTCACCGGATCTGATTCGGGAACAACAGCTTCAGAGTCCTGCTAATTCAAAACATCTATTAAAATATGTATTCACAGCATTTAAATAAAATCATACATAAAATATTAGCTCACAAACAGCAAATCAATTCTTCCAGAGAACCAAATGGATTAGAGAGGACTGGAAAACACGAATGCTTATGTGTCGTTTTAATAAAGAGATTCATGCATTTTACAGCACAAGTATTCAGCATCAACTCTCTGGACAGCATTACCCATCATTCCAAAACTTTGACAAACATAAAATATAAAAGAGAAGTATTTATCATTACCTGTTTCTTTTTCTTCTTCTTCTTCTCCTTCATGTGATCTTCCTGCTTGTGTGTTTCCTCCATCGGTTCAGTATCCTGCGGTTCCTCTGTGATGTTTTCTACAGGAACACACACCTGAAAACACACACACAAGAGAGATCATTTATATATATATGATCCAGAGAGAGCAGTAATCATCTATAGATATGAAACGGCTTCACAAATAGGTTGTGCATCAGTATTGTATCAATTACAACAAGAGACTGTTAAAAATAGATTTATTTGTCATTCAATCATTGCAGGAGATTTGTTCAAAAACTCTGATTCATCCAGTAATGAAACAAGTGAAGTCTTTATGAGTGAGTCATTGAATCATTCAGGAGATTTGTTCAAAAACTCTGATTCATCCAGTAATGAAACAAGTGAAGTCTTTATGAGTGAGTCATTGAATCATTCAGGAGATTTGTTCAAAAACACTGATTCATCCAGTAATAAAACAAGTGAAGTCTTTATGAGTGAGTCATTGAATCATTCAGGAGATTTGTTCAAAAACACTGATTCATCCAGTAATGAAACAAGTGAAGTCTTTATGAGTGAGTCATTGAATCATTCAGGAGATTTGTTCAAAAACTCTGATTCATCCAGTAATGAAACAAGTGAAGTCTTTATGAGTGAGTCATTGAATCATTCATTCAAACAGATTTTTTTTTTTTTTTTTACATCTAGGATTAATCTAATGAATTAAATATTTTTTAAATAGACTGCAGCCATTTACATTTTGTCAGAAACTCAAGTAAATTACGTTTTATTTCGTATAGTTGTCAAAATCGTGACCTCCGTTTTAAACAAACTAAATTGTGATACTCAATTTATCCAGAATCATGCAGCTCTAATATATATATATATATATATATATATATATATATATATATATACAAACTATATGGTGATTTATATTTATGATATTCATATGCAGTCATATAACACATCCTTTAAAAAGGGAAATCACTTTCACTCACTTCAGACTTCTTTTTCTTCTTGCGTATATTCTCTTCATGATCTCCATTTAATTGTGTACTTGTTTCAAGCCCCTTTATTTCCAAAAAACAAATAAATATAGTCATGAGTGCACAATATTAAACGCAGAGTAAGCTTCTAACATTAATTTAAACAATCATATATACATGCAGAATAACAGCCAGTTACCTCAGCTTTACTTTTCTTCTTCTTATGTTTGCGTATCTCAGTAGATTGAATCATCTGAATATTCTCCTCTGAAATGTTTTCTGTATCTTCACACACCTGAGAATTATCAAACAAATATTGACTTGTATGCATTATGAAAAAATGCATCTTCTGGCTTATTTGATATGTGGATCTATCAGTTATTATCCGACATTTGTTATTAGATCCACAGTCCAAATCCAAATGATAGAGTACTATTATAACCACACACCTCATCGTCAGCCTTTCTCTTCTTCTTTTTCTTGTTTCCATTCATCTCCTCCTTTCTCTCATCTTGAACACATGTGATTTCTTCTACATTGAGTTTGAGTTTCTTTTTCTTGTGAGAATCGAACTTAGGTACAAGAGCTTGACTCTTCGTCATGGCACCAGATCTGAGTGGAAAAGAATAGCACATGTTCATTTGGATTTGATTACAACATACATTTACTGTACAAAAGTGTATAATTTGTCCCAAAAGTGACAGACATTTATAATGTTACAAAAGATTTCTATTTCAAATAAACACTGTTCTTTTGAACTTTCTATTCAGCAAATAATAAAAAAATATATCATGGTTTCCACAAAAATATTAAGCAGCACAACTGTATTCAACATTTATAATAATAATCAGAAATGTGCAGCAAATCATCATATTAGAATGCTTTCTGAAGGATCATGTGACACTGAAGACTGAAGTAATGATGCTGAAAATCACAGGAATAAATTACATTTAAAAATATATTCAAGTTATTTTAAATTGTAATAATGTCACATTATTACTGTGTTTACTGTATGTTCAAATAAACGCAGCTTTAGTGAGCCTTCTTTCAAAAACATTTAATAAATCATACCACCCCCAAACTTTTGAACAATAGTGCATATAAACCAAATTAATCCAGACATATATCAAACTGTAAGTAAAAATAATCATAAACTGCTTCTTAGATACACAAACAAGATGTTGTTTTTGTAGGTAAATGATGATTTAATCGTATAGTAATATAGCAGTAGAAATGCATTCATGGACTTTAAGCCACCCAGCACACACAAACTAATTTACTAGTCGAGTAAGTTTATAGTTGCGTGTTAAGTTTACTTACAAGTCAAACAAAAAAATCTTCCAATGCTTCTTCAGATTCACGTGTGAACGGACAGCGCCATGAAAACGGAATCTGGACCACGCGTGATGACGTTGCTGGAGCTATGCAAAATATGCATCGCTGATTGGTTGATACTCAGAGCTCTGGGTAATGTAGTTTTTAAATTCTCCGTCACGTAATCTTAGAATACACTTTATTACATTTACACTTTATTAGAATACGATGATGTTTTTATAATATTTGTATTATGAGCAGCCCTATAGTATATTTGAAGTGATTAGACAAACTATTCTCTTAAAACGTCTAAAGATGAAAGCGGAACTACATTTCAGTTAATTGTAGTTTTCTCCCGGGTGGAGTTTACAGTAGCACTCGTTACATGACCTGGGAGAGTTACGTCTGATATGAAGAAGCTCTGAAGATGTCAAAAGCCTGCTTTCATTTATCTCGAATTTCTTTGAGTCACAATGTTTTTACAAGCCGGAGGAATGTGAATTTAAGGCAAGTGGATATTTTGTCCTTGTATAAATTATGAAATAACAATCATTCACCTCGATAGGGTTTGTGCTGTCAAATTGCTCTGCGTTGGACATTAATGAAGACAAACTTTTAGTTAATTGAGACATTTTTGTTGATCATTGAAATGTATTTCTTAAACAGATTTGTTTTTTTTCCGTTTAACACTCTTTAATGATCTCTTAAATTGTCAGCTGACCTTGGCTAGAGGGCTATCACTATCAGTGGTACATCATTATTTTTGACAAAAATAAGCACTGGCTGTATTTATAATATCGCTAATGTTGTGATATTTAAGCAGATCTTTAAAAGTAATGTGTTTTATTAAACGTCCATTACTTTTCAACCTGCAGACCATGTGCCACAAGGATGCTGTCCATTACATCACAGCTTTATGCAAAGTCCAGAAAACCTCCGGATGACGATGAGGATGATGAAGTGATATCCAAACCCATCAAGTTCTCAACAAGTAAAGCCAGTCACCGCAGCTGGAATGTGGACCGTTCCCTGGGGAGCAATTTCCAGCGTCCCTGGTGGAAAGTTGTACCCATCAGCATCTTTGGAGTGGGCTTCCTCCTCTGGTGCGTGTTCAGGAAGGAGACTGAGATGGACGAGTCTCTGGAGAAAAAACTGTACGAACATTTACCAGGACTGCTGTCCGATGAAGAACAGGAGCAAGTCGCTGACAAAAACAAACCATCATAGTGGCTTAAAAGACATTTTGCATTTGTGATGTTTATTTATCATTGAATGATGCCTTCAGAAGTAAAAACGCATTCTCCAAAGAGTCGGAAATCAAATTTGTTTATATATCAAACTGACCGTCCACACTACGAGTGCAGTGAACCTGTAGTTAGGTTTCTATTGAAAAGTCAGAAAGGAAGCTAATGGAGAAACTTCTGAATTGCAATTGTGGTGTTACTGCTGATTTAGGGATCAGGGAAACTCATGCTCGACCACATTGATAAAGTAATGCTTGATCTGTATAATAAAGTGTGTCAACTTATTTTAGTAGTTGGTTTTTACTTTAAGGCCTGGATTCACAGACAGGGCTTATATTAAGTGAGGATTAGGCATTAGTTCAACTAGGACATTTAAGTAGCTTTCATATACGTGCTTTAGAAGAAACATTACTGGTGTGCACCTTGAGACAAAACAATGGGTCTGACATTAAAGCTACACTGTGTAGGATTTTCTCCCATCTAGCGGTGAAATTGTATATGACTACCAACTGAATATTACTTTCTAGCCCCTCCCATTCCAAGGGCTTTTTAACTCCTACGGTGGCCGTATTATTTCAGATCAACAGGTGTTGTGCCGAATTTCGACCCCCGCCAAATTATTCCCCCCCTAGTATTGGTAGGTTTAGGATTAGTGGTGGGGGAGGGTTTAGGATTAGTGGTGGGGGAGGGTTTAGGATTAGGCAATCAGGTACTAGGCTTGTTCGACTTGAACCGGCGCTGCACAGACCGATCGGTTTATGACATCAAAGTACCGCGAGAGCAATTCAAAAGCATATAGGAGCCGTCTACTTTCTATTCGCTCTCGCGGTACTTTGATGTCATTCACCGATCAGTCTGTGCAGCGCCGGTTCAAGTCGAACAAGCCTAGTACCTGATTGCCTAATCCTAAACCCTCCCCCACCACTAATCCTAAACCTACCAATACTAGGGGGGGAATAATTTGGCGGGGGTCGAAATTCGGCACAACACTGGCAGTCGCGACTCTTGCGAGTAATCTCCCCCTCGCATTCGTCACGGTGCCACTGAGACCCTGTTTACACGAGAACGCTCGCGGGTGAAAACGTAAAAATATTTGATCAGATGTGCCTTTCGTTTAGATGGCGACGGCGTTTTGGGGGCTTAAAAACGCAAAAAAGTGAAACCACCCTCCAGAGTGGAAATCTTAAAAACGCTCCACCGTCGCGTTTCCGTCTAAACGGTAAAAACGCAAAAGTCTGCTAGACAGTGAAGGCATCGATCAGTACTCCACATTGCCACCTAGCAGCCTGGAGTGCATACTACATTGAATTTCACACTTATATATGCACGCAGATTTCCCCCCCATAACGCTCGTCTAAACGCAGAATAAAAAGTGATCACTCAGATCGTTTCCGTGTAAACGTAGCCTGAGTGTCAACACGTGAAAGGCGAAGCTTGAATTTCCAGGTATGTCCCTCTTTGGCTAATGTATTTTCAAGATGGAGGCACAACATGGCTGCCACCATTCAAGCGACTCGCTCGTATGTATTCTAAATGGCAGATTCTACACTTACTAGAGTACTTGAATAGTTAGAATTACACATGAGCACATCATTTTGAAAGAACGAAGTGTATTTTTTTTGCTAAGAATCAACTTAAATTACACACTGTAGCTTTAAGATACAAGTTGCTTCCAGTTAAAACATGAATTTTATTCTGGGACTAGGCCTAAGCCTTGTTTGTGAAACCTGGGGTAAGTGACATTGAATTTTAAACTAAAATATGACTCAACCCATTTAGTTAAATCTTCCTATTGAAACAAATTACATCCTTTTTACTTTGACAACATAGCCAAGTAAACAAGGTAGCATTTTCAGAACCTAGAGGGCATCAAGTCCAAGTAAACTCAATTTTATTGGAGCTTTGTGGACATTAGCATCTAGATCACGGAAGTGCAACTTTGGCCAACTTTTGTAATCACACCTGAACAAGCCAATCAAGGCCTTCAGGATTACTAGAAAAGATTTAGGAAGGAGAGTTATCAGGGTTAGCGCTAAACTCTGCAGGACAGTGACCCTACAGGACAAGTTCTTGATCTAGACATCCATGATCTCGATGCCTCAAACCTCAAATATGTCAAAAGAAAAGACTGAAATGTGAAACCCAACTAAAGACAAAATGAGCAGCAAGATTGAGGTAGTGGAAAGTTTATTTACAACCAAATGGCCACAATAGAAGAGAAACCCAATATAATAACGATAGAAATCAAATGGACATTCTAATTCATCATGAAGCATGCAGACTAGGCAGAGGTATATGAAAGTCTAAAATACAAACTTTAAAACCCTGAGGAGCTCCCGGAATGTTCTGACGCTGCCCCCCCTACTTATCAACTTTAACCACAAGATACCCCTCCCCTACCGCAACTACCAAAAAATACAAAAAATAAACTTAAACTACACAGGCATTTATAGTCAAGAGCATAAGAACCCCAATGCCCCTCCCACCCGACCCACCCACACAACAAACCCATCCCTCATATCTTCCTCCACACACAAAAATAAAGTTGAGTAAATGGTAAAGTTTAAGCACGCTCTCCACGGATTCGACGGGCCAACTGGATGTCTTTGGGCATGATGGTGACACGTTTGGCGTGGATGGCGCACAAGTTAGTGTCCTCAAACAGACCCACCAGATATGCTTCGCTTGCCTCCTACAATTCAAAGACAAAACATTATTAGGAGAGAAATAAAATAATAAAAACTGAAGCATTAGGTCAGTGGCTCTCAGGGTCCACTAGGGGGCCTCAAACTGAATTAAAATGAGCTAAAACTACTAAAAAATATAAACATTTGGTTATTTTAATAAATATACAGCTTTGTAGTTATGCAAAGCTCATATTTTATTGGATAGAAATTGAGTACATGGGGCTGTCAAATATTGTGGACACTGAGGGACAAAAAGGTTTCGATCTGCTGCATTAGGTAGAGCTACACAAAATCCACAACTAGAACACACCTGCAGGGCACCAATGGCAGCGCTCTGGAAACGCAAGTCGGTCTTGAAATCCTGAGCAATCTCACGAACCAGACGCTGGAACGGAAGCTTGCGGATCAGCAACTCAGTGGACTTCTGGTACCGACGGATCTCACGAAGAGCCACAGTTCCTGGACTAGGGGGAAAGGCAGAAAAAAATGCATTTAGTATCTAAATTACCAAAAGTACCATCTAAAAGTACCATTTATACACACATTATGCAATATGCATGCAAGAAATTATATGCAATTTACATGTACATATGCACTATATACATAAAGCATACATGCATATACAACACAACATTACATGATGCATGCAAGTGTATACACATGCATAAATGCATGCTTGCATAGTAAAAATGTGAATACATGCATATAAATGCATGCAAAAACTTCTATAAAATGTTTACACATACAAGCACATGCATTTACAAACAACTTGTGTTTCTCACCGGTATCTGTGGGGCTTCTTGACTCCACCTGTAGACGGCGCACTCTTCCTGGCCGCTTTGGTGGCCAGCTGCTTCCTGGGGGCTTTACCACCGGTGGACTTACGGGCAGTCTGTTTGGTACGTGCCATGGCACTCTAATAAAGCGGTCTAAAGAGGAACAAGAGCCGATGAGAACAGCAGCCGCGGGGAACTACGCATGCAATGACGTAATCAACAACAAAACTCTTTCAGTCCCGCCCATAATAAAGTCATGCATAAAGAATTTACTGTTTAGGAGAGGACCATAGCAAATTAGCAATACCCTATATGCTAATGTACAACTTGCTGGCGCCATTTAGGAGATCAAATATAAACCTGAACTTTAAAACTGGCAAAATAAAATGTGTATTTTTTAAAAAACGTACGGATTTTATTAATAAATTTGAGGTTAAATTGGATAAGCAGGTAAGTTAGAAACGCGTGTTGTAACGAAACAATAAGCTGAACAACTCACAGTGGCACACTGGGTCACACACACACATAACCGAGTCCCATTCAACGCACACACATTGCCTCAAGGCAAAAATCTTCAACGGTAGTCGGTTTCATTCAACCATTCAGCAACTAGTACTACAAATACGCCATGTCCGCTTCGATTTTTGCGAAAGAGATGAGAAACAACCGGCAAATTGAAATATAGAAGCGCTGCTTTATGCCGTAGTGAAGTCCACCATCTCAGGATGAGACACATACACGTTTCTGCCTTTATGTGTAACATGGCGCCCAAGAACACCAATTATAGCCTTCTCTTTGTCTACACCGACAATTCGGTAACTCCATATAAAAGTGTTTAAATGAAAAATGACACGTGTTGTTAGATTATGTACTAAAAGCACATAGCTAAGGCTAAAATAGCGAAATAACTTCTAAAATAAAGCACAAGTAAGTATGAACTCACGCTCGTTAGCTTAGCTTGTTGCTACCGCGACAAAAAGGATCTAAAACGGTCGCTTGCGAATTCAAACACTGAAAACAGACTGAAAAATGACCTGTGTTCTAAAAATGTCATACATACGATATTTAGTGTGTTAAATACACGATACTATAGGCGCGTATCAGTTAAAGACCGAATGTTAAAGATACTTACGATTTTTTGTTTCGGTTAATCCGTCAAACCCAAAACAAGGAACGTCGGTCACGCGCAGAGCGAGCTGCCCTATATTTATACAGGCACTGACGTCTGCGCGCGCGTTAGGCCACGCCCACGCCGTCGCTCATTGGCTGAAGGGCTGAGGGGGAGATTTTACCCTTCTTTAGTATTTATTTATAATAGTTATAGCGCGGTTTTGATGTAATTGTTTAAACCCTTTTCATTTTGTTTCTGCAGATGAATTCAGATTGTTTAAACAGTTAACTGTTTTCCAATGGCTTCATGACTGTTTATCAACAATCTTCGTGAAACATCGGCGTTAGATGCTTAAAAGCTTTTTATTTAGTCATGTTGGTGTCGATTACATAACCATCGTGTAAGAACAACCGTCCCTTACGGTTCCTTATAATATTAACTAATACAAAATATTATTCATACATTATTGCAACAATCGTTGCCCTGAAAACAATGAAGACAAATGCTTTTGAGATCATCTACTTTTTTTAGTGCAGTCTTTGTGTGTTACCATTGTAAATTCTATCACGCTGCTGTAGGAACGTCTAGAACAGCGAATTTGTTATCGGCGGAATCCTTTGATTGGAGCACACACGTGGGATATTAACCCATGAGTAGCTAAAATGTGTAAACATCATACATTTAAAATTCAGAAGTAGTTAACTGACTCTGTCACATTTCTGTTTCCTCAAGTGCTGCACACTTGATAGTTAATCGTTAGTGTGCAGACTACGAGTGTATTTGGTTTTCAGAAGATTAAAACTCCAGCTATGACAGAGTCGTCAACTGGAACAGGTACGTTAAGATTTCCCTGCAAAGCAGATCATAAACCATTCAAGGTGAATTTATTGAATATACGTGCAGACTTTTATTTTTAATGTATCTGTATGGGTTTAGTAACATCCAGATAAATGCTCTCAATTTGTGTATTCTTTCCAGGAACATCCAGAATGTTGGGAAATGAGAAAAGCACGGATGGCAAGAGTGGAGAGGCAGAGACTGACACAGTGCTGGACCCCAAAACAGCTGAGGCTCCTGCCAGTGCTAAGAAACACAAGAAGAAGAAGAAGAAAACAGCAGCTGACGGGAAAGACGGTCAGCAGAAAGGGATAACAAGCACAGCTGATGAAACATCGAAACAAGAGACCACAGAATTAGTGAGCACATACACAATTGAATGCTTTTAATATTGAGCATGCACGCAATCATTATCATTAGGAATCGTCAAGGACTGTATCGAAAATATATATAAAAATATGTACTTGATATTTACAAATACTTTATGTATACATTATTTATCAGTGTGTTTGCATGTATAAGCTGTGGCAAAGAGAGATAAATAAGTTGGACTTTATAACTGTGTGTGTTAGACTCCTGATGAGCAGCTGAACCGAGAGCTGGACTGGTGCATCGAACAGCTCGAGCTGGGCTTGAGAACTCAAAAAACATCCAGCAAACAAAGTGAGTGTGACTGACAACACTACAAATAACACATCTATATATATATATATATAGACAAAAATACTGGACTTCTCGCTATACATATGCTGCGCTCACGCCATTTCGTAATTACCGTAATTTAGAAATTGTCAGACTGGGAATGTTACGTTCCTACAGCACCACTATCAAAGACCTAAATGAATCTGCAGCAGTCAGGTGGTACAGAGCTCACGTGGTACAGCGGTCAGGTGGTACAGCGGTCAGGTGGTACAGCGGTCGGGGTACAGCGGTCAGGTGGTACAGCGGTCAGGTGGTACAGAGCTCACGTGGTACAGCGGTCAGGTGGTACAGCGGTCAGGGGGTACAAGTTGGACCTCTCAGAAAATTCCTATCTTGTGCCTGGTACACACTGTAGGATTTTGGACTGTCCCAGATGAAAGATTACCAATCGTGTCAATTTCTATGATCATGGCTCCTAAACGCTGGTCCTATGTTATACAGTGATGGAGTTTCAAAGACGGCCGGTGTCACGGTCTTGCGACCAAAGATAGTCTGATTTACTGAGAGTGTCATAAATTCAGCATGATCATCTCAGTGTGTTTGCTGCTATGACCTACATCTACTGACTAGCCAATAAAACTGCAACATGAAATGGCGTATTGATCAAAGTGACATGGCGCTAAAACTAAAACTAATTCCTCAAGCTCCATTTACAAAATTGCATGCCAAGTTGGCCTCTTTTCCCAAGCCATGACCACCTCCATATTCTCCACTTTCGCGTCCTCCTCTTCTTTTCAGCGCACATAAAAACCACAATTGCCAAAGTGCGATTCATCTTGCTCTATTTGTTTACCACTAGCACACTGATGACGTTTTATTTTTCTATTCTAACTTGTGTCATAGCCTACGATTCAATGGGTGTCATCATCGTACAGTCTACATACATGTCGTACCCAAGTTTACTAGATCCATGTCATACAGTGTGATTTGTAATGATCTTGTAGGATTGCCGAAATCGCAGTCTGTAGCAGACATTACAAGTTGTAATTACGAACGCTACGAGGACGTTAACACACCTTATATGTCTCCGTTTAGGGGAAGAAGCAAGTCGCGCTCTGAAGACGTTACGAAGCTCCAAAGCTCCTTTGGTGAAGAAGAGGCAGGTAATGCGAGCGATCTCAGGAGACTACAGGAAGAAGATCGAAGAGGAAAAAGCCAAGCAGTTCAAACTCATACAGTCAGGTAAGGCAGTGGCATAAATCTACATTTATATATATATATATATATATATATTTTTTCTTTTTCTTTTTTTCTTTTTTTGGTGTAATGTACAACAGGGACCCCCAAATATCCTTATGTGAGGGATCCAGATATTTTCATGTATAAAGACCTCATTTAAATATAAAAAAAATGCTATACATTTTTGGAAAGTATTTAGTTTCTATTATGGGTTTTTTTCTGTTCACTGTAATACTGTGCTGTTAGTTATTATTTATTTAAATAATTTATTTCACCATTTACTGTTTATTTCCTTTACAGGGCTGTCAACTCTTAAAATACACAAATACATTGAGGAGCAAAGAGGAAACTGACAACTTGCTGATAGAGAGTAGTTTACTTTTGATATAAAACTAATTTTATTACGAAATTCAAACAATAAATGTGCTCTTTAATGTGGTATGAGAGATCGCCGTATCTCTTCCTCTTTTCTGTAGTTATAGATTAAAATAAACATGAACATGATCAGAAGATATGCTGAAAGATACAGTACAACTTATTAAAAAGTCTCATGTAATCGTTCAATCAGTGTTTCAACAGCGGAAAGACGTCCATAAAACAGCTTTAAACAATGTAACGTAACTTTACATTTACCTCAGGAAAAGCCACTCAGTGTCCATAGTATGTTAGAAAGATTAGATAGAAATATGATCTCTAGAGAAGAGCATTTTGCACACACAAAAAACAACGCACTATATTACATTCCTTATATCAAAAAAAAGTTATTATTATAATGTTATTATTATAAAAACTGCCTTATATGTAATTGTATACAAATCTGTTGTTAATTTTAACTTTTAAAGGGATAGTTCACCCAAAAATGAAAATTCTGTCATCATATCATCAGATTTTCTCCTTGAGAAAAAATTACGTACTCTACCTGATATACAGTATCGAAATGAAATTGAATCAACATTGAATCTAATTGAAATTGAGATTGGAATCGAATCAAATTGTGAAATTTGCGTCAATAATATAATTCTCACTGAACTCAGAAGTTGGCAGCCCTGCTTTAATAATTTTTTATTTATTTTAAGCATTTATTTTATTTTTTTTACATTAATCTATGTATGTAATTATATCTTCTCTTTTTTTTCATTTTTACATTTGCTTTTTTACATAGTTTTTTCCCTTAAATTTGTTCACTGACCCCTTGCACTCTTTTGTGGCCCCTGAAACCCCTGACAGTATGATATAAAATTGCTGTCTCTGTCTCCATAGCAGTGACCTCGGCCCGGGTCACCACTGTCTCTGAGTGCAAACCAGTGTTCCACCGGAGAGCTGAGAGGAACACACAACCCACAGACAAAGCAGACCCATCTCAAGAGCTCCGGGAGACAGATGAACACACAGAGACTGATGACGGCACAAAACCTTTTGTTTTCACTAAAACACATGAAGAGTTTTGCTTCAACTTTAATTTGTGACTGTACCCATACCCATTAACAACAACCAGCAGGATTTGTGCCTTATGTAGACACGTGGTACTTCTATTGCATGATTTTGCTGTACATTCTTTATGAATTTCATTAAAAATGAAATTTTGCCAATCATATTTTACGTTTTAAAATGTTCAAGCCATTGAAAACAACCAAGGAAAAAATGCAGTTAAAGTGAATACAACCAAAGCTTTGCTCACTTTTTGTGAAAAGTTTCATACTATATATTTTTATATAATATTTATTATATATACCTTGTATAATTTATTATATGTACCTTTTTTCTTTAACAAATACTATTATATCTGTGGCAGCGTGTTGACGATGTAGTGTAAGATGCTATGACAACGTATTTAAAAGCCTTAACGTTACATTAGAATTATCAGCTTATTTTAAGTGCGTTATTTCCCCTTAAGTCCACCCTTATCGTGAAAACAAAACTGTAATTTTATGTGTAAAATTCCTTTGCAGTTTATCAACAAACGTGTTGCTGTTTGAAGTCGTCAGGCACGTAAAATATCAGTGCTGGAGCAGAGGCTCATGGGATATGCAGTCCTACATTGCGCACTTGCGGTTCATACTGTATTATGGGAAACAAACAAAAGACTACAATTCCCTGTGCGCTCCGTACTACATATTCAACAACACTGCCCGGTTGGAACACAAAACTTCCTTTGAGTTGCCGCTGCTGTTGCGATTTCTAAAAAAAACTTTGAATATTGCAAAGTTTTAATTATTTCAAGGTTTGTACGCTTTTAGTTGTCGGGTGCTTTATTTAGTTGTTGGGTTATGCGTTTATGGCATTAACTGTTGTTGTAAAAAGTTGTAATTTCCATATTTAGTGTTTGGTTTAACTAACTTTCAGCATCATAACCATGCTATAAACATAATATGAATATGGATATGACTATGAGATAGCATAATTGAGTTGAATTGATGCACAGACAATAGCCCTTTAAATGCCTGCGACCAAATAACGGAATATAATTTCACTGAATAAACTGCAAATTAATTGGAGAGACATAAAATAAATAATAAAATATACATACTGTAAATATCAAAGCTCATTTGCAGAGGAGCATGTCTGAACTGAGCGACGAGGCCAGCAGTGAGTCGGACCAGTTGGGCGCGAGTCTGTCCGTGTGGCTGGCGGACGGTGGAGATGCTCTGATCGGCCCGGAGGAGCTGAACGTGCCGCTGGATCTGCACACCGCCTGCTCTATCGGACAGTATGATGTGGTGACCGAATGCATTCGCAGGTAATAGTGAACACGTTTGATGTTCATGCATGTTACCTAGCTGGCCGTATTTTGACATGTTTTAGTCCAGTGTGCTTGAGGAAATAGATGTAAAAGAAACAGTCCTGGTTCTCAGAACGTTAGTTTTTGGTTGTAAAAAAATAAAACCTAAAAAAAACCCATTAATGTTAAAACTATCCTATACTAATCAGGGACGGCTGTGTGCATACAAATAGTGGAGAATAGATACATGCACTGTTATCATGTTTCAGAATCAGATGCTGCACTGTAAAGTACATGAAATCAAAACTGACAAATCTTTTTTTTATGGAATATTGCAGGATTTATTATAAATAATTTATCCGTGCACATCATTATTTTTTATAATCCTTAATCCTTAATCAAAAAGAGTCTTGCAGCAACATTTCTTCTCTGATGACGTGTTTACTGGCGCGAGGGCGGGGCAGCCTGTCACTCACATCAGATCCACCAATAGCAAACCACAACCATCCAATCAATTCCCCATGGACCCGCCCTACTTTTTTTTTCTCATTCAAGAAGCCATTTCACTCTGCTATATTGTCACAATAGGGAAGAAAAGACGATCAAGACCTTAATCAAAATAGATTTTATAGAAAAGGTTGTCAGAACGTTTTTGGTTGTAAAAACAGGGTTTCTGTGGGTCTTAAAAAGTCTTAATCCTCCGTCACATAAATTAAGACCTTAAAAAGGAAAACAAACTGGAAGACCAAAAAAAAAAAACATCACTTTTTTTGCCATGTGATCAGAAGATACAGTAAAAGTAATTTCCGTATTCTGTTGTTCTATTGGTTGCAAGTTTTATTTGCAAACTCTGAAATGTCTTTTTTTTTTGGTTACTAACTGAAAAAAAAAAATCCTAGAATGTTAACATTAATGTTAATACTTACATTACAGCTATTCAGTACATACAAACAATGCACTGTTACCATGTCTCAGATGCCACACTTTAAAATGTGCCCTAATAAGGTTTTCATGACACCCGATGACTCATTTACCAAACCTCACCAAATACAATAAAAAGACTTATTTACAAAATCTCCACTTTTTTTTTATTGTTTCCAAATGTTATTTCAGGGGAGACGTGGATTTGGATGGGAAGAACATTGGTGGTTGGACTCCTCTGATGTACGCAGCGTATATCGGTCACGATAGCATCGCTAAGCTGCTGCTGGAGACGGGCATCAGTGTCAACACCACCACGTCTAAAGGACTCACACCCCTGATGCTCGCCGCCAGCTGTGGAAACGAGAGCATCGCCCACTTCCTACTGCAGGTGAGATTCACGTTGAGAATTTGTTAACGTGTGAGTTGAATTATGCAGTTTCTTTCTCAAAGCCTCTGTCACTGTACAATACTGGATGAAACGTTCTCTCTGTACAGCAAGGAGCGCAGCTTGAATGTAAGGATGTGCACGGATGGACGGCTTTGTTGCACAGCACGGCTACTGGACATCAGCAGATGGTCAAATTCTTATTAGAGCATCACGCCAATGCAAGTGTCAAGTGAGTAACATTCGCATTCATTAATAACATCCTACACGCAAATATAATATCCTTCTTACTATCTTACACACGCAAGCTTTGTTCAGAATAGCAGACAATACTGCTTTTGTAGTATATTTGCACAATATGCACATTTTCTGTTGCATGGGACATTTTTAAATCCCACAATGCAATTTGACATTGTGCCCTAGACATTGACTTTTCAGTTCGGATATGATGAGTAAACTGAAGTTGATATCTTCAGTATCTTGACCTATTTTTTTATCTGAAGTCTGCTGAAAGGTTTACACAGAATAGGATTACAAATGCAATTTTATTTTATTTTTTTGCAAAATGATACACTGGCTGTCTAAAGTTTGGAAGAATTAATATTTGTTAATGTTTTGAAAGAAGTCTCTTCTGCTCACCAAGGCTGTGTTTATTTGATCAAACATACTGTGAAAACAGTAATATTGTGAAATATTATTGCACTTGAAAAAAAAAATGTCTATTTGAATATATTTTAAAATGTAATTTATTCCTGTGAAGACTGGAGTAATTATGCTGAAAATTCAGCTTTGCATCAGTGTCACATGACCCTTCAGAAATCATTCTAATATGATGATTTGCTGCATTTACAACGATACAAAGTTCTGTCATGAAACTCTAGATGGCGCACTGATAGGTCCCTAACTCAATCTGCTTGCAATCACGTCATTCCCTATAGGGCACAGCTGATTGGTTCCTGCTGTATCAGTAGCCAATGAGCTCGCTGCTCAACCTTCAAAAACTTGCTTTCAGAAAGCGTGCTTTCAGAAAACCTTCTCCTTCCCCAGCTCCACCTGTATAGGTAATTAATGTACTCTATATTGTACAGCGGCCGCATGTCTTACTCGCTCACAGCAGTGTGTCTGTGTGTGTATTGAGTCCCGTACTCGTTCTGCAGCAGCGTAGCAGATCTACTCCGCCAAGACCAAACATATCAACATCGTCATATCCATTACCAATGCCAAACGCTCAGAGATGTCATGACAAAAGTTCATACATTAACAATACATAACTGTCAGTAAACACGTGTCCGTTTGAGAGCCACTGAATCTTTGACCTCTGTCCTCACAGAGAGCCGCTGTCAGGATTCACACCGCTCATGGAAGCAGCAGCGTCAGGCCATGAAATCATCGTTCAGTACCTCCTCAACCATGCAAGTGTGACTTTACTATGATATATTATAGATTTAAAATAAAAAAAACAGTATTTTTTATAATAATTTTGGTTGTGCATTAGTCTGACAAAGAAAACTCTATGCATCCATTACGAAAAATGATAATCGAGAAATTATTCTTTGCATAGTTTTAAAAAGTTATACTATATTGAACAAAAATAAATAAAATCAAACCAAATTGTGACTGAATTTCTTCTTTCATGAAATCTCACAATTCAATTGAGTCTGTACTAAATGATGTAAGAGCATAAATTTACACCCCTTATATTGATATAATAAATATGTTTTTCAGTATTGTTGATTCTGTGTATGATTCAGGGTGTACGAGCAGAGGAGAGGAACATCAAGGGAGAAACGGCGAGAGCTCTGGCGATGTTGTACGGACACACTAAGATCGCCAGCCTCATCGACATGCACGTCATGAGAGCCAAATCATGTCAGTCACACACCTTAGCGTTTGTAATCTTCCTTTTCCATCACACATGCAGAGAATAACACAACCGAATCTCTCTCTGTAGCTCAGTATGAGGAGCTGAGTTCCTCTGAAGAAGAAAGTTCGAGCCCTCGAGTCCGTTCAGCTCGCTGCAGAACCAGAGGACCCAGCATTCACGACGGCCCTCAAGCTATCGCACGCTTCAGAGTCGGCTCCAGACACGGTACTCAATACACACAGTTTGGGGTCGGGAAGATTTTGTTTTTGTTTTTTAACAGACGCCGCCTCTCCTCACTGCATTTATTTGATCAAAAAAATATTGTGAAATATTATTACCATTTAAAAGAACTGTTTTCTATTTGAATATATGTTGAAATGTAATCTATTCCTGTGATGTAAAGCTGAATTTTCAGCATCATTACTTCAGAAATAATTCTAATATGCTGATTTGCTTCTCAAGTAACATTTATGATTATTATCAATGTTGAAAACTGTTGTGATGCTTAATGTTGCTGGAAACCGTGATACTTTTTTTTTTTTTTTTCAGGATTCTTTGATGAATAAAAGCACAGTGTTTATTTCAAACAGAAATCTTTACTGTCACTTTTGATCAATTTAATACATCCTTGCTAAACCAAAATATTAATTTCTGTTAAATAAAAAATCTTCCTGACCCCAAACGTTTGAACAGTAGTGTTCAACTACCGTTTAAAAAGTTTGGGGTCTTTTAAACAACGAATCCTGAAAAAAAAATCAGTTTCCACAAAAATATGAATCAGCACAGCTGTTTTTACAACATTGATAATAATCAGAAATGTTTCTTGAGCATCAGATCATCATATTAGAATGATTTCTGAAGGATCATGTGACACTGAAGACTGGAGTAATGCTGCTGAACATTCAGCTTTGCATCAGAAATATGTAAATAATAAATAACCTTTTAAAATATATTCAAATAGAAAACAGTTTAAATTGTGATCATATTTCACTGTTTTTACTGTAGTTTTGATCACATCAGTGCAGCCTTGGTGAGCAGAAGAGACTTCTTTCAAAAACGAACAGTAGTGTGCAGATGTTCTTTGATTACAGAGGTTCCTGTGGCTCCACCCGGATACATGACCTCACGTGAGGCTGGCGATCAGAGCGAGGGAATCTGCAATCGTGACGTCACTTCCCCCATCAATGAGCTGGACGGCCAGAGCAACAGCAGTAGAGGTGAGCGGTTCGGCGAGATGTCCATCATTCCCGCCGATGCATCCGCTATAATGTGATCTCTGTCCACTGTTTGTGTAGATGAGCTGATCTTTGATCACGACATGCCCACCATGAGGAGCTCCAGCAGCAGCAGTGAAGGTCTGTCTCATCTCCTCGGACTCAGCAGAGAGGCGTCGCTGGAGAGCAATGAGGTCTGACCATCATGCATCACTGCAGATCACAACACACATCTCCGATAAACTGTTCACTGAACGTCTCATTCATGTTTGCAGGACTCTGATCAAGCGAAGAGGAGTTGTCCACGTCGGTCCAACAAACTCCAGCACTCCAAAGGCAGGATTCCCCATAACAGCTCAGGATACCGTGAGGCGCCGTCTTCCTCTGGACCTCCTCCTTCATACTCTGGACCCAAGGTGTGTGTGTGTGTGTGTGTGCTAGTCACTTGCATGTGGGTGTTATGTAGAGATGTGTTCCTAACTGTAAAGTGTGTGTGTCACAGGATCTAGCAGAGTTTCTGGAGCAGATCGGGTTCAGTAAGTACCTCCCCCTGCTGGAGGAGCAAGACATCGACCTGAGAATCTTCCTCACACTCACTGAGAACGACCTCAAGGAAGTTGGCATCACGTGAGTCAGCCTTCACAGATTCAGCAACTCTCAACTCGATGGATGGAAATTAATTTGATTGATTGAACTTTTCTATTGTAATTTTTTTATTATATTAAAATGTATTTGATTTTATTGTATTGTTTTTTTTATTTTATAATTTGATTAAAATTGTATCTGATTTATTTAATTTGATTAAAAATAACATTTTATTATATTAAAAATGCATTCCATTTAATTTTATTATTTTGTATTTTATTACAAATGTATCATTTAATTTTATTGTATAATTTTTTTTTAAATATTTATTTAAATTATTCAGATTAATTTTTATTTTATTAGAAATGTAATTTAATTTTATTGTACTTAACTAGTTGTGCTTTTCTTTTCATAGTCTATTTGGTCCTAAGAGGAAGATGACATCAGCAATAGCCCGTTGGCATAGTAACGCCCGGCCGCCCAGTGATGCGTTAGAGCAGGCGTACGCCGACCAACTGGAGGCCGAGATGCAGGAAATGGCCATTCAGCTTCATAAGGTACTGACCGCATCACTTCCTTTCACATGAGCGATGAGCCAGTGTTACGGTAACTAAAACTACAAAAATAGTTGAAATAAATTAAAATATTAATATAAATAAAACTTTAAAAAGTTGTAGTACAAAAAGAAGTTGTAGTCAGTAAATTACTGAGACTGAAATGAATATAAATATTAAAAAAACAGACAAAAGCACATAAAAAACAACTAACATTTTGAATTTGGACTGAAGTATCCATTTCAACCACTAGCTGTCAATATTACAAACAGCACCTTTAAAATATAACAATAAAAGCTCATTCAAAATACTTCTGTATATACTATTACTATAAAGCAACACTGGCATGATCTTTACTTCATGAAGCTCATTTGCATGCAGAGGATTTTAGGGCCGTAGATTCTGTCAGGAAAGAGAATTAAAATCGTCTTGTAATTTGCACCTAGCTTGCTGTTATTTAATGCACTGTAACATCATTATCAGTGTCAAAACAACGAGATTGCAGTGACAAGCCTCTGTCCTGTAGTGCACTTGTTGACCTTCTAAGCCTATTTCACTTAGTAATGTTATAATAGTTAAATGTCAACAGGGAGTGTTCAGGTAGCTTGTTATATAACCGTATTGTTTATATGGTTTAACTGCCTTTAAACGAATAAAATCTTAGAGCATAACTGTACTTTATATTTATTTAGTTGTGTAACAGGTCACAATAAAACAAACAACATGCTATAAAATATAACCATTGAAACACGTTAAGATTAAAGGTTGCCATGCATACAATTGAAGTTGTAAAAAACGCTGTTCTGGCAACAATTTGTGGCAAACAGTTTATCACATAATACCTGCAAGTTTGCGCGTGTGTGTGTGTGTGTAGCAATGTGTGGAGGTGGAGTCTCTGCAGGCTCAGGTGTCTCAGGAGAAGGAGCTGCGTGCCGTGATGGAGGGATGTCTGATGGAGGAGAAGATGTCGTGGAAGAGTGTTCAGGCAGAGCTGCAGGAGAACACACAGCGCGTTCAGACGCTGAGCGGGAAACTACACACACTACGCAACGCTCACACACAGCTCACGCAGGAAGACACGCGAGCGGCGGGGAAAGGTGTGCAGAAGCTGCCAGTGCTTTTATTGAGGAAAGCTATAAATCCATGTACAAGAGGACATTCACTAATTACTTCCCAGAATGCAATCTAAACACAGTTGTAAAAATGTTATTGAAATCACACCAGATTATGGTTTTATAGAGTATGACGTATGCAAAAAATATATTTGCATGCAAAACTACTTATAATTTTGTTTTGCTATTTATATATAAATAAAAAAATAAAAGTATTTAGTGATATATTGTGTAATGGCCTGCTAGAGTTTTGCTTGAGAAACTATTTTCAGTTAATTATTTTGCAATTGAAAAAAAAAAGGGAAAATCATTGGTGTTTTTGCTTACAAAAAATAAATAAATTTGGATACACAATATTAACTCCAAACCACAGAAGCATATTAGCACTTGCCACATGCATCTCATGCTTGATCCATCTTGAAAGTTGTCATTAACACTTTCATTTTTTGTTAACACTTTAAATCAGGGTCCAATTCTCACTATTAACTAGTTGTTTATTAACATGCATATTACTAGGATATTGGCTGTTTATTAATACTTAAAAAGCCCATATTAATGCCTTATTCTGAATGATCATATTATACATCCCTAATCCTAGCCAATACCTAAACTTATCAACTACCTAACTGTTAATAAGCAGTAATTAGGAGTTTGTTGAGGCGAAAGTCATAGTTAATAGTGAGAATTGGACCACTTTTTTAAAACAGAGATTTGAATGGTGTTTTTTGTGAGCAGACTGATGAGCTAACAGAAGTGTAACAGAAGTGTCATGTTGTCTGAAGTCTCTGAGGCTGTTTGGATGTCTCGATCTTTCAGACCTCAGTGTTTTAATAACCGCTGTGATGTTTGTGTCGTAGGCGACGGGTTAATGTGCTCTCAGCTGCTGGCTAACATGGAGTCTCACATGGCAGAGCTCGGTAAGACTTCTGTGTGTGTGTGTGTGTGTGTTTCCTTCACGTGGATGTGTGTATTCATATTGTGTGTCTCTGTCCAGCTGACAGCCTGAAAGAAGTTCTCCACAGTCTCCAGCGTCTGAGCACTTCTGAGAAAAGCTCACACAACTGGGAAGAATCCTAGTGGCTGCCAATGGGTCAGTTTCTCACACACACACACACACACAGCCTCAATCAACATTATGTGTGCATAAACATTTCTACGAAGCAAAACAATGGGGCAAGTGTACATAAACTGTTTTGACAGTATTCCTAAAAGATTAAGAAATAAATACTTATTCAGCGAGAATGCAATAAGTCGATCAAAAGTGACAGAAAAGACGTTACAAAAGATTTCCATTTCATATAAATGCTGTTCTTTTGAACTTTCTATTCATCAAAGAAACTGTTTTCAACATTGATAATAACGATACACGTTTCTCGCATCAAATCATCATATTAGAATGATTTCTGAAGGATCATGTGACACTGAAGACTGGAGTAATGATGCTGAACATTCAGCTTTGATCACAGGAATAAAGTACATTTTAAAATACATGCAAATAGGAAGCAGTTATTTTAAATTGTAATAATATTTCATATTTTTTTATCAAATAAATGCAGTCTTGAACATAAGAGACTTTCAAAAATATATATAAAAAAAAACTTTTAGAAGATTTTTTTTCTGAACTATTTTCTAACTGATCTGTTTATCCTTGCAGGACACTCGCTTTTACTGACGGAGGGTGAGAAACCACCCTGAACACACAAACGGCCACAGGAACGGGCCAGAGAGAACGACTCGTGTCGGTCCAGTGTGACATGAGTTCGGATGGAGATGACAGGCCGAACGAGGAGCAAAGGGTGGCCAAAAATGACAAGCAGGTCATCTCACCTGTGCTCCAGTCACATGGTACATAACTGCATCATGAGAACGGACCAATCACAGACAGAGCTGTGTCGGACAGGGCGGAGCCAGAGAATCTGCCTGTCAGGAATTCAGTGTGAATAACACAGAAATACATGTGTGTGTGGACACTGCAAGCACAGATGCTGTTCATTGCTGTACAACCAATCAAACCTCTTGATTAGATTTGTTTTATGCCTATTTAAAGCCTAATAATGTCTTCTTTTTTTTCATAAATCAAACCACAGATGATTTGTACTCTCAATTGTTTGTCTAATCGTATTCTCTTAAATCCTATGTATCCTCTAAATACTCTCATTGGGTTTCGACCTGCCATATTCAGTTCAATGCAATACAGAAATGTGCACAGAAATGAATTTATCTGGTGTTTCATGAATAAGGCCACAGCTGCACATCCAGGTTTATGGTTGTATTGCTGGAGCTACTGTCAGTGTTATATTTTTAAAAGAGCTTATTGTCTTTAAAATGTGTAAAAGTACAATGAATATCAATTTTATATGATCATTTTTTTAAATGTAAATCTGCTTGTTTGTCATTATTTCTCAATTATGAAAAAGTCTGTTTTGTAATTATGTCACATGAATGTACATAAATCGAGTCTGGAAATAAAGCATTTAAATCTGTAGGACAATATCGCATAGTGTTTGCATGAGCATCAAACTGTTTGGAAGAACATAATTATAGAGAAAACACTTACCTGAGACAAAAAACACACACACTGAACATCTGAGGAGTGGAAGTCAGTTCTGTAAAACATCTAGGACTCATTGCATAACAAAACATGAAAAAAAATATATATAGTATACAGACCCTTTCCAAAAAATTAGAATATCATGGAAAAGTTTATTTATTTCCATAATTCCATTCAAAACGTTAAACTTCCATAGATTATAGATTCAGGGCCCACAACTTAAACGATTTCAAGTATTTAGTTGTTTATTTGTACATAATTTGGGCTTCCAGCTCATAAAACCCACGAAAACAGGATTTCAAAAAATTTGAATATTACATGAAATCACACAGTAATTACACAGTGATACCATGGTCATTGAACCAGGTTTTGGTTATTTTGGCAGTGTGGGCAGGTGCAAATCCTGCTGGGAAATGAAGGAAGCTCTGAAAATGTCCTGGTAGACGGCTGCGTTGACTCTGGATTTAATAAAGCACAGTGGACCAAAGTCCTCTTTTCTGATGAGAGCAAATTTTGCATCTCATTTGGAAACCAAGGTCCCAGAGTCTGGAGGAAGAATGGAGAGGCACACAATCCAAGATGCTTGAAGTCCAGTGTGAAGTTTCCACAGTCTGTGTTGGTCATCGGCTGGTGTTGGTCCACTGTGCTGTCCACTCAACGCAGCCGTCTACCAGGACATGTTCAGAGCACTTCATGCTTCCTTCAGCAGACAAGCTTTATGGAGATGCTGACTTCATTTCCCAGCAGGATTTGCTCCTGCCCACACTGCCAAAAGAACCAAAACCTGGTTCAATGACCATGGTATCACTGTGTAATTACTGTGTGATTTCATGTAATATTCACATTTTTTGAAATCCTGTTTTCGTGGGTTTTATGAGCTGGAAGCCCAAATTATGTACAAATAAACAACTAAATACTTGAAATCGTTTAAGTTGTGGGCCCTGAATCTATAATCTATGGAAGTTTAATGTTTTGAATGGAATTATGGAAATAAATAAACTTTTCCATGATATTCAAATTTTTTGGAAAGGGTCTGTATATATATATATTTTGTATATAATTTTATATAATCAGCAAACATTCAGTCCTCATGTTCACAGAATGGCACAGATGACTAGCAAAGACTGGCTTTATTGTTTATTTCATGTGTTGTTCACTTACACAATTTTCCAGAGTATTTTCAATGTGAATGAATCATATTCCCAAAGCCAAGTGCATCTTGAGTGTAATTCAGTTACATACATTAGGTTGTATTTATAAAACAAAATCTCCAAAAACTAAAAAAAAAAGCTTACTGATTGTTTTAGCACACATTCGAGTGAACAGATTCCCTTATATGTGTTTGATTATCATCAGATCATTAGTTATGAGTAGCAGCCTGATTGGTCCTGTGTTTAGAGTGTCCAGTGTTTGACGTCAGGTGTGTGTGGTGTCAGGTGTATTCACACAGGTGTCCACAGCCGGCCGGACAGTGTTTCGACTGCTTCAGCCACTCCATCACATGTTCCAGGTGTCCTCCGTGACTGCAGCCTTGACACCACACAAACAAGCCTTTGACCACGTGATGGCAAACCGCACACACACTCGCACACTGGTGGCACCTATGGAGGGTTACAATACACAACATAATATTTATATATATATATATATATATATATATATATACACACATACATATACACACCCTTTGGGTCCACTTAGTAAATAAATAAAATGAATATATTTAATTTTAAATTAAAATTTACATTATTTACATTATAATTATACATTATTATAAATGTTTTTATTATAACTGATTTACTATTATATCATTTATTATTAAAGTTTATTCCATTTATTTTACTTTTAAATTATACATTAAAATATCATTTGGAAATTTTGCTAAAATTATATTATATATATACAGGCATTTTTTTGTTGTTGCCATTTTTCCAAATGATAGTTTTTTTTTTTTTAAATAAAGTAAATATTATGAAGTAGTAAATGATATAATCATAAATAAATAACAATAAATATATTTGTAATAACGTATATTTACAAATTAAATGTATAATTACAATTTAAAATATTCATTTTATTTATTTATAAAGCACTTTTAAACTACACTGAAGTGCTAATATCGATATATTGATATACTATTATAGTTTTTGTTAATATTTTTTTAATTAAATTTTATTTTTATATTTTCTGTTTTAATTTTAATTTTGGTAAAGGTTTTAGTAATTTAGTTGTGTATTTTATATATATATAAAAAAAAGTTTTATTAGATTTTTTAAAGAAAAATATGTCTAGTTAATGTTTATTTTATTTCAAGTAATGAATATGATTTTTATGGTTTAAGTTTTAGTTAACAATACAACCAAAACAATATTTACTGTACAACTGTACAAAAAACAATACATAACACAATATAACAATTTCCATAAATATTGAAAGGCCAGAGAAAACAAAGGCACCTTTAAACACTAATAACCGTATGAGCTCTGATGTTAAACGGCACATTAGATAAACGAATTAACTTGAACTAAACGATTTTGAATTGGACAAGAAGACCAGATGAAAGCCAGAGCTTGGAGGTCGTACCTGTCACAAATCCAGCCCTTGTTGCTCATTGGTCGCTTGCAGTTGCTGCAGTTGATGTGTAAAGTGGTGGACGTTTGATTGAGACACATGATGGCGCCGCACGTGCTCAGTTTGATCACCTCGTTGCTGACGTTCCACAGCTCGAACCGCTGGAGTAGATCGATGTAGGACATGTACCAGTGTTCCTGAAACACACACACAAACACACTGAGTAAACCATCACACGAGTGAGGGATCATGTTACCATGAATCAAAATGGACAATTTCAAATGGAATATTGCATTATATGTTTTTAAATTAATGTAATCTTTAATCAAAGATTAAATGCAGTGACATTCTCTTCTCTGAAGACGTGTTTACTGGTGTGAGGGCGGGACAACCTGAAACTCACAGGAGATCGACCAATAGCAAACCACAACCATCCAATCAATTCCCCATAGACAAAATCAAGTCCCGCCCTACTCTTTTCCTTGTTCGAGAAGCCGTTTCACTCGCATATACGTCACAACAGGGAAGAAAAGACTATCGCAACTTCCGTTTTATGGTGACTTTAAGAGATAACGTATCGTCGTATCACTTACACAGATTTCCATCACATAAATAATGACGGGGACATGAAATATTGGTTTGAGAAAAAAAAAACGTTCCTGTTTATTATCTTATAATCCATTATTGTGTACAAAAATCATTTTAGCAACAAGACAAACACCAATACGACCGTAAGTCTACTGAAGTATTTCAACATTTCTTTTCCGCTGAACCCTTTTCCAGTTGCACAAGTTGCAGGGATACTTCACCGATTAGCATTAAGCTTTGTATCAGTAGAAACACGGTAGTATTCTCGAATGACCGTGCTTCCCTCCCTCATGTCCCCCTGAGACGAGAGATTTCTGTATTGTGTGTCTGGAAAAAAACCTCAGATGACACTAAAATCATCATTTAATGTCATCAGAGGCTTTTTTGTCCAGAGGCGAGAGACTCCAGCCAGTAGGAGGAGCTAGTCCCGCATGTGTTCAACCCGCCCATAGGGGGATCTCACCATAAAACACCGTCTTTTCAGTTTCCAGTCGACTAGTAGCCTAGCTGTATCATTTCTCCCGATACGGCCCTCTGTAACCGGTAGGCGTGGCTTGGGAGTGGCCTCGTAGAGCAGCGAAGCAAGTGCATTCTGGGAGGAGTTGTCTTTCATCAACATGAGCCAAAAATAAATATTCTGGCTTTTCTCAGCCTAGAAGGCACCAACTTCTAAAATAATTTAGCATTTCTACTACATAAATGACCCAATTTAAATACGCATTCATCTTTCCAGCGGTGAAATATCCCTTTAAACTGAAACCATGTGACGTGTGCTCATGGTTAAACATGCCCGTCTAGTGGGTTTGCATAGAAAAACAATGGAAAAGTAGCGCAGTGGAATGGAAAAACTCATACGGTATGTATGACATGAAAGACATGGAAGAAGCGGCGGGGCAGTGGGCAGTGATTATACAGCTATTGACGAGGATTATTATTAGGGAATAATTGACCCCGGAATGTCGAGACTTAAGCATTTCAGTCTTGACATTCAATCAGAATTAAGCATTTCAGTCTTGACATTCAATCAGAATTAAGCATTTCAGTCTTGACATTCAATCAGAATTAAGCATTTCAGAGAGCCATGCAATGAAGAAATCTACAGTTTCAAGCATTTTTTTAAATGCTTATATTTTGTATGCTTGTATGGTTTCTTTTTATGCTTTCATTTGATATGCTCAATGTTTTATTGTACAGCACTCTGGTGCAACTCTGTTGCTTTTAAATGTGCTATAGAAATACATGTTGACTTGACTGGGCAGTTCTTAGACACGCTCTTCCTCACCTGCGTGAGCTCGTCGATCTCCTTACGGATGCGATCTCCCAGCACGATCAGCACAGACACGGCCATCTGCACATCGCCCTGCTCGGCGTAGTAACACAGCATCTCCTTCACAATGGGGCAGAAGAACTTGGGCGGCAGGTGGGGCGAGAAAAGCAGCTGCGAGACAGAAATGAGACTGATGGACTCCATGGGAGTCAGGCACATGCTCTCGGCCTCGCTGCCGCTCACGTGGGGCGACTCGGGCTTCTCCTGCACCGGCTCCGGGGCCGAGGGATGGTCCATGATCTCGTGGCGTAACGGGAACGCCTCCTGAGGGAGCAGGTACTCGGGCTCCTCGGCTGGAGAGACCCAAATCTTGTTTTTTCTCTTTGTATATCACGGATCTGTGAGATGTGTTGAGATGTTGACTGACCTGCCTGGTTATCGTGCTCCATGCTGTAGAGATCATCATCATCAAGTTCAGCATCTCCAAACAGATACTCCCCCTGACCCTCGCTGCCCTCCGTCTCCTCGTTCTCTGCGCACACACACACAGATCTTTATCCACTGCTTTAGTGTTTGTAAGGTTTTCCTGGCAGCTGAAGAGACCGTGAAGCATAATTACAAGAATCAAAATCTGAGCCCCTGAGCCGAACCATTATCCCTGGGGTGTTTAAAGGGTTAGTTCACCAAAAAAAGAAGACAACTCTGTCATCATATACAGGTTGTTCCCAACCTGTATGACTTTTTGTCTTCTGTGGAACAAGTTTAGATGAAAGTCCAAGTTGTTATTTTCAATAAAATGAAAGCATATAGTAATTGCTTTTCTAGAAGAACAGACTGAAATTTAAAGGAACACGCCGACTTTTTGGGACTTTAGCTTATTCACCGTATCCCCCAGCGTTAGATAAGTCCATACACACCCTTCTCATCTCCGTGCGTGCCGTAACTCTGTCTGACGCACCCACCGCTAGCCTAGCTTAGCACAAAGACTGGAGGTAAATGGCTCCAGCTAGCACACTGCTCCCAATAAGTGGCAAAATAACGCCAACATTTTCCTATTTACATGTTGTGATTTGTATAGTCACAGCGTGTACAAATAACATGGTCACATGAGACACAGCCATCTTCTAACCGTATACATACTGGGAACTATATTCTCAGAAGGCGAAGCACTGCTACTTGGGCGGAGTGATTTGCTCGCTATTAGCTACTAGCTAGCTAGTCACGTTGGTTTTCTTGACAGTGACGGTGCTTTTCAGGTGTTGCGCTAATCACTCCGCAGAAGTAGCAGTGCTGAGAATATAGTTCCCAGTATGTATACGGTTAGAAGATGGCTGTGTCTCATGTGACCTTGTTATTTGTACACGCTGTGACTATACAAATCACAACATGTAAATAGGAAAATGTTGGCATTATTTTGTCACTTATTGGGAGCAGTATGCTAGCTGGAGCCATTTACCTCCAGTCTTTGTGCTAAGCTAGGCTAGCGGTGAGTGCGTCAGACAGAGTTACGGCACGCACGGAGATGAGAAGGGTGTGTATGGACTTATCTAACTCTGGGGGATACGGTGAATAACCTAAAGTCCCAAAACGTCGTCGTGTTCCTTTAAGACATTTCTCAATGACAATCATGATGTAGGTTAGGAACAACATGAGTATATTCTTCATAAAAATGCCCATGGAGTTTTAAGATTTTATTAATTGACTTTTCTTTATTCTAAAAGGACATGGTGATGGAAAAATGAATTTCAAAAATAGAAAAAATATATAGGGAAAAAAAAAGTCAATGCTTTTGCGTTCTCTTTCACATTCACTCAAAACTTTTGAGTTCATTGCGAGAAAGTGCAAAGTTTCTTTTAGTGCAAGCGAACACATAGTATATTGGTAAAAGGCAAAGGTTTTACGAGAAAGAACAAGGTTTCTCAGGGAAACGCAAGGGTTGTGCAAACGAACGCAAAGTTTCTGAGGAAAGGTTTTGGAAGCCAAAGCAAAGTTTCTCTGGGAATCACAAATTTTGTAAACAAAAGCAAAGTTTCTTGGGGAAACACAAAAGTTTTGAGAGCAAGCACAAGGTTTGCAGTGTAAACACAATCTAACTGATTAAAAAAAAATCAAAAAACATGTGGCATTTCCATCCTGGTTTCTCATCAGGATGCAGATGCTTCCCTGCATGTTATACGTCTGTCTCACCGTCATTGTTGTTGAGGTTGGTCTCCAAGCTGTGTATGTTGTCTTGTCTGTTTTCTTTGTTTCTCTCATTGAGAGCAGCGCTCATCTCCTTCATACTGAAGCTACAGTGCAGGATGCAGGGAAAAGACACAACTGAGCAACCATGAACAGTATAAGAGGTTGGGATTCAGAAATCCAAAATCACAGGGTAATATCAGTACCTGTTGACGAGCGGAAGGTTTCCTGACTTATTCAGATTGTGATTGGTTGACAAGGACGGATTAGCTGTCTCGGAAAACATAATTCGCAGCATCGTCCATGTGGTCGATTCCTGTATAGCACACAAACACAAATCAAAACTCATTAAAAGTCCTCTAAAATGGTTTATGAGGAAACTGCAGGGGGTTCGTGAATTGATGAAAAGCTAATAATTAAAAATAAATTTTATTACAATATTATATATAAAATATATACATATTTTAATTAGTAAATATTTGCTTCATTTTACTTTTAAAAATAAAAAATGATCACTACAATAACAAAACTTTAAATCAAAATGATACACTGATATGAAATGTTTTATTTGTTTATCTGCATGTCATGTGACATCAGAGCTGGTGGACATTATACATAATACGATTTATCAGCAATGACAAGTTTGATTTATTCAGTCTGTTTTTTGTTTATGCCTTCTTGATGTAAAAAAGATCTTTTGAGACCTTTTAGAATTTTAAGTATCAGGGATATTCAATTTTTACATTATTTTATTGCCACATTTGATATGTTAGAATGTACCGTACTGTTGTTTCACGTTTTTTGGACCTCATGTTTGTTAAAGTGTATGCCTTATCAGAAAACTAAATAAAGTTTATAAATAAAGAAAAGAAAACCATCACTAGAGAACCTTGAACATGTGAACGTTTTGTTAAATTATTACAATATCAAAGTAAAAGACTTTTAAGTTAATATTTCAAGACAAATGGCGGTTACACACTATTTTAAGGTGTCATTGTTACAGTGTAGTTATATATTTAAGTATTGAGTAATATTAAGCAACTACTATAGGGTTAGGGTAGGATTAGGGTTTGGTTAAGGGTTAGTTGCATGTAATTATGCATAATTTATTGTTATTACTATGGTAAGTACATGTAACATATGTAACAAGGACACTGTCAAATAAAGTGTTACCAAAATGGCTTCAGCGGCCAAAACAAGTTTAAACAATACAACAACAAAAAATCTGTGTGTACCTGCAGTCTGTTGAGTCTCTTGGCCACTTGAGCGTTGTGCTCACAGAGTTCGGCGAAGGGTTTTCCACTAAGTAGGTAACTCTGTGCAGTGTTAATGAACCAGTCCATGCCGACGCTGCTGCCCGCTTCACTCTCAAACACACTGAGCGCGCTGGACACCTGCGCAAACTGCTCCGTCACATCGGGCTTCTTGAAGAAGAAGATGGGGTACCGCCGATCGCCTCCAGGGTAGGTTTTACGCCCCACCTCCCCTACAGAAGGGGGAGCTATGAAGAAAGAAAATGTTCTAATTAGAAATCAATGTCGATAAACAATTTAAAGGTGCAGTCTGTAAGAATGACAACTAGTGGTCGAAATAGGTACTGCGATCCAATTCAAAATATTGGAGATCGTCGTTTTTCCCACCATCTGCTCCTAAGACTGGACGGCGCTCACACGGGTAGAAGTGTAGAAGTGTTTTTCAGAGAAACGAGTATGTGAACTTAGCATGTTTCCTCAATATATGCAAACGTATTATGGTATTTTTATGCTTTAGAAGAGTGAAAAGGTTACATACAGCACCTTTAACTGAGTCACACGGGTCACTCACCGGTCATCAGACTCTCTTTAGCAGCAAACGCCAGGTCGCCGAACAACCCGAAACAGAGTCCTTCAGGGTTGGCGCGGTCGACGGGCCTGCTGGCGTCTTTAAACATGTGCTGGTACAGCGTGCTGTCCTTGGACCCCGACAGAAGGAAGTAAGGGTCATGCTGGTGCCGCCACACGATTCCTGTAGTCACGTCTTTGTGCTCCTCGAACGTGGCGAAGGGGATGAATGGCCGACGGACGTCCCACACGTAGATGTTGTGGTCCACCATCATGGAGCAGGTGGCTAAGTGATAGCGCCGCTCCGGACGCCACTTCACCCTGGCCACCGACGCAATGGTCTGAACGCAGTAGATCTCCTTCACGCGATTGGTCGACATGTCCCAGACTTTCACCATCTTGTCACGTCCGCCTGTTGCGAGCCAACCCCTACAAGAGACAGACGGGACTTATATATATATATACAGTACCAGTCAAAAGTTTGGAAACACTACTATTTTTAATGCTTTTGAAAGAAGTCTCTTATGCTCATCAAGCCTGCAGTTAAAAACAAAAAAAAACAAAAAAAACAGTAATATTATGAAATATTATTACAATTTAAAATAATGGTTCTCTTTTTTAATATACTTTAAAATGTAATTTATTTTTGTGATGCAAAGCTGAATTTTCATCAGCAAGTACTCCAGTCTTTGGTGTCTTATGATCCTTCAGAAATCATTCTAATATGCTGATTTATGATCAATGTTGGAAACAGTTGTGCTGCTTAATATTTTTTTATAACCTGAGATACTTTTTTCAGGATTATTTGATGAATAAAAAGTTTAAAAGAACTGTATTTATTTAGAATAGAAATCTTTTGTAACAATATACACTACCGTTCAAAAGTTTGGGAACAATAACTATTTTTTTTTTAAGAAATTAGTACTTTAATTCAACAAGGATGCGTTAAATTGATAAAAGGTGATGGTAACGATTTATATTGTTAGAAATGTTTTTATTTTGAATAAATGCTGTTTTTATGAATAAATGCTGTTAACGTTTTACTCATCAATGAATCCTGAAAAAAGTATTCCAAAAAAATATATTAAACAGCACAACTGTTTCCATCATTGATAATAACTGAGTATCAAATTACCATATTAGAATGATTTCTGAAGGATCATAAGACACCAAAGACTGGAGTACTTGCTGATGAAAATTCAGCTTTGCATCACAAAAATAAATTACATTTTAAAGTATATTAAAAAAGAGAACCATTATTTTAAATTGTAATAATATTTCATAATATTACTGTTTTTTTTTTTTTTTTTTTTAACTGCAGGCTTGATGAGCATAAGAGACTTCTTTCAAAAGCATTAAAAATAGTAGTGTTTCCAAACTTTTGACTGGTACTGTATATATACACACAATAGATCCAAAAAGTTAATGTGTAACCTTTTACCAATTGAAATTAGACAAAACAATCTTTTTAATCTCAAAAACTACCTCACAAACTACCTTGTAACCAATCAGGTCAACGTGTGATCGTCAACGAGTGGATCTCTGAGCTGAGTGAGTGAGTGGAGGCGGGGCTCATTTGCATATTCATAGAACAGCATATACTAAATGAGGCAAGTGTGTCGAGTTACATTCAAGCTATTTTAAGGCATGAAGAATTTTTTTTTTTCAAGGAAAAAACGTTTAAATATGTCATTTTGCTGATCAAAGAAGAGTTTTAAGGCATAAAATTGTTGACTACAGGGGTCGACCTTAAGTCAAGCACACACACCTGTCCTCAGGGTGCCAGTCACAGCAGAAGACGGGGCCGGTGTGAGCGGTGAACATCCTCTCGTAACGGTCGGGTCTGCGGATGTCCCACAGCTGCACGTTTCCATTCTCGAACGAGGCGGCGAACGTGAAATAATCCTTCATACTGAACTGCACATCTCTCACGCTCTCAGACTGACCTGCACAAACACAGAATGATGTTCACATTGTGCACAGCTTCCATATCTCTGTAGCGTCCAATCAAAATCTGTTTAGTCTCTAAGAAGCTGCAGATTTGCTTCTCAAATAGCTGCTCGGATGGCTTCGTAGGGTCATTTTCTGGGTGAATTATTACTTTTAAATGATACTTTTTAGCATTGCCTAAGCAGTAAATGCTTCGACTTGTGCCGATGTCGTAGAAAAGTCAGAGATGCTCCCCTTGACAAGTTTGTACGTACCAGAAAACGTGCTCACGCTCTCCTTCTTTCGCAGGTCAAAACACTTCATGAACCCGTCCTGAGAGCCGGACAGCAGCATGTTGACCTCAGTAGGGTGAAAGCAGACCTTGTTGACCGTGCGCTTGTGTTCTGTGAACAGTTGCTCCTGTTTGTTACGGCACGGGCGCGCCAGGTTCCACGTCACCACGGCTCCATTGGTGGCGGCGGTGGCCAGCAGGTTCTCCTCCATCTGATGCCACATGACGTCTGCGCAGCTGAAGTTCAGCGAGGGTTTGCGTCCCACGCGCAGGTTCAGACGTTCCACGAAACCATCTTCCTCCAGACCGTATATCTTGAAAATATTCCGCCCTGCAACCACCACCTGAAACATGTGATCAATCACAAGTTCACTGTATCTAATGACATTACCCAAAAATTTAATTTTAAATATATGAATATTTATTACTGACAATTTATTATTGATTGACAGATTGAATATTAATTTACATATTAATAACCATATAAATTACAAATACAAATCCCATTACTTAACATGAATTAATCAATTAACTAACAATAAGCAATAGAATAATCTTTATTAACATAACGTTCATTGTTAGTTCATGTTAGTCCAACTTTGATTTTAATAATGTATTAGTAAATGTTGAAATTTACATTAACTAAGATTAATAAATGCTATAGAAGTGTTGTTCATTCTTAGTTCAAAGAACAAAAGGAAAAGAGAAAATCACTCACTGCTCTTGACTGAATAACGTTCGTAGCTTTAATCTATATTTAATTTATAATTTATGTAGTGAAGACTTTAAAGAGTTTGATAACTTTATTCAATTTCTGTATATTTCCTTCCTATGTTGCTTCTATTTCATTCTTGTAATGTTTCGACTTTAATCTCGAAAAGTTTCAACTTTAATCTCGAAACATGTCGACTTTATTCTCGAAACATGTCGACTTTATTCTCGAAACATGTCGACTTTATTCTCGAAACATGTCGACTTTATTCTCGAAACATTTCGACTTTAATCTCGAAACATTTCGACTTTAATCTCGAAACATTTCGACTTTATTCTCGAAACATTTCGACTTTATTCTCGAAACACTTCGACTTTAATCTCGAAACATTTCGACTTTATTCTCGAAACATTTCGACTTTATTCTCGAAACATTTCGACTTTATTCTCGAAACACTTCGACTTTATTCTCGAAACACTTCGACTTTAATCTCGAAACACTTCGACTTTATTCTCGAAACATTTCGACTTTAATCTCGAAACACTTCGACTTTAATCTCGAAACACTTCGACTTTATTCTCGAAACATTTCGACTTTATTCTCGAAACATTTCGACTTTAATCTCGAAACACTTCGACTTTAATCTCGAAACACTTCGACTTTAATCTCGAAACACTTCGACTTTATTCTCGAAACACTTCGACTTTATTCTCGAAACACTTCGACTTTAATCTCGAAACACTTCGACTTTATTCTCGAAACATTTCGACTTTAATCTCGAAACACTTCGACTTTAATCTCGAAACACTTCGACTTTATTCTCGAAACATTTCGACTTTATTCTCGAAACATTTCGACTTTAATCTCGAAACACTTCGACTTTAATCTCGAAACACTTCGACTTTAATCTCGAAACACTTCGACTTTATTCTCGAAACACTTCGACTTTATTCTCGAAACACTTCGACTTTAATCTCGAAACACTTCGACTTTATTCTCGAAACATTTCGACTTTAATCTCGAAACACTTCGACTTTAATCTCGAAACACTTCGACTTTATTCTCGAAACATTTCGACTTTATTCTCGAAACATTTCGACTTTAATCTCGAAACACTTCGACTTTAATCTCGAAACACTTCGACTTTAATCTCGAAACACTTCGACTTTAATCTCGAAACACTTCGACTTTAATCTCGAAACACTTCGACTTTAATCTCGAAACATTTCGACTTTATTCTCGAAACATTTCGACTTTATTCTCGAAACATTTCGACTTTATTCTCGAAACACTTCGACTTTATTCTCGAAACACTTCGACTTTAATCTCGAAACATTTCGACTTTATTCTCGAAACATTTCGACTTTAATCTCGAAACATTTCGACTTTATTCTCGAAACACTTCGACTTTAATCTCGAAACATTTCGCCTTTAATCTCGAAACATTTCGACTTTAATCTCGAAACATTTCGACTTTATTCTCGAAACATTTCGACTTTAATCTCGAAACATTTCGACTTTAATCTCGAAACATTTCGACTTTAATCTCGAAACATTTCGACTTTAATCTCGAAACATTTCGACTTTAATCTCGAAACATTTCGACTTTAATCTCGAAATGATAGCATTTTTAAAAAAAAATTACAGAATTGTTTTTTTTTTACGTTGCGGTTCAGGGCTTCCGTAAGCACTAAAATAAGTTAAATAAATAAAAATATTGTTAAATTATATAAATAAATAAAATATTACAATAATTTCATCTTGTTCCCTTTATTTCACTTTTTTTTTTATAATTAGTTCATAAAAAGTGAACTGCCTGGAGTAAGTTTTAAAGGAAAATACCATTTCAGTCCTTCTACTTCAAAATTTCACATTTAATTATATGTTACTTTCTTTATAATTGTTTGTGAAATTTACTAGCAATATCTTACTTTTTTTGGTGTACCATTGCATCTATTTTGAAATGGGCTACATTTAAAAAGTCATGTAAACAACCACAAAAAAATACATTTGAGCTTGTTGTGAGAACATAGTGTGATTTTCACCTGCGTAGCATCCCGACACACACTGATGGCGTTGGCAGGAGCATCCAGGTGACAAAACATGGTACGGCCACTGATGGTGTTGACCCTGTTCATCTTCTCCATCTCAAGCTGAAAGACACCGAGAGATGAAGCTGCTGCAGATCCTTCTCCGGCCAGCAGGTGGACAGCAGATTCATCAGCTCCAACATCTCATGGTGGACGTGCATTTATCCGATCTTATTCATTTAGCAATACATGCCAAAGCATACATGAATATGATAAGCAGTTCACACTTACGCTTTGTGTGTTGAGGAAAACACTTCAAATAACCTCCAACTTTCTCATTCGCTCCACTCTAAGACCTTCGGGAAAATGAGTCCAGAAACAACAAACACATTCCATCAATGTATTTATTATTTCAAAACAAATATACATGAATGATTAAACTATTCTTTATAGATTATATCTGAATAAGCAGATTATTAGATGTTTATATAAAAAAAGACTACTCTAGAAATGATTAGTGGTGGTAAAATGACACACATTCTAAGGGATTATGAATGTTATTGCAACATGACTTTATATACAGGTATTTTATCTCACCATCTGTGTTCGTCACGCACAGCTCAAGACGAAAAACAAATCCACTTCACGTGACCGTCTGTGCGTGACGTCACGCACACATCCACACCAACGAGTTTAACATCTTCATATGGAATTACACACTGACCTGCAGAACAGAAACAAGGAAGCAATATCACTAGCAGAGAAGCAATACTTATGAACAATGCAATTTTAGAAATCATATTAGCAGTAAAACTGAAGTGAGATGTTTTTAGATGTTATAAAACCTTTTTTATATTTTATGCAATTGATATAATCTGAAGCATGCCATTTTTAATAATAATAATAAATATCTTGTTCAGATTATATTATGGTTATATAATGACCATATTTATTTTTTTCATTGCATGTTGTACATCTGCTGCTGCCTGCCTGCAAGACTCTTTACTGCACGGCAATATAGGTTTATATATTATTATTGATATTCTTATCCATTTTACTGCACGGCAATATAGGTTTATATATTATTATTGATATTCTTATCCATTTTACGACACTGCAATTCAGGTTTATATATTATTATTGATATTCTTATCCATTTTACTGCACTGCAATATAGGTTTATATATTATTACTGTTATTCTTATCCATTTTACGGCACTGCAATATAGGTTTATATATTATTACTGCTATTATTATCCATTTTACGACACTGCAATATAGGTTTATATATTATTATTGATATTCTTATCCATTTTACGACACTGCAATATAGGTTTATATATTATTACTGCTATTATTATCCATTTTACGGCACTGCAATATAGGTTTTATATTATTATTGATATTCTTATCCATTTTACGACACTGCAATATAGGTTTATATATTATTACTGCTATTATTATCCATTTTACGGCACTGCAATATAGGTTTATATATTATTATTGATATTCTTATCCATTTTACGACACTGCAATATAGGTTTATATATTATTATTGATATTCTTATCCATTTTACGACACTGCAATATAGGTTTATATATTATTACTGCTATTATTATCCATTTTACTGCACTGCAATTCAGGTTTATATATTATTACTGCTATTATTATCCATTTTACGACACTGCAATATAGGTTTATATATTATTATTGATATTCTTATCCATTTTACTGCACTGCAATATAGGTTTATATATTATTATTGATATTCTTATCCATTTTACGGCACTGCAATATAGGTTTATATATTATTACTGTTATTCTTATCCATTTTACGGCACTGCAATATAGGTTTATATATTATTATTGATATTCTTATCCATTTTACTGCACTGCAATATAGGTTTATATATTATTATTGATATTCTTATCCATTTTACGGCACTGCAATATAGGTTTATATATTATTACTGTTATTTTTATCCATTTTACTGCACTGCAATGTAGGTTTATATATTATTACTGCTATTCTGATCAATTTCTCTAGACTGCAATGTAGGTTTATAAGTATTACTATAGTTATTTTTTATTATCTATTATCATTAAGCAAACCAACGCAGTGTTTTCTGTGTGTTATTGTAATGCACAGAAAGGTCAATTAAATGCGATTTTCTACAAGGATTTGAACTATTCCAATTCACCATTTACACTGGCCTATTGGTGCTTCGAGGTTATAAAATTAGATTATTTTTGCAATACTATGACATTACAGCTGTACTTTTTGTGAGTGGAATAATATATAAACTGAATATGAGTAAGTTTGTCTTTTAGAGCTCGTGGCAGTCAACAGAAGTGTCACACTGCTCCAGAAACACCTCAGTACAGCAGTAACAACTCCTGCCGCTCGACACCATACTTCAGCTTATCATGTTTCCAAACATGAATGTTCAACTGTAATATGAGTTTGGATATCGCTGGAATAACCGCGCAGAACTTACCCTTTTAAAAACAAGTGTGTCCGTTCTTGAGAAGCGGATGTAGAATTATTGTTTACGTTTGCCGCTGACGTCACCTCCCCTCACGAGGCGCGCGCTTCTTCAGTCACGCCGCTCGAGTTTGTCACACTGCTGGAGGACTGAAATTAGTTATAAAAGGAATATTTATCATAACACATCCTGGTATGGTGATAATATGCTGTTATTTTGCGTGCTTGTTTGAGATCTGCAGTAAATGTTATAAACTGTGTGCGCGCATTCTCTCTCTCTTCTCTCTCAGCCATGCCTGTGGATGGGAGACTGTTTACCTGTGAGGATCCCGCTGTGTGGAGAGGGGTTTATGGGAAATACTGGACTGTGATACAAGCTAAATCTGCTGGAAAGGGCAAGGCTTCTGGAAAGCTCCTGCAACTGGACAAATGGTTTGAGTTCTTACAAACACAGACCTAAAATGTCTTTTTATGTTCATTATTGTATTTGCACGGTTGCACCAGAATGGAATTGAATATTTATTTATATATTAATAATCAAATCAATTACGAATATACATGTCTAAAATATATACATGTAAAATAATAGCAAATTATATCAAATAAAATACTGTTAATTATAAATTATATCGATTTTAATTCATAATTTGTGCCTACGCATCATAATTAGACAATTATGCAATTTGACAACTAGCATTGCCTCTATTTGATATGGAAAACATTTAAATGTTCACATGAACAATACAAAAATTTTTATATTTTGGGTTCCTAAAATGTCTTTTTATGCATCAGAATAGAATTGAATATTAATTTCTATATGAATAATCATACATTTCTAAAATACATACATTTAAAATGAATGATCAATTATATACATTAAAATAAGGTTAAATTATATACATTAAAATATTTGTATTAATTTTATCTTGTTAATTTTATTTCATGTTTGCCTACTCATTATAATTACTCTCTAACATGCAGTTTGACGCCTTAAATGCAGCTTCCACAACCACAAAAATAGACTTGAGTGTTCAGGAATACACACCTACAATGTATTTTTTGTTCATTGTTGTATTTGCATCATAATAAAATACAATTGCAGGACATCTTAGTGACGTTGTCTGTTTTTCCCAGGTTTCAGGAGGAGCTTCCCGCAGCGATCTCAGCTCGATCCCAGCATTCCCTCACACATGCTGAGCTCGTCAAGATCATGGAGTGGAAACTGACTGTAAGCACAATAGAAATAGATTCATGCCCTGCGTAATTAGAGAGAAACACAGAAATAGGCTAGTGGCTCATCGGTCGCACGCAGTGACGATCACTCTTGTGACATCCGTTCACACACAGATATGAGTATTATGCACAAAATGCATTGCTCTCTTTGATGATGATGATGATGATGATGGCTGCTTCCTCTCAGAAAGGGAAGTTCAGGCCACGTTTGCAGCAGCTCATTGGCTCGAACAGCGAGGAGGCGGTTCAAAGCTCCACCAGCAAAGCATTCGGTTTGTTGCCCGATGTCCAAGCGGCCATTACAGAGCTGTGCAAACTCAAAGGTGTCGGGCCAGCAACGGCCTCAGGTACACACACACCTAATCCAGTCATGCAATAACTGTAATAAACCACATTTAAACCGCAGCAAACTGTCTCCATCAGCCGTGTTGGCGGCCGGCGCTCCAGGTGAAGTGGCCTTCATGGCTGATGAAGCCGTGGAGAGCATCGCAGAGCTCAGACCGGTCGAGTACACGGCCAAACATTATGCACTTTTCCTCCAGAAAATGCTGCATAAATCATCCCAGCTTAATAGAGGTACGATACACACATTAAGCTTAAATATTTCTTTATTAGGATCTTACTATAGTATTTATTTCCGGTCTCAGTGGACGGTCAGCAGGACTGGACTCCTCACCGGGTGGAGCAGTGTTTATGGGCATGGGCCGTGGCCAATCAGATTCAGCCCTCATTAATACAGGAGTTCAATCTGATGGACGCAACACACGCAGTGACCAATCAGAAGCCGGAGAAGAGGAAGACTGCTGATGAAAAGCCATCAAAGAGACCGAAGAAAACTTAAACTCAGAACTGTGCACTTCTCTGAATTTTCCTAGAATATAGTACATGTAATGTTAGTTAGAGGGCGTTGGCAAAATATTCCTATGCAAAAGTGTCTCTGTGTTTTTGAGGCACTACTTCAAGATCACGAAATGCAACATTTCCCAATTGCTCTTCTGAATTTGTAATTGTTTATGTATAGATGTTTTAATAAAGCAATATTATAAATAATATTTTCTTTCATTTATGAGAAACTAATAACAGGGTTTATATATATATTATATATATATAAATAATATGTATACAATTTATTAAAATATTAAAATAATTTAAAATATTAAAAAATTACGAACAAATTAATAAAAAATTACATTTATTTAAATATAATATTTTCTTTCATTTATGAGAAACTAATAACAGGGTTTATATATATATATATATATACATATACATATGTATACAATTTATTAAAATAATTTAAAACATTAAAAAATAACATTTATTTAAATATAATACCTTATTTAATTTATGAGAAACTAATAACAGTTTCAAAAATGGCAAACCACACAGAAAATAAACAGACTAATTATATTTTATACAAAAAAAAAAAAAATTCTGAGTTGACTAAACCATTTCTGACGGTTGAGCACATCCTTGCACTGACAATTTGCTGAAAAAAGGTTAAGTTCAAGAGGAGACTGAAGTACTTCACACCTCACTGGTGGAAAGCGTCTTACTGTGGGCACACAAACACACGCAGACGTCTCTCACAGTATGTTCTTTATTTCATACAGCTGAGAAATGAAAGCAAACACAAAACCATACAAAATAAAACTACAAAAAACAAATTGCCTCAGGTCCCAATATTTCATAAGTACAATACATCATGAAATGATAAAGAATTTAATAGAAACTATCAGTATTTACATCTTTTTTTTTTTTTATCTTCATCTGATCCAGAGAAAACTATTAGCCTTATGTTATATTTTTAGTTTTAACTTCTTTTTATGTAAACAGAATATTTCACTGCAAGAGTCGTCATCTCTCGTATTTTGGCACCATTTTGAAGTCTGTACATGGACTACGATTCTCAGTAGGACTAGAGTTGTGGCGGCAACACAGACGCAGCGATGATCTCAAAGCAAAACTACACCTACATCATGGAGAAATCAAACTCCGGACACCATGATCTGCGAGAGCAGCTATTGGCTGGGAAGTAATGTGGGCGGGAATAAGGGGAGGCCCTTGGTAAATAGGTTTGTTCCCAGTTTCAAAAGGATTGATTGAGCACACTTCTTCACCGAGAGTATGTTCGGAGTGGCATACTACTATACTACCCATACTATGTGCAGGATGCAAATCCTCAGTGTGAATGGCATACGTGGACAACTTATCTGTAACATTTGCCAGAAATGTGCAATATACAACAGTATAAATGTAAAACTATCCCATAATGCAATGTGCTTGACTTTACATTCTGAAACAGTATTAACTAAAGCTATTACATTTTTTTTTGGAATGAATAAAGCTGAAATTAAACGTTTTGCATTCTCCCAAGTAACTTTGTGTTCGCGCGCAAAAACGAGAATACAAATAATTTTTTCTCCCATCTCATATTTTTTTGTCCGTTTATGGGCTCCGTATGTATGAAACCAGTGCCTAAAACTAACCTTAGCCACACCTCCCAATGGCTGGAGACTGTATGTACTGGCCATAAATATTTTTTACCATAAATTATTCCTTATTAAAGTTACAAAAGTTATTTAGTCTAGAGCATTGAGTGATTGTTCTTTGTCTTTTGTTGTCTGATTAACATTAAAAACACAGACAGTCGCAGGAATATTAGGCTGCTGTCTCTTTAAGAGCGGATGCACGGATCCAATATACTGGTACTGATACACATGCGATTACTTTCTCAGCTGTTTACGTTCACTTAAGACATAACCGACTGTGTATACAAGCATACTTGCCGGGTACTTTGACATAATTTGTGTGGATTTGTCCGTTTAAGCGCAAGAAGAAGTTAAAGAGAGCTCAATTCAGTATTCACGGCTTTCTGAGTGATGAATTGAGTCCCCTTTCGCGTCTTTTTGCGCTTGGATATTTCAATTGGCAAGGCTTAGACCTTCATAACGATGAAGCGCTGTCCCGAGCGTTGTTCCCGTTCATGTTCTCGCAGTATTGCATTGTTAGAATTCATAAAAATGCTACCGGCCAACGGCAATTTGTACATTTTAGGCCCTGTACGAAACAAAAAAAAAGTGTAAAATGCATAGTTCCACATAATATTCTTTAAAATTAGTAGGCAGGATACTGTATAAACTGCAAAGTATGCATTCAGTATGCTAGTATTCCACTCTGAACACATCCCAACTGTTTTAGACCATGGTCAGTGTTTCCCACACACACAGACTACTGTGTGCTTGTAACAGTCTGAAAACCAACAATGGTCATACAGCACATTAAAGCATGTTTAACACACACACACACACACACACACTTCCAGAATCCATTTGATGAGTGTTCAAAAATAATACATCCATCATTCGCTGTTTTCTCTCCATTTTCCATCATTTCATCAGCTATTTCTCACCTTATTTTCTTCTATCACACATCCCAATACAGCTCTTAGCTTTTTCATTACATTTCTCTCTCTCTCTCTCTCTCACTGTTTATATGCGCGTCTAATAAATATTCATCAGCTTTTCATTTTTCACCTGTCTAAAAGTGCCAGCCAGGTGGATATCACAGGAACTCTATACATTTCACTACGGTGCGACTCTTGCATGCTGGATCAGAACATTTAAAGTCAACTTGAAACCAAACTTGACACCATTTAACGTATTAAATCCTTTCCTGCTGTACTCTCTTTATCCTTTTCACTCGCAAATATCTCACAGTATGGCAAATATTCAAATGACTCACTTGTTTCCCTCAAAAGTATTCATGTACTATGTTACATAACCGTGACCTTTGAGCACAGCAAAGCCAGTGAGAACGTATTAATTAAACATTTCGTATTGTTCATTTTCTTTGCTTTGCATCTTCCAGCACTTTCTGTTTATGTATGACTATGTAAATGCATTTCATCTAGAGGTTTGAATCATCAGTCTAAGACCATCTTTACGCACGCCACAATCCGACAACGACAGCCACTCGGGCAATAAATATAAATATAGGACTATGGCATAAAAATCCACAACATTAAATAGACACACGGTCGAGCTTTTCGAAAATGAAAAGAAATCAACTCAGAACACAGCAATCTTTCCTATAGCTATTTAATCAATTCCCCTTAAGTATCTTTTAGCAGCTTAGCGAATGATAACTTGGCACTACTGAATTGTGTCATTATTTGCTTTGTCTTAGGGTTAAGGGTCATAATGTCTATCTTCTTTCATCTTTTGCAGTCTTGTCATGAAAACATAAGGATTGTGGGTTGTACTTTTCCATTTTAAAACTAAATATCCAGTCTTAAGCATCATTATTCTTTCACTGAAAATGTAGGCAGGCAGAATTTTCCCATGACATACGGTTCCGGTGGTTCGCGACATCCGTTTCTATGTTGAAAGCATCTTTAATCGTGTTATGGCAGTTACCATAACAACTGCAATCTGCACAGCAATAACCGAAGTATTCATTACTGTGTGGCACAGACATATTGTCTTGTAAACTTCTAGCTCGCTCACTGGCTTTTGTTTATGTGATCACTGGAAATATTTTCAAAAGTCAAGATAAAAGGTCAGGTGTGTACTCTGTTCCAAAGCCTAGTGAGCTCCCTTGCTGTGCACTGCCAACATAGGATATTAATAAAACAATTAATAAGCAAATATTATTAGGTGGAATAGTTCATTTTTAAGTAGTTAAAAGGACGTGTGAGGACAGTGATACGAAATTTAGACTTCTTCAGCAAGGATGCATGAAATTTATAATTTATAATATTTCAAAGATTTCTATTTCAAATAAATGCTGCTCTTTTTCAAAATATGAAGCAGCACAACTGCATTCAACACTGATAATAATCAGAAATGTTTCTTCTTGAGCAGCAAATCAGCATATCAGAATGATTTGTGACTCCGAAGACTGGAGTAATGATGCTGAAAATGCAGCTTTTTTCACTGGAATAAATTATATTTTACAATATATTCAGTATTTTAAATTGTAATGATATTTCACTGTTTTTACTGTGTTTTTGATCAAATAAATGCAGCACTGGTGAGCAGAAGAGACTGAAGGGACAGAAAATATTACGGTAGTGTGTATATATATATTATACACACACATTTTGGAGCTTGTTGCAATGAATTCTGGGATTGCTTTCTCTGACACAGAATGCTACGTTCACATTTAGCAAAAAGAAGTTATGTTAGAAGGCAACATAATGTGCAACACATGATGCCTACATCGACAGCCCACTATGATTTGGAACAGAGATAATGTTTCTGTCCTCTTGTAGCGTCTACAAGTGTGTGTGCAAATGAGGAAGAGAGTAAAACAAGAAACTTCATCAGAAACATCACTTTTTACCCTTGAAACAAGTTTTAGCTTGTTGGAAAAGAATACTATCCGTAATTATCCTACAACAAACATCAACATCAACCCCGTACCTCAGTGAGGACTTTACCGTGTCTTCAAGCGTAAGGCTTTGTTTTTAGTCAGCGAGATTCCTGGATTCAAGTAACGGCGTTTCATCTACTATGGATGTTATCTGTAATGCGTAACAGGATTAGATGAGGCTGTCAAATCAAAACAATACAGAAAGGCGTCATGAACGAGCCTTGGGCTGAAACTCGCACTCAGAGAGCAAAACAAACCTGATGTACGTGTGTGTGTGTATGTGTGTGTGTGTTCAAATAAGCTCACCGGACCCTTGAGCTGCCTTGGAGTGTTCATTAAAATACCACGCTGTTTATGTTCGCTGCTTCTGTATGGAATGTGAGTTTGCATTTTTCATTTCACACCTTCCATGTTTTTACACCCTTTTCTCCGCTGCTGGTCGAGTGGAGTAGATCGAGGTCGGGCCTGTGTCGGACAGGGGGCGTGGCTTTCTGCACCCGCCAGGGGGTGTGTCATCAGGGAGCGGGGGCGTGTCATCAGGGAGGGGGCGGGATCTGAACCCCGAGCAGCTCGTAAGCGAAAATGTTCCAGAAGATGGCGAAGAGGAGGAAGGTGATGAAGGAGAAGATGAGCACCCACCAGGAGCACTGTTTATGCAGAGATTCCTCATAGCTCCGCAAGATCAGCAGCCCCATGCTGATGCCCACCACTGCGCCCGACAGATGAGCCATGAAGCTGGGCTGCGGACCGGAAGAGGGCAGCGGCGGAGAGAAACGCAACCATACGGCACGGCCCACCTCAGAACTCACTGTTAAAGACAGAGGGAGAGATTGGCAGATGTTTGGAATAGTAGCATAATACCATTTTACTTATACTATTGGATTCTAAGAGTCTCTTATGCTCACTAAGGATGCATTTATTTGATCAAAAATACTCAAAAAAATATTGTGAAATATTATTACAATTTAAAATAACTTTTCTCTATTTGGATATATTTTAAAATGTAATTTATTCCTGAATTTTCAGCATCATTACGCCAGTCTTCAGTGTCACATGATCCTTCAGAAATCAGTCTAATATGCTGATTTGCTGATCAATAATTATTTATTCAAAATATATGTAGAGGTCATGTGAAAACAACGTAGCATACTACTATTCGAAATGATTATCAATGCATTGCATTGCATTCATATCTATTTCTATTTTTTTTAAATAGTATGCAGTATTTAGTGTATACTGCATAGTATGCAATACAGTCTTCCATTCTGAATATAGAAAATAAAAAAACAACAGTACACAGTAACTTGCTAGTATGCTATTGTGAATTATTTTTAAATAGTATGCGGTATTTAGTGTATACTGCATAATATTTAACATGCTAGATTTCCATTGCGAATATCAGAAAATATTTCAGAAAAAAACAATAGTACATACTAATTTGCTAGTATGCTATTGTGAATTCAGCCATAGCCTATTTTTTATTTAAGTATTTACTTCATAGCATGCAATATGTTAGTCTTCCAAATTGTAAGCAGTAATAGTATATACTGTGATGAATGCTGTGTAGTGTGCAGTATGCAATAAAGAGTCCATCCCAAAACAAGCTTTACAACTGAAAGGCAACTCATAAATAGAACAAAACAAGTGTTTGTGTTCAGTCTGTTCCTCTCAGATGTTGCTTATTTAGCACAAATTTAGAGAACTAAAATTACTCACTGCAAACAAGTGCAAGAATCATCCGCAGCAACTTGTATGGACACTTCATACCGGCCCAGTTCTGAAACACAAACACATACGTGTTAAAAGGCGTTACGAAAAACCTTGAAGTCGTCATGACGCATGATGTACTGTATGCCAATTCGTTTTTAAAAGCAAAAATGTGAAGCTACTGTAAATTGCAATCACTAAAAATATTAAAAGAAATATTTCGGTAATTGAAAAAAAAAAGATATACAAATATTAAAACAAAAAATTCAAACAAAAATGGTAAAACTAAATGAAATAAATTGCATTTAAGTTGAAGTACTAAACCTGAAATAAAATAAAGCTAAATAGAATTTCTTTTCTAAAAATAATACTAAAATACCACTGATTGCCAATGCAATCCATTTTTACTTTCATAATATGATATTTTCTATTAAAACATAATGTTCAATGATAAAGCTGTACGTCAAAATGACTAAGTAGCTATTTGGCTACACATGCATGCACTGATGAATTGTTTTCAATAAGACCAGAAACATGTAAAAGTCCATTTTGATTTCATGCTGAATTTGTGCTTGTATTAAGTCTCATGCACAAAAACGTGTTATTTGAGCTGTAAAGCTTCTAAATCGTCCTCAAATTCCCCACACACAAATGAAAAGGCACTTATATCCCCATAAGAGGACGTTCAGAGCCATCCGTCAGCACACACAGACGCTGAAGAGACTTTAGGACTCTCGCAGGCCTGTTTGTATGTGCGAGTGATTACAGACTCTTTGATCTTTGGGGAAGCCGCAATATAAAGCATCCGGACAGATTTATCCCTCTGCGTTTCTCTATTCCTCTGCCTGATTCCTCCTTTTCATTCATTCTGACACAAGTCGCCATGGCAGCAGTTAGTTTGGGTTACCATGACAACGTTGGCGAGATGTGCCGAGCAGAGAGCATAGACCCCGCCGGACCCGCCGACCACTGGAGCGCGCATGTCTGTGATGGACACCGTCAGTGAACCTGAGGAAACACACCGGCACAGGTTTAGTCTTCGCTAATGACAAACAGTGGGAGTATGCATTATATTCTGTCTTGCAAATCCCCCCACCAAGACCACCAACAGTGAATTCATGCAGAGTTATGACATCATGTGAATCGATACATTTGAAATTCCAGTATGTGATACATTGTTTCCTGTGATTCTGTGTAAATGTACCTTTGTGTGCGACATTACAAAGTCTGTTTGTTGCTTTCATGCGGCTTTTATCAAGTAAAATGTCTCCTGATAGGCAAATTTAATTTATATAATTGGCTCATAATGACATGAGGGGGTCCCTCCTGTACACTAGTGACGCACACCTATTTTTCTGGATTATTTGAAATTTAATAGAGAGTGTCTTACTGTCTTTAAAATAATGTTAAAAAAAACTAAATTAGAATTTTATCAATTTAATATTTTTTTAATATTGTAAAATGTGATAAAATTATTTAATTCAATACATTTACTTTTTATTTAATTTAATAAATGTATTTATTTTAATTTAATACAAATCATTTTAAATTACATATATATACACATCAAACTTAATACATTAAAATGACATGCCAAAATTTGTCAAATAAAATGTAATAAAATAAATAATTTAATTTAATTTAATACATTTAATATATATAATACATTTTTTATATATAAAAACCCCTACTGACCTGCATTCCTGGCATCACTGTTGTTGACCCATTTAATGAATGTAATAAAGGTAATTAATAGTTGTCATGTAATTATAGGATACAGAGCTGCTCTGCTGCAGACTAAACACTAAAGCATAATGTTCAAACCTACCGCCATGATGCTAGGGTGTTGCTTTTAGTACATTGCGATGTGGTTGCTAAGGTGTTGTGGGTGGTTGCTATGGTGTTCTAGGTGGTTTCTTACTAGCCCAAGTGAAAAGAGTCCACCTAATTTAATACAGAACATTCAAACCCACAGCTGCATAAAACACACCCAATAAAGCTAATTCTGCGCTGTAAACTAAAACCTCATTGGAAAGCGAACATGCATGCAAAACGGGTGCGATAATTGAATATTGGCAATTCCTGTGTGTGTGTGTGTGTGTGTGTGTGTCAGATCGTCTACACACTGAGCTCTGCTGCGCTCAGCACTATACCTCTACCACCATCTTCATCATCCTTCTCTTTTTTCCGTTTCGTTTTCTTGAAACTCTTTCCTCTCACTCAAATCCTCACATTTTCCTTGTCTTTTCATCTCTTTCTCACACACTATGACTCTCCTCATTTTCTCTTATCTGTTCTTGCATACTCTATTTTCTCCTTCCTTTAATTTCCATCTGGCTTTCTGTGTCCTCAACATGAACACTTGCTCGTACAGTATGTCAAAACAACACGTGTGTATTGTAGGTAGTGATGATTTGGCATTTGTATAAATGATTTTTGAGTAAATATGATATGACACAAGTTTGTATTTAATGTCATCATATTAGTGTTCATCTCATTTGCTATAGTTAAGCTGTATTATTCTATATCACGGCTATTCGAGTCTGTTCCTGGACTGGAGGGTCACGTCCTTCAGGGTTTTGCTCTGACTCTAATTAAACAGACCTGAACCAGCTAATCAAGGTCTTCAGGATTACTTAATTACACACAACTGTTTGATTAGGCTCTGAACTCTGCAGAACACGGTCCAGGAACCAAATTAAACAGCACTTTATATGACTTGTAAATCTCCTACAGGTGAAACTCGAAAAATGTGAATTTCGTGCAAAAGTTCATTTATTCCAGTAATTCAACTTAAAAGGTGAAACTAATATATTATATAGACTCATTACATGCAAAGTGAGATATTTCAAGCCTTTATTTGTTATAATTTTGATGATTATGGCTTACAGCTTATGAAAACCCCAAATTCAAAATCTCAGAAATGTATTGCTGTAAGCAATAATCATCAAAATTATAACAAATAAAGGCTTGAAATATCTCACTTTGCATGTAATGAGTCTATATAATATATTAGTTTCACCTTTTAAGTTGAAATACTGAAATAAATGAACTTTTGCATGATATTCAAATTTTTTGAGTTTCACCTGTATATCACACACACACACACACATTATTTTTTAATAAAATAAATTTTAAGAAAAAAAAAGAAAATTATTTACAATAAATAAAAATTTATTTAATAATAAATAAATCATTTCATTACAAATTTATTTTAATTGAATCAGAATTTTATTTAATTAAATTAATATTTTAATATTTAATAAAATATGTAATAGTTTTTTAATATTTAAAAAAAAAAACGTTTTTATTCTATTTATAGAATTTACAAGGTCAATACTATATATATTATTGCTTTATTTTAATTTATTTTATATAAAAAAATAAAGTTAATAAAAATACATTTTAATTTAATAGGATTTTATTTAGTGTGTGTGTATATGTAAGCCTAATCATACACACTTGCCCTGAAGACCTTTAATTAATTGGTTTGGGTGTGTTTAATTAGGGTTGGATTAAAACTCTATAGGACGTGTGTGTGTGTGTGTGTGTGTGTGTGTGTGTGTGTGTGTGTGTGTGTGTGTGTGTGTGTGTGTGTGTGCGTAAATAATTCACAGATTATTGATTAGGTCATTGCCCACTGGTGACATGTCCATCATAAATATGAGCACATTCTCCTGGTGAACTTGTCACAGTGCAAGGACAGCAAGAATTATGCGGACACACACACACACACACACACACACACATGCACACTAACTCACCAGCGACGACTCCTGCCATATACAGCAGACTGATCCTCAGGATCCCATGAACCATCTCCAGAGGAACTCCAATCATCAGCTGGAGAAGAGCGTTGAAGCCCAACTGCTCTAACCTGCACACAAACACATCCAGAACGAGAGACATCAGCTGTTCTGGACGGCTAAACACAGACTGAGGAACACATGAGACTCTCATCAGCCTCAGAACAAAGTCAACTTTTGTCTCTCATCTTTTAAGCACTCAACCTTTCTAAGTTCCCCTGGAATACCTGACAGGATTGATCAGAAGAGCACTTCACATCTACTTCAACAGTGTCATTTTTCTTCATTAGAATTAGAGATTTGTGATGAAATTTCTTTGCTTTACAAACATATGTTAAGCTCTACAATATGTTTCTTGCATTAACGCAAACCGCATGTGGTGCATTTAAAGTAAACATGAATGTGAAATAGGGTTCACACTCACAGCCCATTTTACTTTTGTATTTCTCAGTTAAAAAAAAAGATATTCTTAGCGAATAATGTGGGCGGGAGCCGCGGGACCTAATTTAATCCATTAGGAATTCATTGCATGGTAAAAAAGTATCTCAATATGACATGATTGGAGGAGATGGGTTGAAAAATGGTTTTCATGACATCAGTTGATAAGTCAAATCATTTCAGAGGTGGAACGTTTTGATAAAAGATGACAAAGACACACTGTTTTCCTTAAAATAAAGTGCACAATAAGACCAGAAACATGAAGTTCATGTTGAAATGTAAAGCTTGTAAAACTCAAATAAACAGATTCTAAACATGGATAAACAGTTTATCCAAGGAACAGTTTCCAGTTGCATAATACAGCTGATACTCATCTATAAACGGAGATCTAAACGGAGTTTGTTCATCCGTCTACTTACCCAACATGCATGAACATGTAGCTGAAGAACCTCCAGATCTGCGCGCGGTGTCCGGGGTGATACACCAGCGGGCTCTTCATGAAATCCGGCTGGTAGGTTTGCAACACCCATTTATTGAGCATCACACCGTAACACATGAACACTATGATCTGGAACACACAAACACACACACACGTTCAACAGTCTTGACCCCGTGAATAATGACATTTATTGAGCATTTAGACAATATAAATCTTTAAAATGTTTGCATGTGTTCTATGAAGTTGAGTATCATATTTGATACAGTACATCAGGGCTTTTATGGCTCTTAAAGTATGATATAGGAGAATATGGAGATCACACTCGAGGAAAAACACCTTTGTTTTATTTAAAATATGCAGTTTAGTGCAGTTGTTATTTGTATTGCCAAAAAGTAAGATGAAATTCTGATCGCTTGTAATGTAAATCAATGATTGAATCAGACTACTTGTATAAAATGCATATGAGATTATATTTACATGCTTAGTTTTATGATCAAAGCTCTGTAGTGGAGGGGAGGGGGGGGTTAAAACATACACTCTTATACAATGCTGGGTTGTTTTAACCCAATGTTGGGTCAAATATGGACTAACCCAACGTTGGGTTGAAAATGCAATTTAAAAATGGACAAACCCAGCCGTTGGGTTACATTTTTAATGTAACCAATGCAATTTGTCAATTTTTTAATTGCATTTTTGTCCATTTTTGATTTTGTCCAAAATGCAATTTGTCCATTTTTAAACTGCATTTTTTAACCCAACGTTGTGTTAGTCCATATTTGACCCAACATTGGGTTAAAACAACCCAGCATTTTTTAGAGTGTATAACACAATGCAATACAATTATGATTGAGAGATGAACAAATAAACATTCCTAAAAAGCCTGATAGATCATATTTGATACATCTTATCATTTATTATGATTAAAAAAAAGAAAGATGTATGGATAATCAAGTAAACCTAAGTTGCTTCAGGCCAGTAAGTGTTCATCTTGAAATAATACAAAGATATTAAAGCTATTATGTTTACTTTTAAAATCAGTAAAGATTTCACGGTAAAAAAAGACATGTATACCATAACCTGAAGGGGGACGTTTTTAAAATGATGCCTTTTATTTGCTTAAAAAAGTGTGAACTATCAATCAGATGACAGAAGGCATGATTGAGTAACAGGCTTTTCAGAAAAGTTTTGATCATGTTGATAATTTAGAAATTAGTTTCGAATATGATACTGTAGGGTAAAAAAAAAAAGGTGGTTACACTTTATTTTACGGTGTCATTGTTACAGAGCAATTATATATTTAAGTACTGAGTAATATTAATTAAGTACATGTATTTACTATAGAGTTAGGGTAGGATTAGGGTTTGGTTGAGGGTTAGTTGCATGTAATTATGCATAATTAACTGTTAATACTATTGTAAGTACATGTAACAAGGACACTGTAAAATAAAGTGTTACCCAACCTTTTAAACTTTTTCTAAGAAAGTTTGGTTACACTTTATTATAAGGTGACGTAGTTACATTGTATTTACACAAATAAGTACTGAGTAATATTACATGTACTTACTATAGAGTTAAGGTTAGGGTTAGTTGTATATGCATAATTTACTGTTATTACTATAAGTACATGTAGTAACATGTAACTACGTCACCTCTGGTTCTTTAGAAAACCTACAGAATGGTGTATTAAAGAACGAAGAAACAAATGAGCTGATCTGATGAACCTATAATGCAACCTGAAGTAGAAAGAGCCTTAAGAGTTCAGTGAGTGTACCTGTACTATGGTAATGATGGCCATGAACACAGGAGGGGGGCAGATTCTGTTCTGATGGAAGTACCACCGGCGGTCCGTCTCACATGGCAGAATCTCGTAGGCCACATAGCGCACGAAGCGCTTGTACACGCCCAGCCCCGTCTCATCCAATAGGATCTCTCGCTGCAGTGTGCGACGCCCATTTGCAATGGCTCTGCGAAAACTACTGGAGCGCTTGCTGTTCAGCTGAGGGAGACAGAGCGAAGTGCTGTAATTTATGCAGAATGGCTTGCTTAACCTATGTACATCTGTTATAACATTTCGTGGCGACTGTACTGTATCTTACACACTTCATTAAATCATTAAATGAGAATGTTAACATAAAAACCTCAAATGCATCAACAGTAGACAACTTATCAAAGTGTCCTTTCCAGCAACCGTGGGCAAAAATGACACACAGATGTGCACAGTGTTATACCAACTAACACAAGCCTCCATCAGGGAAACACATGGCACTTAAAAAAATGCTTTAACTAAATAACCAAGTGTATAAAATACCCTAATAGGCATAACTAACAACAAAGCTTTTTTTTTTTTTTTTATTAAAATGTAAACAAACTTGATGAATCTTTCAAGGACTTCTGGTAATGCACCCTACATTAAGTATAAGGTATTAAAAGGTATAAATAAAAAACATGCATTAAATAATGTCATTTTATACAATATTTGTTATTAATTAAATTTATTTATATATTTTAATATATAATTATATAAAAAAAAAATTATATCTATTTGATTATTTCTTGTATTGTCTTTTAAAATAAATACTTTTTCACCATGTATGATATGATGGCTTACGGCTGGGTTAATCAATAACATATAGAATTTTTACATTAACATTTTTTACAGTGTATTTATGTGTGATTGTGTATATAGTATACACTCTTAAACAGACCTCACAATAGCCACATTTTAATATTTAATTGTTAAAAAATGTATTTACACTTTTTAATACCTAAAACATTATTTGACCAATAAATATATATGTACTTTCTTTTAAAATATATAATTTTTCACCACATATAATATGATAGCTTGCAGTTAATCAATTAAATTGAGAATTTTAATATATGAATTTTCCAATTATAAAATTCAGTGTATTTCCTTGTGATATATAATATATATAGACACTTTAACAGACCTCACAACAGCCACACACACACACACACACACACACACACACACACACACACACACACACACAGACATGACCAGTTTAATACTGTGACGTTCTTACAGATTATTCCATGTATGCAGGATTTCTCACACTCTCTTCTTTCTTTTCCCTGTTTCCTTCATCTCCCTCATGCCCCAGATTTACACTTCACCCAAATCCTTTTAAATTCATTGCTTTCTCTCCGGCTCAGTCTCAGTCTCTCTTCCTGTAGAACATGGTTTTAAATCAACGTATGTCTGGAATTCCAGCAACAGAAGAGTGCCATGCATCTTCGTATCATATTTCTGAACGAGTCTAGCTAGATCACCAAAACTGTCAACACAGAGCACCGCAGTCATGTGTGTGTGTGTGTGTGTGTGTGTTAGTGTGAATGTGTGTATTAAAAGAGCCTGCGGCAAAATTGATTCAACTGTCTGTGCCAGAGTGAAAACACTTACGCCCCCTCGTATCAAAAGTGAGGGAGTGAACAAGGTCCTGAGAGGAACACGGTTGGGTTTGTAAAGGAAGCACGTGGAGGTTCAGCAATTACAGAGCTGAGACCTGCAGTCTATTACTGACTGTGAGAAGAGCTTTTCATTCATGAACACACACACACACACGCAAACGGCATTCATCTGCTCACGGTCTCATAGAAATAACATGACAATCAAATATCACACTCGATATTTGTGCATCAGAGAATCTTTATGGTTGCATGAGCTCACATAAACACAAACACTCTGCAATGTGCATGTATGCGCAAATGTGTTTCTAAACTAGCACTAAACTAGCTAAATCGATACTTAAGTGCTAATTCGATCACTAGTTAAATGACTTCCAATACACAACATTGATCAAACTTTAGTCTCAGAGTAAAATAAAATAAAATAAATAAAATAAAACAGTATACACATACACTCACCTAAAGGATTATTAGGAACACCATACTAATACTGTGTTTGACCCCCTTTCGCCTTCAGAACTGCCTTAATTCTACGTGGCATTGATTCAACAAGGTGCTAAATGCATTCTTTAGAAATGTTGGCCCATATTGATAGGATAGCATCTTGCAGTTGATGGAGATTTGTGGGATGCACATCCAGGGCACGAAGCTCCCGTTCCACCACATCCCAAAGACGCTCTATTGGGTTGAGATCTGGTGACTGTGGGGGCCATTTTAGTACAATGAACTCATTGTCATGTTCAAGAAACCAATTTGAAATGATTCGAGCTTTGTGACATGGAGCATTATCCTGCTGGAAGTAGCCATCAGAGGATGGGTACATGGTGGTCATAAAGGGATGGACATGGTCAGAAACAATGCTCAGGTAGGCCGTGGCATTTAAACGATGCCCAATTGGCACTAAGGGGCCTAAAGTGTGCCAAGAAAACATCCCCCACACCATTACACCACCACCACCAGCCTGCACAGTGGTAACAAGGCATGATGGATCCATGTTCTCATTCTGTTTACGCCAAATTCTGACTCTACCATCTGAATGTCTCAACAGAAATCGAGACTCATCAGACCAGGCAACATTTTTCCAGTCTTCAACTGTCCAATTTTGGTGAGCTCGTGCAAATTGTAGCCTCTTTTTCCTATTTGTAGAGGAGATGAGTGGTACCCGGTGGGGTCTTCTGCTGTTGTAGCCCATCCGCCTCAAGGTTGTGCGTGTTGTGGCTTCACAAATGCTTTGCTGCATACCTCGGTTGTAACGAGTGGTTATTTCAGTCAAAGTTGCTCTTCTATCAGCTTGAATCAGTCGGCCCATTCTCCTCTGACCTCTAGCATCAACAAGGCATTTTCGCCCACAGGACTGCCGCATACTGGATGTTTTTCCCTTTTCACACCATTCTTTGTAAACCCTAGAAATGGTTGTGCGTGAAAATCCCAGTAACTGAGCAGATTTTGAAATACTCAGACCGGCCCGTCTGGCACCAACAACCATGCCACGCTCAAAATTGCTTAAATCACCTTTCTTTCCCATTCTGACATTCAGTTTGGAGTTCAGGAGATTGTCTTGACCAGGACCACACCCCTAAATGCATTGAAGCAACTGCCATGTGATTGGTTGATTAGATAATTGCATTAATGAGAAATTGAACAAGTGTTCCTAACAATCCTTTAGGTGAGTATATATATATATATATTACCGTTCAAAGTTTTGGGATCAGTAAGATTTAAAAAAAATGTATTGGTAATTTTTTCACACAAGGATGCATTAAATTGATGAATAAATTCAAAATCAAGAGTAAAGACATTTATAATGTTACAAAATATTTCAATTTTAAATAAATGCTGTTCATTGAACTTTCTATTCATCAAAGAATCCTGAAAAAATGTATCACTGTTTCCACTAAAATCTGAAGCAGCACAACTGTTTTCAACATTGATAATAATAAAAACAAATGTTTCTTAATCATATTAGAATGATTTCTGAAGGATCATGTGACACTGAAGACTGGAGTAATGATGCTGAAAATTACAGTATAAAACATATTCAATAGAAAACCGTTATTTTAAATCATAATAATATTTCACAATTATACTGTTTTTAATGTAGTATTACTGATTAACTAAATGCAGCCTTGGTGAGCATAAGAGACTTCTTTCAAAAACATAAAACAAATATTTTAAAACGTTTTTATTTTATATGGTACTGAAGCTCAGAAAACAAAGCAGAACATTTGTGGAGTTTACGTGTGACTCTTGCATGACTCAAAGTGAGTGCAGTCCATATCCGCAGTGCATGCTTATAATGCACACAGTAACACAACTGTGTTTCTCAGCAGACATATCCAAAAATCCTGGAAGTTGCATGTGTGCGTCTCACCAGTTCTATGAGCTCCTGGTAGCAGACGTGTCCGTGTTCGTTGCTCTGTACCAGCGCCAGCAGCATCTCCAGTTTACTGGGGTCCAGCTGTAACTCATGGTGCTCAGCTAGACTGGTGAAGTTTTCCACTGCTATGAAACCAGTCTGCTCTGGGTCCAGCTGAACACCAACAGAAAGAGAGAAGCAGCACATGATTAGTTTATACGCACACACATAAACATTCAGGACTAACATGCACAAAATAAACGTAAAATGCTCCATGTGCTTTGCATTTGCTTGTATATTTGTTATACAAAAACCATGTGATCAGAATGTAACAGTATGATTCAACATTACGCTAAGGCATAACTGGAATGACTCCCAGTGGGTGAGCAATGAAATCTTTTTGCAGTACATGGGTGAATCTGTGATGGATAAACATACAGAACGCTCTGCAACAGAATAACAGCAAGATGTCTTTATAGTGCATCATACTTGTTTGAGCAAGAAAAAGAGAAAATCCTGTTTTCCATGATATGACCTCTTTAACATGGATACACACACGGTTAGTTCGAGCAACTGCGGTTGTGACTCAAACGAAGTCATTCTGCACAATTCATCTGTCAGCTACACACACAAACACACACAGTCGAAGATTCTGTAACCATTACCGTGTGAGTGTGTGTGTGTGTGTAACTATCAGCCTGAAGCTTTTCCCCAACAGATCCAAGCAGGAAAGACAACCCAGGAGAACACAAACACGGCTATTTATGCTGTCTGAGTTTACTCTGAATTACTGCTGTATGCTATGTTTAAATTTCAGAAGACAGATGGGTAAAAGATGGGGTAAAAGATGTGGTAAAAGAGGAAAAGGAAGGGGAGGAAGAAAGGGAACACGGTAGGAAGAGAAAGGAAGGAGACTAGGAAATTAAAGGAAAGCAATGGAGGAAAATTATGTAAGGGATGGAAGGAAGGAAGGAAGGAAGGAAGGAAGGAAGGAAGGAAGGAAGGAAGGAAGGAAGGAAGGAAGGAAGGAAGGAAGGAAGGAAGGAAGAAAGAAAGAAAGAAAGAAAGAAAGAAAGAAAGAAAGAAAGGAAAATGTGAGTAAATTAAAGGAAAGGGATGGAAGAAAAGGGCAGAAGGACGGATGGACAGACAAATGGATGTAAGGAATGATGGAAGTAAGAAAATCAGGAAAGAAAGGTAGGAAAATCAGGAAAAAAATAAAGAAAAGATAAGGAAAAGGAAATAAGGAATGAAAGTAAGAAAGAATGAAATGTGGGAAATGAGTAAATGAAAGGAAAGGGAAGGAAGAAAAGGGTGGAAGGACGGACTGATGGATGGAAAGAATGAAAGAAAGAAAAGAAGGAAAATTTGTGGACATTAAAAGAAAGAAAAAAGTAAGGATAGAGGGAAAAAAGGAAAGGAGGGAATAAAGTAAGGAAAGAATGAAAGGTAGTGAAAGGAGTAAGAAAGAAAAGAAAAATAATGTAAATGAGGGGAAATTAAAGTAAAGGGAAGAAACAACAGACGGAAGGAAGAAATGGATAGAAAGATAGAAAGGACGGAAAAGGGAGGAAAGGAAATACATTTTAATGAGGGGAAATAAAAGAAAGAAGGGAGAAAATTATGGAAAGAAGGAAAGGAAGAACTGACAGATGGATGGGAGAAATGAACGAATGAAAATAAGAAACGAATAAGGAAAAAATGGATGGAAAGGAAGAAGGAAATGAAAGAAAGGAAGGAAGGGGAGGGAAAAGGAAATAAAGGGAAGGGAGGGAGGGTGGAAGTAAGGAAGAGAATGAAGAAAGAAAGAAAGAAAGAAAGAAAGAAAGAAAGAAAGAAAGAAAGAAAGAAAGAAAGAAAGAAAGAAAGAAAGAAAGAAAGAAAGAAAGGAAAATGTGAGTAAATTAAAGGAAAGGGATGGAAGAAAAGGGCGGAAGGACGGATGGACAGACAAATGGATGGAAGGAATGATGGAAGTAAGAAAAGAAGGAAAGAAAGGTAGGAAAATCAGGAAAAAATAAAGAAAAGATAAGGAAAAGGAAATAAGGAATGAAAGTAAGAAAGAATGAAATGTGGGAAATGAGTAAATGAAAGGAAAGGGAAGGAAGAAAAGGGTGGAAGGACGGACTGATGGATGGAAAGAATGAAAGAAAAGAAGGGAAAATTTGTGGATATTAAAAGAAAGAAAAAAGTAAGGATAGAGGGAAATAAGGAAAGGAGGGAATAAAGTAAGGAAAGAATGAAAGGTAGTGAAAGGAGTAAGAAAGAAAAGAAAAAGAATGTAAATGAGGGGAAATTAAAGTAAAGGGAAGAAACAACAGACGGAAGGAAGAAATGAAAAAGGAAGGAAGAAATGGATAGAAAGATAGAAAGGAAGGAAACGTAGAAATTAACGAATGAAAATAAGAAAAGAATAAGGAAAAAAAGGGATGGAAAGTAAGAAGGAAATGAAAGGAAGGAAGGGAAGGAAGGAAGGGGAAGGGAAGGAATGAAGAGAGTGAGAGAAAGAAGGAGAGAAAGAAAGAAAGAAAGAAAGAAGGAGAGAGAGAGAGAGAGAAAAGAAGGAAGGAAGAAAGAAAGGAAGGGAAGAGAAGGAACAGAAAAAGAAAGAAAGAAAGAAAGAAAGAAAGAAAGAAAGAAAGAAAGAAAGAAAGAAAGACAGACATGCAAACTAATAAGTGATCTGCTTGGCTGTAATGATGTAGACACAGACAGGAGAAAGAGGAAGAGAGAATGTGAGGGGTCTGTTTAATGAGTGGAGGATGAAGGATGGAGGGATGAGAGCAGCAGACACATGTGGAGAGAAGGATGGAAGTGAAAGAATCATTTAGCGAGGCGATTCAGCACATAGAGCCGCTGCCGTGTCACCATGGTTACAAATTACCAATGTCACCATGAGAAAGACTGACAGTGTGTGTGTGTGTGTGTGTGTGTGTGTACACCGCCAGCGACTGATCTAGTTCTGTCACCTCACACCACATGATCATGTACACCAATCACCAATAAACAAGCGTCACAACACACCACGTTACAACCACAGCTCTAGCATGTAAATACCATGATATCTGAACACAGTAATCACTAAAGTGTGTGTGAACAACATCTGTTTATTATTACAGCTGTGCCAAAACATCAGGCCAGCGTCCGGGGTCACGGCGCTGAGCTCAGTGCATCTGATGGCCTGGTCATTGATTACATGAGCGAGAACAAAGCCTGTCGTTCGGCTAAATGTGCTAAAAAGAGCCTTACTGTTGCCATGGTTTCCGATAATACACACCATATGGCTGAGCGCAGAAACATCTGAGCAATGATATGGTGTTAGTAGTAAAATATGTCAGCTTTCTCATCACAAATGATCTTAGTTTTACACTGTAACCCTTACAAAACAGCACCGGGGCGGTACCACCATGAATACCATGGTTTGTGTATTTTGAAATAGAAATCTATTAGCAATTTAGATCGTTTGATCTGGAAATTAGATATATTGAGATCTCATTTTGAAACTTTAGAGGAGACACTTTACTGGGGTGTTTTTCTCAGGAGAAACATCTGAGAACCAGGAGGTCAATTCAAGTTCTTTTCTTCCATCATTTCATCTGGTCATAGAGGAAGAGTCTTAGAGGACGAGCCGCTGCTGTTTTATGCTAATATAATGCTAAATATGGTGCGGCAATCCAACTATCAACTGCCCTCTTTCTCTCCGAACAGCTGGTGCCAAAGAAAATACTGCTTACACACACACACACACACACTCACAATATCACACTCACTCACTCACTCACTCACTCACTCACTCAGAATATCACACACTCACTCACTCACTCACTCACAATATCACACACACACACACACACACACACACACACTCACTCACTCACTCACTCACTCACAATATCACACACTCACTCACTCACTCACTCACTCACTCACTCACAATATCACACACTCACTCACAATATCACACACACACACACACACACACACACACACACACTCACTCACTCACTCACTCACTCACAATATCACACACACACACACACACACACACACACACACACACACACACACACACACACACACACACACACACACACACTCACTCACTCACTCACTCACTCACTCACTCACTCACTCTCACACACACACACACACACACACACACACACACACATACACACACACTCACACACACACACACACTCACTCACTCACAATATCACACACTCACTCACTCACTCACAATATCACACACACACACACACACACACTCACTCACTCACTCACTCACTCACTCACCCACTCAGAATATCACACACTCACTCACTCACTCACTCACTCACTCACTCACACTCTCACACACACACACACACACACACACACACACACACACACACACACACACACACACACACACACACACACACACACACACACACACACACTCACACACTCACTCACTCACTCACTCACAATATCACACACTCTCACACACACACACACACACACACACAACAATCACAAACTTACTTATACACACACACTCGATCAATCACTCTTACTCACTCACTCACTCACACACACACACACACACTCACACTCTCTCATTCTCTCACTCTCACATACCGGTACACACACATACACACTCACTCACTCACACACACACACACACACACACACACACACACACACACACACACACACACACACACACACACACTGACTCACTCACACATACTCTATCACTCACTCACTTTCTCACACACACACACACACACACACACACACACACACACACACACACACACACACACACACACACACACACACACACACACACACACTCACTCACTCACAAACACTCTCTCTCACTCACTCACTCTCTCACACACACACATACATACACACTGACTCACTCACAAACACTCTCTCACTCACTCACTCACTCACTCACACACTCGCAAACAATCAGATTTTTACACCTTCTGAGCAAAATGTCAACTGTGCAAAAGTTCCTGTCACGATGCTACAGTGTTGTGAGTGGTTGCCAGGGTGTTGCTATGCAGCTGCTAAAAATACTCATCTATCTGCTTTTCAGATTTCAGCTAATGATTTTATCATTTTTAATATGAAAATGAATGCGTAAAAGTGAACAAAACAATAGTGTTAGCAAATATGTAGAATATGAACATTATAGGATCCACAGTATAGGACAGACCACAGTCGTCGGTCACATGACAACATCATCTGCAGTTATACAGTCGGGCTCCAGAAGTAATAACTCATAATTCATTTTCTCTATAGGGAAACTTAAGGTTAGTAACTAAAGCAATTGCGATGCTTACCTTCACAAGCACCACTCACTAAACTCCAGTCGGTGAGAGAAGACACTGTGTAACTCAGTCATTTAGAGCTGTCTTCCATTAATTCAGTTTATCACACATTGCGTTGAGTGTGTGTGTGTATGTGTGTGTGAACTGTGTGCGTGTGCATTCGAGCCAGAAATAGTCTGAGCTCAGCACTGCTTCCTGCAGCAGAAAATAAAAAAAATCATAATAAACTGAAAGGTTAAGCATCTTGCCTTTACACAAACACACACACAGTGGCTGCAACACACTCACACCATATGTACACGAACACACACACACCCACACAACACAACAAAACAGTCAGGCATCGTATCCGTCTGAGAACACACTTACTGTACACACAAAATCAGAAGCACGGCACATGTGAAAACATATGAAACACACCCACACAATACCAACACAAACACACACACACACACACACTGAACTGATGACTGTGTGTCCCTCGTCCCCTGAAGGCAAAGATCAATTCTGCCCCTCCGACTGAATGATTGCCTTTCCTATCCATCAATCAACCTAATCTCACAGCATCAGCATAGATTAGACAACAAAATCAAACACACACACATTCACACACGCACACACACACTCTGATATTGCCTGATATAACTTCCAGCATCCTCAAATTATTGCTTTAGAAATACAGTGTGCATTTACAATTCATGTACAAGCTCTTCTAAGTTTTATGAGAAAACACACTTATTATATGACTGATTATTCAGAAAGCAGCAGTGGATATATGAAGTGGCCACAAGGGTTCCTAGATGGTTGCCGGGCGTTGGCACTGTGTTGAGAATGATTTTACACACCTTAGATTAATACTTATAATAAGGGGAGTGTTCAAAACACTAACTCGGTAAGTATGTGCAACAATACCAACATCACACATTAGTTACACTCTAAAATATTTTGAGCTGCTACATTGTTTGGCGGGTTAATGAATTAAAAAAAAATATTCGGATTATTATAATCATTATTAAGTAATTTGGAGAATGTATGAATGATGCATATTATTATTATGCATCATTCATACATTCTCTAAACTAACTTTATTCAATTATTCTATATTAAACTAACTGTATAGATAGATAGATAGATAGATAGATAGATAGATAGATAGATAGATAGATAGAATCTGGTTATTAGTATATATTTTTTAAATAGTTATTAAATAATTAATATTATATAAAAGATGAAGTATATAAATACTGATATTTATATAATTTAATTTTATATATAGTAGTGCTGTCAAATGCGATTAATCACATCTAACAAGATTGTAAATAGTGTATATATATATATATATATACAGTATGTGTGTGTACATACACACTGTACATACACACACACACACACACACACACACACACACACTGTATATTATATATTTACAAACCGTTATGTTAGATGTGATTAATAACAATTAATAAATATATTAGTGCTGTCAAATTGATTAATTGCAATTTATATATATATATATATATATACAGTATATCAATATTTACATACGTGTGTGTGTTGTATTATATTATGTATTATTTAAGGGAAATAATCAGTAAAGAGCACAGAACTGATATCACTGCGGATGAATTATCAATGCAAAGCAGACATAAACCAAGACCAGAGAGCGAGACCTTTATTCACACACCTTAAAGCCTTACATTTCTGTCAGAGGAGCTGCTTTTGCTCCTAAAACTAAACCAATTAGCATATACTCATGCATATGTATTCAAACAAGCTGTTGTCCGAATCCTGACGAATTTTGAGTGCAAAATTGTGCTGCCAGGACTTGGGAAGAGCTTTCAAATGTTAGTTTCGCCAAGAAAACTCAGTGAGAAGAAGCACTTATCCAGCCCATCTGAACATTAACAGCTCTTACAGCAAACTCTGGAGGACTGTTCGTCAGAGCTCTTCCTGAAGCACTGTACAGTGTGACTGACCTCACTGTATTTCTTCTGTTCCTGACGGGATAAATAAGTCATGTTTTTGCACACAAACTGATTGTAACCTGCCAGGTGGTAACAGAATGTGGTATCTTGTCATTTCATGCCTAAACATATTTTCATATTTCTTGGTGTCTGCTGCTTACACTAAATCTCTTGAAGTGCTCTGCTCTTTTCTGATCAATGGCGACTTCTTTTGAGTGTTTCTGAGAGTTTCCCTCCTTTCACTGAAGGAATGTGGATGGACTGGACGTTTGTGAGCGCACGGCTACTCAGAGACAATCTGTGTTATTAAAAGCATCGATGAAACTGAACTGAAATATCAATATCAACATTAAAATGACCAATAGAGTTCAGTGCCCGGCCACTTTCTCAGCGGCGTTGGTTCGGAAAGTATTTTTTCCATTCACTTCTCCCATAAGTCTTCATTAAAGCGTTATAAGCCAATCAGCAACGATGTAAATCAGTATTTTGAGAGTATAGGGACTTTTTGAGGCGTGTTGCTTGTTTCGACTCTGATTGGTGGAATTTTCTGTACAGCATCATGGGTAATGTAGTTTTTCCACCATGAATTCTGCTGTTAAACATGATTATTTTCACACTAAGTTGAAACGATGGGGGCTGACGGCTTCAACAGAAATAAATTTGATTTGAACAACCTTGTGGCTCACAGTAGGGCTGCTTTTAAAGGAAAATAAAATAAAAAAATCAATTTCCCAATGGAGAAAATGAAGTGTGTGAAGAATTTACCGGTAACTGAAATGGGCTGAATTTAACAATCAATATTGTGAAAAGACATAATGATGTTTAATTGAACTGATCTAAACGGAATTGAGTTGAGCAATCTATACTGTTAAAAGTGCTAACGAGTCAAACTGACCTAAGTGAACTGAACCGGATTAATCTGATCTGAAATTTCAAGTCACCAAAAAAAACACACACACCCAAAAAGCTGCATCGCCACATCCTTGGATTTAATATCTGCCAGTTGCTGCTTTGAAAAATTATATAGGAACATATATCATACTGAAATATAATACTTTTATTCAGCAAGGATGCATTAAATTGCTCAAAAGTAACAGTAATGACATGTATAATCTTAGAATGATTTCTGAAGGATCATGTGACACTGAAGAATGGAAAAATGATGCTGAAAATTCAGCTTTGATCACAGAAATAAATTACATTTTACACTATATATATAAAAAAAAAAAGGTTATTTTAGCAGTATTTTTGATCAAATGAATGCAGCTTTGGTGAGCTTAAGAGACTTCTTTCACAGACATAAATAGCATGCATGTAAGTGTAATTTCCACATATCAGTACACAGAACCAAGCGAGTGTCGAGCATCTTCAGTAGCAGTGTTGGTGTCTAGTGTACTACTACCAGAGTAACAGCCACTGACTGAACATGAGGACCTCTCTCAGTCACACACACACACTCCTGTACTCATTCATTCCAACTGTCCGTCTCGCTCCATATCGGCCTAGAAACACATGCACACACATGCACATCGACGCACGGGAGGATGCAGTAACCATAGCAACCTGCTGCTGCTTACCTGCTCTTGTATGAGCTGAAACAGAGAGCTTCTATCCATATACTGGGCCCTGGTGCACACACAGCCACAAAAAGAAGGACATAGGGGGATTTCACACACAGAGACACGTCCACACACACACACGTTCGTCCGTCTGTGCGGCACGCCTCCCCAACGGGGACAGAGACCCCTTGCACACACTCTAGCGAGGGCCAGTGGTGTATCTGCAGGATTCCCTCCAGTGAGGTTTGGTCCGGCTTTGGTTGATCCCAGACGGGTTAAAATCCAAAGTCCCAGTCAGCATCCAGAACCCATAGATCTTTGTGACACTTTTGCACCCGCTTCCATCCAGCAAAAAAAAAAAAAAAAATCACCTTCAGCTTGCAGTCAATGCACTTTCTGTCCCTTTCCTTCCTCTACTCTACCCTTCCGTCCCTCTCCGCTCGCCCGTCTCGTTGTGCTCGTGTCGCCTTTACCTATGTAAATCTCTCCCTCTCTCGCCCTCTCTCTCCTCTGTCCTCCACAAAGACTGTACTACCTGAATACCAATGAAGGAGGGGAAGGAGGCGGCGGTCTGCGGCCAATCAGAGGCCAGGGGGGCGTGTCCAAAGAGCTGCAGCTCTCCATCTACCCTGCAGGAGTCTTAAAGAGAGACTAAACACACAAACACACATTCACTGCAGTGCACACACACACACACACACACATACACACACACACAGCGCAAGCGCACTCAGGTTTCCTAAATCAGACATTTATCACACGCAGCAGATACTACAAACCCTAAAACATGCTGTTCAGTCACAGCTTGCGCTTGTAATATCCCGGTGATGACATACATATACTGAAACACACTAATTACAATATCTCTGAGGACTGTTTAACTGTGGTAATAAATGCAAATATGAATCTCTAAAGTCCAAAATGCATCCGTGTTATTCATGTAATCTAGTTGATTTTTTTATGGCAGCCTTATGTTATGGAACGTTTAGAGGATTATTATCATCAGTGGTGCAAAAGTGTGGGATTTAAAAAAGAAATATATTAGGTTTGCATATGATTATGATGAGGATCTGGTCTGGCTAGCAGTGGCACTGACCCCTCGTGTGAATATACTGCTCTTCTTGGATATCTGGGTCATGATTTTAACACAGTTTGTTTCAGATTGACTCAACTCAGACTAGGAAGCAGCCAAACTGGTAAAAATTTTTTAAAAATAATAAAAAAATCTTTGCATTAAGCCTGTAAAAAAATCTCAACAGATTTTCACCCGAGGCTAAACAGGCTGTGCAGATTTTCTTATTAGACACAAGACTGTATGACAATACGCTCTAATTGTTGGTGATTTTAAAGCTCACAATGATTTGATTTGACATACAACAAAAAAATATATAATTATTTAAATATATCCATTTTTTTTACAAATATTTATATCAAAGTATACAAAAAATATATATATATATATCTAATATAGATTTTTAATTATTTTTACATAAATATATTTCCTCATTTTTTTGTCCATTTTAATATAATTGTAATTTATAAAAAATATAAAAATATACTATATATATCTAATATAGATTTTAAAATATATTTACATAAATATATTTCCTCGATTTTGTGGATATATATATAGGAAACATATATATATATATATTATATATATATATATTGTGTGTGTGTATATATATATTGTGTGTATATATATATATATATATATATATATATATATATATATATATATATATTGTGTGTATATATATATATATATATATATATATATATATATAGGAAAATAAATAAAAAAAACTGAAAAAATATGCTGTTTATATACTTAAAAAAAGAAGTGTTAAAAACGATACTTTTTGCCGAATGGGTTTCTGTAGCACAAACGGTTTGGGACGAGCTACACACCAAAATCACTCAGTGTTAGGGGTTTATTCAAATCTCTAACCCTAATTATGAACAATGTCGTGATGCCAGTCTCAGCAAACACCACTAACCATCACAACAGATTTTAACCTGGAGCTAAACTGACTGTGGAGATGTTCTTCTCATACAGAAGTGTTTATGACAACACGCTCTAATTGTTGGTGATCTGACAGCTCACATGGAAACAAAAACACTATCTTGCGAGTTCACCATTTCCTGGTCTCTTCTAGAACGAACATAAGCCCGAATTTTGATTATACGCTGATCATGATCATCTTTATGAATATGTCTGGTGTCGATTGAGACTGCTGTAACACCTGGCTGGTACATCTACAGCGTCTCCATCAGGTGTCACTGTGAATCAATGACGCTGACGGACACTTCATCAACTAAAGAGTCCATTTGTGACTTATAATATTCATTCTTAATCTTAATGATACTCGTGTGCTATCAATCCATTACTGGCCTCATGTTTATGAACTTCATGACCTTCACGACTCTGGTAGCGTAATATAAGACAGACAGTACTGACCTTGATCAATGAGCATAAATCTGTTTTTCAGAGGAAGTATTAATCAATATATTTTTCCTGCATGTAATCACATTAGCCCGCTGACTATGAGGTGTGGATTCAAAGTGCATCAGCAAAATTGCCACATTTAGATTATTTATATGCATATTTTTTATTTGTTGATTTGTAAGCAAACTAATTAAATAAAATATATTGTTAGAGCCAATTAGAGAGGGAAATTATAATTTTTTAATATCCTATATGCCTCATTTACACACACACAGTAATCGCTGCAGAACAGAGCAGTGCTGCCCTCTCCTGCTCAAACTTATACAAGTCATTCTCTACACACCATATAGGACACAAAGGACTTTTATTGCACACTTGCATGCACACATTTCTCTTTCTGGACATTTTAAAGACATATAAGTATGACGCTGATCAAATCAAAGTCTTCAACCCAATATCCCCTGATCAATTCACGATATTAAATGATCCGGGTCCAGTGCATTACAAAAATCTTTGAGTCCTTTATAATACTGCTTTCTTCAGTCTGTTCTTATATATACTATTGTTTGTGTCATATGCCTATTCTCAATCTGTATTTTACCTGCTGTTAACTAACTTTTAACAGACCTGAATTGATATGACTTTGTGCTTTATGTTCAATTCCATAACATATAATGCACAAAACCATATCATTTTAAAAGAAAACATTTGTATATAGAAAATTGCACTTTTGTCATGTAGATATAAGCCATACCGTATTTAACAGGTAGCTCACGCGACGACTGCCTTATAGTCTGATGTCATGCAGTGATGTAAGTGCTCATCTGCTACAGATCTGCCTAGATAGGAAATAAAATTAAAAAATGTTAATTGCAGCATATTAAATGGCAAAATACAATAATTCTGACATTGTGTGGAGGAAACTACAGTATTCAGTGGTCAGTACACTGGGTTATTATTGCCATTACAGTAATATGGCAATATTACTGTAGTAATATTAGAGTAATAGAGTAAATATAGGCCTAATAATGAAAAATGCATATATGTAAATATTTCCAGGAGCAGTTTTTTTCTAGTCCTACTGTTATTATGTCAACATGTGATATGTGCATCTATCTATCTATCTATCTATCTATCTATCTATCTGTCTGTCTGTCTGTCTATCTATCTATCTATCTATCTATTTATCTATCTATCTGTCTATCTATCTTATATACATATGATATATTCATCTAATTGACATGGGTTGAGTGCACAGACTGAGGGAAGGTGCTGTTTTTAGCACTAGACACCTGCAGACATCTTACACTATGTCACAATGTGAAGCTGTACGTACAAGCTTGTATCAAACACACACACACACACACACGGGAATGACAGTGACAGTGATCACAGGTGTGCGTCATGTGCACTGAGCTTAATACCTAGGCTACTATGATGTAATTCTGTTACAATAATCCAGTGCAAGTGTAACAAAAGAAGCCATATCTTTAAGAGTCCATGGCTGTCTAGCAGAAACTAATAATCAATATTATTATAAAAAAGAAAAAAAAGAAATAATGTTCCATTTTGAATGTTATTCGTGAGAGAAAACTGCCTGCGCGCAAGAGTTAAAGCGTCACGCGCTCAAACTTGAGTACAAAGTTCAAATAGAAAGGCTATTAATCTGGTTCATCAACTTAAGTTAAATTACAAATATGTAGTAGTCCAATTAAAAGTTGTGTAAAGCGGGCTTACAATAGATGTGAACAGAAAACCCTGAAGTGAAGAGATTCAAGATGGCGTTCTGACTGAAACACCATCCAGCCTGAAAATGTGAATAACAGAACAAGCAGGAGCGATAGAAATATAACTGTGCATCAGCCCGATAAGAGCCTGAACTAAATTGATGACTTAATAAGTGAACAGTGGGAAAATAAGGGAAAATAAACCGACGGGATACGCGCTTCCCTGCCAAACGGAGAGATAACAAAAGAATGCGCGAGCGTTTAAAGCATCCAGCCCAGTTTGATCAGTCTTAATATGTTTATCGGATCCATAACGCACAAACCACCGGGAATGCATACACAGATCGATATGGTCAACCTGACCATGGTACCGGTGGGTTCTGGTCGGTAAAGCTGGTCTTTGGGTCGTTGGCAACTTTCCTAACATCCGAGCTCTTCTCCTAGAACACTCAGCATAGGAGCTGCTTCTTTATATACTATAACGTTTTACTCGTTTATATCTATAGCTCATACATTACACCGACACCCCTTAAAATGTGTGAATATGACCCACAATATGAGAGCCACTTTATTTCGCGCACATTTAATTTATAGAAGGTTTAACAATAAATAATCGGAGAAACGTCACGCGGACTCAGTGGCCAGACTGTGTTAGTTCGTCAACTACTTCAGCTTATTAAAAACGAAAACGACGTTTTATATGAATCAAACCCACCCTGTCCTCCAGTGTGTTGATGGGGCTTTCATATACATTCGGTGTTTTCCGGCTCGGTTTCGTTGTTTTGGGCTATTTTTACGCGAATTCTGCAAAATCCATCACCACGCTCGCCGGTTTGAGCTGATTTTCAGGGAAAAAAAGTTCATGGCGCAATGAATTCAGGCTAAAACGACACACGCACATGAAGCCCAAAGCCTCCCCTCTCAGACCGTGGCGTTGGGAGGGTCGGTATCAAACGAGTCCGGCTGAATTCGGCCTCAGTTCGAGGAGGAAGAAACACAAACCAGCCCGCGCAGATTTCATGGAAGCCCGCTTGATCAGCTGCTGGCAGTTGGTGTTCTCAATCACGTCCGCGTGGAGGCTTCATATATAGTACAGGCGCACTTCGGCGAATAATATACACACTTTCAACGGCACTCTTTTGTAGCTTATTTGAATAAATATTTTAATTCAAAACTAAACAAAGACCAACGTTTGACGCGGAGGTAATTTAATCGGCTATCACTAATTTTTAGCAGCTCCTCAAGAATTTCCTCTCACTTTCTCGTGAAAGAGTTTTTGACAGTTGTGTTTTTTTTTGTTTTATCTGAAATCCTCTAGGATCGACCATGGCTGAGACGGCAGCTACCCCCGCATCCAGGCCCAAGAAGGCGAAAAGCTCCAAGAAATCGGCGTCGCATCCCAAATACTCTGACATGATCAAAGCGGCCATCGCCGCCGACCGGAGCCGCAGCGGCGCGTCGCGTCAGTCCATCCAGAAGTACGTCAAAAACCACTACAAGGTGGGAGACAACGCCGACTCACAGATCAAACTCGCCCTGAAGCGTCTGGTGGCCGGCGGGCTCCTTCGCCACACCAAGGGCATCGGAGCTTCGGGATCCTTCAAACTGGCCAAAGCTGACGACGTCAAGAAGCCCGAGAAACCCAAACCAGCAGCCGTGAAAGTCAAGAAGCCAGCCAAAGCCGCTGCCAAGCCCAAGAAAGCCCCCAAGCCCAAGAAAGTGGCCAAATCCCCAGCGAAAACTAAGAAAGCAGCCGAGAAGAAAGTGAAGAAGGTGGCGGAGAAGAAGAAATCGCCTGTCAAAGCCAAGAAAGTTGTGAAGAAGGCGAAGGTGGCCAAACCTGCCAAGGCGAGCAAAGCCAAGAAGGCGAAAACGGCGAGACCCAAACCCAAAACATCGACCAGGAAAACGGGGAAAAAGAAGTAACGTTAAAGTGAATTCCAACCGACCGGACTGATATCGGTGTAAATAAACTTTTTGAAGCAAATGTTTTTTGGTATATTGTTATTTTTCTAAGGTCTTTGTGCGCGGACTTTTACAGCGTGTTTCTCCAGAAACTTTTTTTGTGCGCAATTGTGACTCTATAAAGAAGATCCGAGACATCGAAACGGCTTAACTATTTATTTTTTAATTTTTTTTTAAAAAACTTCTTTAAGTTGAACTGTTGCACACTATTATTATCATCCTCATCCAGAGACATACTAATTAATTTGCCAATTAGATATGTCGATAGAAGATATATTCTTATTTTAGGTCATTCTAGGACTGTGAAGAACAATAATAAAAATGTCTTTGTATGAAGAACGGTGACTTATATGATGACGATGTACAGATTCAACTTGTGACGTGGACTGTTGTAATCTAGCTCCATTGCTGTCCATACTGTGCATCAATAAACTTCTCTCATTTGAAAAGCTGTAGTTTTGTCTGGTGTTTTCATGGAGTGCGAGCAGATTAAACGGGTACTATGACACTCTGGTCCCGCGAGAGATGGGGGTCTTCAGGGACCGCAACCTCCAGTTCATCTCAGAGCGAAAGGTGAAGCGCATCTTCGGGTTTGACACTTTGACTCACTGCTGCCCCCGCGGTCTCATCGGGGAACTGCACCTGTCAGTGTCATGCTGGGGCAAATGCAAATGGTTTGATGACGTTAATGCGGTGACACGCAGGGTCATTGTCGAGAAGTACAATCCAAATGAAAACAATGAAAACTGAAAGAAAAAGTACATTGAAAAAAAAATGCCAATATTAGTTTTAGTTTGATACACAGCATGTCACATGATGATAAAATAGTTTGAAGTGCTACATATTCTTTTCTTTAAAATAGTTCAAATAAAATAAAATGTACCGAAACTTATTCTTAAGTATAAAACACACACACACACACACACACACACACACACACAAAAAACTAAAGATAACAAAACCAGTTAGTTTAACAAAACTAATTATAATTCTACGATATACTATTTTGAACATATAATCTTCATAAACATAAACATTCATTTGTGATATCGCATGACTATTCAAGTAAACTCCAAAAACAAAGTGATTAAAAAAGTGCATGTAAGATAAATGTGCTTTCCCTTATACATTTACAGTAAAGTCCGAGACCTCAATCCAAAACTGAGATTTTTTTTTTTTCAAATAATCCTGGAAATATTAGGCTTTAAAGGGGTGGTTGAATATGATTTCACTTTTCTAACTTTAGTTAGTGTGTAATGTTGCTGTTTGAGCATAAACAACATCTGCAAAGTTACGACGCTCATAGTTCAGAGCAAAGAGAGATATTTTCTTTTAAAGAAATTGCTTTTTAAGGACTACAACAAGCGGCTGGTAGAGACTACAGGACATTCCTCCCGGGTTAGTGACATCACCAACCCTAGAATTTACATAAACCCCGCCCCCGGAACACGATTTATAGATTATCAAGACAGAATATGCTAATCAATGACTAGAAGATACTACACATAAGAATATAAGATACATAAATTCATCAACTGACCATTCAGAAATGTTGTCTACATGTTGTCACTTCTTCTTGAGTCTCTCCATCATTGTCTGACTTCAGTTTGAACATAAAAGGCTAAAAGTTTTTGACATTTTCAGTGCATGTGTGTGTGAGGTAAAAGGACATGAGCTCTTGTAGCTCCGCCCCCTGTGCCGGGAGCAGCAGCTCATTTGCATTTAAAGAAACAGACACAAAATGTGCGTTTTTGCTCACCCTCAAAAAGTGACTTTAACATGCTATTTAAAAATATCTGTGGGGTATTTTGAGCTAAAACTTCACATACACACTCTGGGGACATCACAGACTTATTTTACATCTTGTGAAAAGGGCATTATACCACCCCTTTAACATTTTTGAAACAAATTAAAATCACATCATGTTGAAATATTTCAGATTTCTGTCTCTAGTCAAATGTAAATATCGAAGTGACACTGTACAGATGGTCAGATTTTCTTTCTTCCACTGAAGCTCAAGATGCTCTTTAGAGTTTAGATCATCATAAATCAAGCTGGAGAACATGATCATCAGGTTTTGTTATTAAACACTTTACTCAAAAGGTATAATTTATCTCAGATGTTCGGACACCCCTGTATAACGTATAGACGTTATATCTTTTATTCCCGATGTTAGTCAACTTTCCAAACTCGCATCAAGCATCTCTCATATGTATTTTGCAGTGTTTTTGAAACGTGATGCTGTATCCAGTCTGAACAGAAATGAGATACTGATACGAGAGGGCCTGTATCCGGACCTGCCTGACACATTTATGCATTAAAAGTTGATTTCAATTACAGAAATATATAAAATGGCTGAATGGTTATGACACAAAACAGAACCTCAACGAGAGATAATCAGCCAATCAAGCCTCTTGGGCTCAGAGTCATGTGATCTATCAAAACACACAATTTTCCACATGCTGATGTCATAGAGCACAGTAAACAAACAAAAAAAAAATCACCAGAAAAAAATGCTAGTTTATTACAAAATATTTCTATTCGAACATTCTGGCTTCATTCCAAGCATCTCATTTGATACTGAAGCTGGAAGATCATGTCATACGAGACGCAAGCCTGGGGGATTTTAAAGTTGAGCTCACCATTTTTAATACTGGGCATTAATACTGAACAAAATATTGAAATTATGAAAATTAAAGAAATGAATCAGGACATCCACAGTCAGATCTGAATATCTCACCATGCAAATCCTCATGAATAAGCAAGACAGTCCTTCAGTGTGGGGTAAATGTGTTTAGGCTGAAATCAAACCTTTTTTTTTTTACTATTTGGCCCAATAAACAGTAACAGTTCTGAGATGAATCCAGTTTGGACAATATTATAATTAAATACAGGCAGCTAAGTCATCCTCTATAGTCTATCCTGATCTATAGGACGGCCAAAGCATCAGAGCATCTCATCTTCTTAAAATATCATTTAAAATACATTTATTAACACCATCCATCCCTACTGCATTTTTAAACGAAATCTGAGATCATTCACCCCTACAATCAATATAGGCAAAGCAAGATTTTGGGCCCAGTGTAGCGATGACAAAAATCAATAACGGGTTTTGCCTCGGCATCTTAAAAAAAAAACAAAAAAAACATTAATAACAGTAATTTGTCAGTCATGGTCCATGCATATAAACAGCAATCTGAGGAACATGAAATGGAAATTTATTCCGTTTTAATATCAAGCCAATTTAGAACATGCACTTCATTTAGTTGATTGCTTCCTTTAAATGGGCTAAATACAAGTGAAACCGAGTCAAAATGGTGACATCATCCGTAACATATACCTAGAGCTCACCTTCTATTTAACCCAGAACTTACTTCAGCTTCTCAAATATTCTGAGAGGGTGAGTTATGAATTAAATTGAAGTGCATTTCCTGAACTGGCTGAGAAAAAAAAAACTGAATTGAACCCGACACTGTTTCAGAGTTTGAATACATTCACATGGAATATATTCTTGATCTATATTGATTTCCCAAACTCTTAAATACATTACAAACTCTGTACAATTCAAAACATAACCTGTTATATATCGTTTCTTAATATTGTTCCTCTCGAAACATGTTGGAAAACGTCCCTTGGGGGTCGACCGATGCAGGTCATACAGTAAAGTCGGCAAGTTTTCGTAGTGAAAGCAAAGCGTGTGTGTGATACTTTAGTCCAGCTGGAAAAGAAAAGAAGAAAAAAAACAATGGACTGCTTAATTGGGTTGTTGTCACTGTAACTAGCAGGGCTTCACACCCTTGATAAGCCACAATGACTCTGTAAGGCCAAGACAGAGTGCAGGAAATGAAGGAGTGTGTGTTTATCTGTATTGCGTAAGAAACGCGTGAGCATCATTTGTGTCGGCTGAAGGCTCTGAACAGAGCGAAGCCCAGCATGGCAGCTATCGTGGCGCCCAGAGTCACACGCAGCCAGAAAGACGTGCTGCTCATGTCTGATCCGTTCAGGTGCCTGCAGACAGACAGAGAGAGAGAGAGAGAGAGAGATTTAAATACACACAGTATTTCTAGTGACCTTGATGACACACAAACGGTCAAGCAGGCTAATTTTAGTCTGGCATCCGCAAATCTTTGAAGTCAACACGCAATGTTTGTAAGCCATTTTACTCAGCAGAAATATTTACGAGTGGCTTGTGATATTCAAATAAAAAAAGAAAGTCGTTTTGTCCAACAGGAATTGATTGGATCATGAGAAGTGGGCGTAAGAATAAGGGCTTGGCAACATCAACTCAAGAGAGAAAAAGAAAGCAGGTTCTAAGTCGGAGCAAGTCATAACTTTTTAATTTCATGAAAAGAGTTTAAGTGCAATTTATCAAGTTAATTAAAAATGTAAAAAATTATTTATATGCATGTATATTTGTTTTATGACTCTACAAGTTTGATTAAACCATCAAAATAGGAGGAAAATATTTTATATTCTTTTAAATATTTTAAATATAAGGGTAGTACAAAACACTAAACTTGGTTTAGGTAATTTATTTGGCAAAAAAAGGCAAATTACAGCTACATGTTTTATGTTTGCTATGAAAAGAAATGCATAGAAAAACAAAAAGCTCAGAAAAAAGCATACATTGACTACAACATAATCGGTTATTAATATTTCATTGGTTTTCTCTTGTTTTTCATGCTTTCATAGTTTCTTTGTATGACAGCCTGACCAAATATTATGACAAAGTGACGTTTCATTGCATTATCAATAAATAAAATAATTAACTACGCAATATGTTTACAAAATCATTTTTTAAATAACATTTGAATAAAGGGTGTTGTTGTCAATTTTGGCTTCTTGTATACATTTAAAAATAAAATGGTAAGATGCGCGTGTACTTACGGGTACATGGCGGCCCAGATGAGCTTGCTGTAAATGTGTGTGTGAGTGTGTGTGAGCAGCGTGGAGAAATGGAGGGGTGAAGGCAGCCGGTGTTTGTAACAAAACTCAGACGGGCTCATCCCATGATGCTGTTTGACTTCTATCAGATCAGCTTTGGAGCCCACCACCACACACGGGATCCCGCTGTCCATATAGTGCTGCTGCAGGGGAATCACGCAGAAATGTCACTGGTGGATTTAGTCAGCTCTAATGGTGCTTAAATCAAAAACCCTATTAAACCATCTGTGGTTTATCACAATGACAACGAGGGATCACAGACCTAGTTTAATGACATGGACTTTAGGAAACTCAATAGTCAAACACCATACACATTACAAATGTGCCATTTAGTCATTAAAGGGTTAGTTCACCAAAAAAATCAAATCATTTCTGTCATCATTTACTCACCCTCATGTTGTTCCAAACCTGTAAGACTTTTGTTCATCTTTGGATGTATGTATAAGTAAGTTTGTGATTGTGTGTGTGTAAGTGAGTGTGTGTGGGTGAGTGAGTGAGTGTTTATAAGTGAGTTTGAGTGGGTGAGTGAGTGTGTGTGGGTGAGTGAGTGAGTGAGTGAGTGAATGAGTGAGTGAGTGAGTGAGTGAGATATTGTGAGTGTGTGTGTGTGTGTGTGTGTGTGTGTGTGTGTGTGTGTGTGTGTGTGTGTGTAAGTGTGTGTGTGTGTGTGTGTGTGTGTGTGTGTGTGTGTGTGTGTGTGTGTGTGTGTGTGTGTGTGTGTGTGTGTATGTGTGGGTGAGTGAGTGAGTGAGTGAGTGAGTGAGTGTGTGTGATATTGTGAGTGTGTGTGTGTAAGTGAGTGTGTGTGTGTGTGTGTGTGTATGTGTGGGTGAGTGAGTGAGTGGGTGAGTGAGTGAGTGTGTATAAGTGAGTTTGAGTGGGTGAGTGAGTGTGTGTGGGTGAGTGAGTGAGTGAGTGTGTGAGTGAGTGTGTGAGATATTGTGAGTGTGTGTGTGTGTGTGTGTGTGTGTGTGTAAGTGAGTGTGTGTGTGTGTATGTGTGGGTGAGTGAGTGAGTGAGTGAGTGAGATATTGTGAGTGTGTGTGTGTGTGTGTGTGTGTGTGTGTGTGTGTGTGTGTGTGTGTAAGTGTGTGTGTGTGTGTATGTGTGGGTGAGTGAGTGAGTGAGTGAGTGAGTTTGAGTGGGTGAGTGAGTGTGTGTGGGTGAGTGAGTGAGTGTGTGAGTGAATGTGTGTGATATTGTGAGTGTGTGTGTGTGAGTGAGTGAGTGAGAGTGTGTGTGTGTGTGTGTGTGTGTGTGTGTGTGTGTGAGTGAGTGAGTGAGTGAGTATAAGTGAGTTTGAGTGGGTGAGTGAGTGTGTGTGGGTGAGTGAGTTTGTGTGAATGTGTGTGATATTGTGTGTGTGTGTGTGTGTGTGTGTAAGCAGTATTTTCTTTGGCACCAGCTGTTTTAAATTAAACTAAATTATTTTAATGAAATCTGAGAGCTTTCCGTCCCTCCATTGACAGCTACGCAACTACGCTTCAAAAAGTTCATAAAGAGATCGTAAAACTAATCCATATTAATTTAGCGCTTTAGAGACCCGATCGCTTTATATGATGAACAGATTGAACTTTTACAACGGGTGAGTAATTAATGACAGAATGTTTATTTTGGAGTGAACTATCCCTTTATGCTGAAAGAAAGTGTTAATTCCTTTAATAAAAAAATCTTACTGACCCCAAACATTTTGAACAGTAGGTTATGTCATTACATTTTTACCACAAAATTCTATGAAATACACTATTTAAGGTCCAAGAGATCATTTCAGCTTTCTATCAATGAAGGCCATCAACATGATGAGAGTCCAGTCCAGTCCAGATCATCAGATGGCTCATACATTTATTTAATAACTAAAAGTGCATGTTAGCCAAACAGGTGAAATGAATAACTCATATCATCGTATATTATTCACTGACAGATGCAGGTCATTATGGGTTATTAAATCATTTGGATGATCTGGTATTTAATGTGATTAATGATTATGAGTGAGGTGTGTGTCAGAGTTTGTCAAGCATTACTCCACAACTAAAGCATCTCGTTTCTTACCTTATATATACTAGCACAATAGTTGAACGAGTCCGGGTCGCTGACATCATACATGAGACACGCCACATCACACGCTGCATCTGCTGCTTTTAGAAACTCTGTTTCCACGTCCACCTCCTCCAGCTGCGAGCAATAACACACACGTCAGGGGGGGAGACCAATAAACTAGGGCATGTGTAAAGCTTGAGCACTTACGATGAGGTACTTCTCCTGATTGGCTACTGAGATGGTGTTGATGGTGTATATCGATGGGGGAACAGGGTCACAGTCGTTTCTCTGAAAATAAACACGTCATCAGCATTGTAAATATTTGGTGGATCTAAATGAGACTACTGGGAATCACACAATGGATAATTATTTCCTAGACAGACTATAAAGTGTGGAAGAATACCAAAAGTAACACAAGAAAACCTCTTTCTAGAGTAAAACCCGTCTCAAGTACTGTTCTCTCGGGCTGCGCACTAATAGTCCACCAGAAGAGGCTTAGTAGACAAAAAAGAAATTAAAAATAAACTGTGGAGATGACGAATGAGCATTGTCAACTTTAGCTTTGCAGCTGACAATGACTCAGAAAACACTAGTTTATTAATAAATCATTAATGTTCAGACAGTCTCATTGGTTTTTTACAGACACATTCATAATCATTACTTTTGCCAGTGTCGCTGTTGCAAGCTTTATGTGTGTGTTCAAGTGCTAAATTTATATAAGGCTCATTGTTATGGTTTATTATTTCTCTGTAATATAGAACAATGTTAGCAATGTTAGCAATGTTAATATGCTTTCTTCCTGTAGCCCTGAAACTCATTTTCCAATGCAACCTCCAATAGTATATACAGTATTTATTAAAGGAGAACTCCGGTCAATTTTAACATTGAGCTCATTTTTTTGTACATTTGGAGTGCTGTCAATACAGAGAACAACGACAAAAATCGGTGTTGCCTACAACGTGTTATCCTCTTTTAAAATTTGCACCCTGTTGATTTCAGTGGGGCAAGTTTTAAACCTGCTTTTAGCCTCTTAACATCCTTGATGTGTCATTACAAGTGCACAGGTCATGTGAGTGATTCCTTCTGAGTGAACGCGGGTGAATCTGACTGCAGTAGATGTGAAAGAAATATATGAAAAATTATGTTTATTCAGCCAGCGCACATACCTGTATTTACATCCTGTTTTCGGTCGAAGTCCACAGTAATCGATTGTCGAGTTCACGGGCGTGATCATAGGTACTAAACCTATGCGCGTGAACTCGACAATCGATTACTGTGGACTTCGACCGAAAACAGGATGTAAATACAGGTATGTGCGCTGGCTGAATAAACATAATTTTTCATATATTTCTTTCACATCTACTGCAGTCAGATTCACCCGCGTTCACTCAGAAGGAATTAAAGTTCTCCTTTAATATAATAAATGTGCGACTAGTCGACTAATGGCTTAAATGAATGACTACTAGTCGACTAGATAAATCTTCTAGTCGGGGGACAGCCCTACTTTTTTGTACTCATATTAATATTAATGTTCTTTCTTTACTGTAAAAATCTGTGTCGTGTGTTTTAATTTGTACAAATTAAAGAAGTACAAACATTTGCTTGATAAACAGTTGAAAATCCACGATAAAGCAACCTTTTGTATTTAATGCATCAGCCAGAGGTGAAATCTCATTGGTCCATTAAAATATATTAAACATCATATACGTTCTGATTCGACTGCAGTTTGTTGTGTCTACACAGGAATATCCCCAGTGTTAAATTAACACTGCTCAGTGATTATATAATCCACTCTCAGAGTGCTATAAGTAACACTGAGGCAGTGTTAAAGTCAATGAGATAATTAAGTGATTAATTGAGTGATGATTGAGCATTATTGAAGACACCTGATGTTAACAAGCAGAATCACTGAAGGAGAAAATCACAAACCTTAAGTCACCATTATGGTGATCAGTGTATGCTTTAGTTGGGCTCATGACCTTTAAATTATTAACTTTAGGTCTAGTTTGGCTGCTCTAACTGAGTTATAACAGCTAGATAAACAAAGAGAAAAGATGATCTGATGGTGTTTGTTGTGTTTTAACAATCATTATTTCACAATCAATTTGACCTGAAACCCTGAAATCATATAGAGCCTAATTTCTGAGTTAGGTTTACTTTATTGATTATAGCAGTACTGTCCTTGAACAGCATAATTTAACATTTACAATGTAATCCAAATGATTTCTTAAAAATGGTTCTTATACAAAATTTTGTTTTGTTTTTTTAGAGACAGACATCAAGAATCAGCCTGTGAATCTCAACAATGGTGACAATTATAAAGCATGTTGCAGTGCATTCTGGGTGCCACCAATCAAAACTCATTCATGGCTCCCATCATGCATTGCTGCATGAATAAATGATAAGATAATGTTTAGAGTTGATCTCTTTATCTGAATATACGGTTTGTCACCATTGTTGGGATTAATACGCTAATTCTTGATGTCGGTGTGTGCCTACATGAAAGATTTTTTAGAAGCTTTTTTTTGGTATCAGACTATTAAGAAGAAATCATTTAGATTTCTTTGAAAAACCCCAAAAAAATTAAGCTATACAAGGACAGTGCTGCTATAATCAAAAAAGTAAACCTAACTCAAAATTAAGCTCTCAATGAGTTCAGTGTTTCAGGTCAAATAATGATTATGTTAAAACACAACCAACACCATCAGATCACACTTTCTCTTTGCTCATCTGCTCATAACTCAGTTACAGCAGCCAAACAAAATCTAAAATAAAAAAATTAAGGTCATGAGCACAACTAAAGCAAACACCGATCACCATAATGGTGACTCGCACATTACAATTTTCTCCTTCAGTGATTCTGCTTGTTAACATCAGGTGTCTTCAATAATGCTCAATCATCACTCAATTAATCACTTAATTATCTCATTAACTTTAACACTGCCTCAGTGTCACTTATAGCACTCTGAGTGTGGATTATATAAACACTGAGCAGTGTTAATTTAACACTGGGGATTTTGCTGTGTAGCTTCATGCTGAATTTTGCAAAGTCAAATTACAAACAAAAGTTTTGCTTTCAAGCCACTCTCTCACCTCAGTGCTTCTCTGCAGAAAAGCTTGAAGAAAGTCTGTCTTTCCCGTTCCGCGTGGACCGATCACTTTGCAGAGGAAAACCGTTCGCTGTGTCTGTCTCTTGTCCAGGTCTAATGCCTTTTCTCTTGTTACTAATATACACAACACAGAAAAAAAAAAAAAGAAATATTCTTTAGTGTCCGTTTGATCAAACATAAGTGGAGTTTAAAGCAGGTCTGTGTGTGGATCTCATTACCCGTGATGGCGGAGGTCTGGGACTCTCGCTCCATTAGAATCGGATACCCGAGGTATCCCAGATGCTCCAAACACCGGTGCACATCCAGATAAGCAGACAACCTGCAGTTCATCCAATAACACATCATATTTAAAGGAATGTGGAATAATAATACAGACATGTTTTCAGAAAATTCTGCTTCTCATGGTCTGGTTTTAGATTCCGGGTCGGATACAAATTTTGGATTAAACGCAACCTCTATGTCAGTTTCTTGCACCACTCCCGCTGAATCTACAGGCAAAATAAGTCTAATTTTACCCAAGTTTGCAGTCCAAATGTAATGTGAAACGAGAACACCAAAAAATCTTAATATAAAGTTATAAATATTTCAGCAATTCACAAACAATTAGTTTTTAGTGGTCCAAATACACACAGTTTGAACTAGTCTGATAAAAAAATTGTTTGTTTTTTTTTGCTGTTTTTTTGTAGAAAGTCATATATTGTACATACAGTGCAGCCAATGTAGTCTGATTCAAATGACTCGCAGCCTCATGGACTCTTTTTGTTTTGTTTTTGTGAATGATAAAAACCGAGCAACGAGTGTAGTCTAATTTACAAACTGTTTTTTTCCTGGGAAATCATAAACATACAGCACCGCCTATCGTAGTCTGACTCCTGAACAAATGACTCTTTAAAAAACAGGTTATTTTTAGTGAATCATAATAAAGATCAAGTGTAGACAGTTTCACAAACAAATGACTGTTATTAACTGGTTCTTTTTGGTGAATCATAAACAATACAGCACAGTGTAGTCTGATTTACAAAACAAATGACTCTTTCGATCAGGTCCTTTTAATGAATTCTTCTAAAATACAAAACAGAAGAATTACTCTGATTCAGTCTGGTGATTTACTGAATGATTTCGACACAGTGGAACTTGATGGGAGTATTTAAAATAAAAGAATCAGAATTGAATAGAACAGGTTCAATGTGTATCAATACCATCACAGCTCTTGTGGGAAAGGGCACAAAATAATCATAAAAAAAAACTAAAAAAGTGACTCTCAGAGAGAAAAATGCTCCTTTTAAATGTGTATTGTGTATCGTTCACTCACATCCACTGGCAGAAGTATCCGTGTTGGGAGATGTAGTTCTCGTCCGTTAGGGGGACATTACTGTACACCGCTGAGCCCCAGGGCATGTAGGGTAAAACACTAAACAGATTCTTCAGCTCTGCGGGAGACAGGGCTGAATCCTTATCCTGCAGGAGGAGACACACAATCATAAGCCCAATGAAATTCTAAGCACGCAAAGTTCATTAGAGGATCAAATCCATCACCATCGTCGCTTACCTCATCATACTTATCAAAGAGCTTCTGGAGGAACTGATGGCCCAGATGATTCAGCTCCGTCGTACAGCCCACCGATACTCGCAGTCTGTGAACACACACATTAAAGGTCACTTAAATGCTGATTTCCGTTCATGCAATCACATGCTTTCGTGTGCACAGACGTACGGTGGGTAGAGGTAGTCATCCGTCAACTCAAGCGTGTCATCGTAGCCGAATTTACGCAGGATGGTCCAGGTGGTCTCGTGACGTCCCCTCTGGATAAAGAGAGTGTTCAAAAACAGGAAACCTACGGAAAACACACAAAAGCAAGAGTGTATAAATTATAATTAAGAGACACAAGAGGAATATGAATATACATGTGATGCGTGTTACCGTTGAGTGTGAGTCCGTTGTCCTGGACTCCTTCACTGGTGTTCTTCCACACGACTGTTTTCACGTCCTCCAGAGCCTGAGGAGCCAGTGGATTCCCGAAACACAATTTCTACACAAACACACACACACACACATTGGGTTTCCATGTTTTATGGGGACTTTCTATAAACAATGATTTTTATACTGTACAAACTGCATATTCTATGTTACCCTGAACCTACCCATCAAAAAAAAAAAAAAAAAATCTGCATTTTCAAAAAACATAATTTTGTAATTTCATAACATAATTTTCGTAACATAATTTAAGCTGTTTTCCTCATGGTGACCAAAAATTTTTTCCCTACAAGGTCAAAAATTACTGGTATTATTAGCCTTGTGGGGACATGTGGGCCATATAACGTAGGGTTTACCAGGAACGAACACACACACACACACACACACACACACACACACACACACACACACACACACACACTACCATACAAATATACTGTATATATCACTGTTGTTATTGTTAACTGAAATTATTAAATTATTTTTTTTCGTTAATTGAAATAAAGCTGAAATAAATGAAAAATAAAACTTTCAAAAAGTAAACAAAAACGCAAACTGTTGCCTTAGCAATTAAATGAAATAAAATTTGTTTAAGCTGAAGTACTAAATTTACTAAAACAAAATTGGAAAAATTAAAGCTAAATAGAAATTTTAAAACTACATTAATAAAAATGACAAAAGCTCATAACTAAATTACTAAAACGTAAACAATTTAAAATGAAAGCTTAGAAATGTCAACATTTTTCATAATATTTCATGTAACTGTAATAACTTTGTGTACCTTTTAAACAAGTTTTCTGCTGACTGATAGGCGAGGGAAAAAACGTTTAGTAAACTTCACATGTTTGATTCAATCAAATCCTGATGGATGAAAATCCTGCCTTACATTATTTTCTGGCTGTATAACTGGCCACATTTACAAAGTGAAACGTGTTGTGGATGTTGTTTGGTGTTTGTTAGCTCACCTGAAAGCAGTTGAGCTCAGCGTCACTGAGTATGTGATCATTATCCTGATCAGAGATGCTGAAGATTCGGCTCAGAGCTCGAACACACTGCGGCTTCAGCTACACAAACACACACAAACATTCATAATGCCGTATGTACTCGCAAGGAGAGATGTAGTGTGAGTGTGTGTGTGTGTGTGCGCACCTGTTTGTCTTCGGGGTCGTAGAGCGGAGCAGTCGGGTGCAGAACGGCCTTCTGGGCGTAATAGAATAGCTCAGAAATATTCTTTAGATTCTTAGCTGAGCACTGCGGACACAAACACATCATCATATAATCATATATAACCATATACAGTACTCTTGACCACCCAGGCTAAAGGCTGCCATCTAAGCAGACAGCTCATTAGGTTTTAGTCACAATGACATCAAAATTGACAAATCTTTCTTTTTTTAGGGTATATTGTGTATTAAATGTTTAAATATTTATTAAATGATTTATTCGTGCACATCATTCTTTTTTTAATTCATGTGCCCTTGTAATTTATAATCAAAATATCTTCCCTTCACTCTTGCAGCGACATCTCTTCTCTGATGATGCGTTTACTGGCGAGAGGGCGGGGCAACCTGTCACTCACATCAGATCCACCAATAGCAAACCACAACCATCCAATCAATTCCCCACGGACAAAATCAAGCCCCGCCCTCATTGGTTCTTGTCCCAGAAGCCGTTTCAATCGGATATACGGGGAAAAAAAGACTATCGCAACAAATTGCAGTAAAAATCAATGGTATATTGATGTATATTATTTCAATAAATATTTTTAGCAAAATAAATTATGAATGAAATACTATTGAATTATTATATTTATATAAATTATATTTTGAATTGTGAATTTTATTATGAATATACATTATATATATATATATATATTAGGGGTGGAGCCGAACCCGAATACGGTATTCGGAAAGCACAAATAATGTGTTTTTTACGAATACTTATTTCGAACAAATACTTTTAAAAATATTTGTATTCGGGAACAAGAAAAACTTTATATCAAAAAGCTGCGTTTCCTCATGAGACATGGCGACCGGCGGTGCTGCTGATGCGGTGGCTGAAATATTTTGGATTAGGCTAATGTCACGTTGTCATAAGCGGTAGTTCACATAGCGCGTTTTTTGCGCGTGCAGATTTCAAATGTAGGCGCGCGGCAAGCGCGCTTATAATAGAAGCGAGCGGCGCGCTGCATAGCAACGACAGACGCCACGGGAGGGCAAGCGCTTGTGGAAAGGAGAAAGCGTGCGAACTGCGCTCTTCATGATTACGAAGTATCAGCAAAGAATTAATTGATTTCTAGCCCTTGCATTAGCTTTAGATATATTTATGGAGATGAGAAATGAAATAAAAAAGCCGTCATTTTGTCATTAATATCAGTCCGTCAGAAAAGCAGTTCTAGGCTTATTCTTGGCTGGATAACTCTTAGCAGGTTTAAAAAGCTCTTTTAAAATTAAATATGAATGCAGTTTTGGATTAAATATAAGTACAGTCAAGTCAAATAAAACATGTTTTATCTCCTGTTTGGTAACACTACAATAAGATACCATTCATTAACATTACTTAATGCGCATCTAACATCAACACATTGAGTGAACAATATATTTTTACAACATTAATTCATGTTTGTGAATGTTATTTAATACAAACACTTGATTGGTCATGTTTGTTCACTTCATTCATTGTGCATTAAATAATGTTAACATAAATAATGTTAACTTTTGATTTTAAAAATGTATTTTTAAATGAACCCCAAGGAGAATAATTGCGACAGTATATAGCCTAACTATTGTTTATTGTTAGGTCATTTTATCTATTGTTATCTAACAAATGTAATATTAATGTAGTGTTTTTAATACTACAGTTTCCATCTTTGTAACCGTGATATAAACTTTAATATATGTAAATTTAATCTAAATTAAGCTTTACCGAAATTGTTACCGAGAACCGTGGATTTTCACAGGTATTGGTACCGAATACTGAAATTTTGGCACCGTGACAACACTAGTAGCTCTGTTAGCTTGGTAATTTAGACAATAGGCTGTTGACAGAGTAACATTAACGTAGGTAATGGCTGTTATGTTATTTTCTTTTCAATGACGTTCCTTGTTACATGTTCATTGCTGGATTTATGGAAAAACATCAACCAATATTGCATATCCATAATTATTATAATGGATATAATTAAAGAATACTTACACTATAACGTAAATTAGAAGTGTAACGCAAAAAAAATGGATTTTTACACCTATTTTGAAATTTACTCGAATACAAATACAAATACAAATACTTTTCCCCTCTCAACAAATACAAATACAGATACAAATACCGGCTGCTTTGCACACCCCTAATATATATATGTGTAAAATTGTATATTCATAATAAAATTCACTATATATATATATATATATTATGAATATGATTGTATATATTTATTTATTTTATATACCTCCTACTAAAATTGTTAAAAATAAAATACAAATAAATTCAAGATAAATAAAATAAAAAAATCTAAAAACCCCCCAAACAAAACAAACAATAAAAACGACACTTTAAATTCTAGAAAGTCTAACAAGTCACACAGAGCTGAATGAATGATTGTGGTTGCATATGCTAATCTATACACTATGCTGCAGATTATATAGTTTAAGAGTGTTGGAATAGGATTTTGATGCATTAGCTCACAGCTACGGCAATCCGGCGGGTCGTGTCACGGAAAACAAGGGTTTCTTGCGCTTTTGAAATACTAGTTTAATGTATTAATCCACAGCAGCAAACAGAGCTTTGCTTAATTCTCGTCATCAGAGAGAGGTCATCTTGGAAAACTTAATTATGACTTTCTAATGCAGGAAACATTGACCAATTTCTTAAGATGACTTCAGGGGAAAACTAAACTGGAATAAGTGTGATAAACAACCCCTTTCACGCATGTGTGTGTCTATAGGAGATGTGTGTGTTTGAGTGGTCAGTGGTTCAAACCTCTACACAGGTCTCAATCTCCGAAAACTGGTTCATGATTGGCAGGATGGTTTCCATGGAGCTGCCGGAGCGCAAGTCAGACTTGTTGCCCACGAGGATGATGGGAATCCTACAGCAAAAAAACAAAAAAACATTTTTCATGGAAAGTCCAAAAAAACGTAGGTGTATTTACATGAGCATCAGAGACATACTTGCTTCCTTTCTCAGCGCCGCCATTGACCAGCGGAATCCATTTAGTCCTGATCTGAGAGAAAAGACAACGATAAAATCAGTTCAGAGGAAATAAAAGACAATGTTAAAGGATAACATAAAGATAAAAAAAAAAGATAATGTTAAAGGACACCGTGAAAAATCCAATACCTTGTCAATGGTTTCCTCTTGTGTGACATCATAAACCACACACACGACATTGGCCTACAAATGAGAAATCAATCATCTTCATACAGTCAACAATCATATATATATATATATATATATATATACAGTATATATACATACTCTACTGGTCATACGTTTGGAATAAGTCATATGTTTTAATGATTTTTAACATTCAACATTTCTGATTATTATCAATATTGAAAACAGTTGTGCTGCTTCATATTTTTGTGGAAACCATTAAACACTTCCACTCAAAAGTTTGGAGTAAAAAAGAAATTAATACTTTTATTCAGCAATAAGGAATTAAATTAATCAGAAGTAACAGTTAAGACATTTATAATGTTACAAAAGATTTCAATTTTTTTTAAATGCTGTTTTTTCGACACAAAAGTATGGAAGCTTGTTTCCGCCACAGAGTGAAAAATAAAAAAGATAATTGCGACTTTTTAATCTCACAATTCTGACTTTTTATCTCAGAATTACGTGATATAAAGTCGCAATTGCGAGAAATATACTTGAAATTCTGACTTTTTTCTCAAAAACTATAAATTTCACTTTATAATACGTAATTGGGAGATATAAAGTCAGAATTGCATGATATAAATTCGCAACTGCGTGTTATAAAGTCAGAATGAGCAACTGCGTGTTATAAAGTCAGAATTGTGAGATATAAACTATTCTGAAAAAAAAAGAAAAAGTCCGTCTTTTTTTTCCTTAGAATTGGACTTTATATCTCACAATTCTGAGAAAAGATGCCAGAATTACAGAGATGTAAACTCGCAATTGTGAGATAAAAACTCGCAATTATCTTTTAAAATGTTTTATTCTGTGGCAGAAACAAGCTGACATACAAAAGAATAAAAAAATAAAAAACTTTTTCACAAAAATATTAAGCAGCAAAGAACCATTGTTAATAATTAAGTACCAATAATAACCAGCATTTTATAATGATTTGTGAAGGATCATGTGACACTGAAGACTGGAGTAATGATGCTGAACATTCAGCTTTGATCACAGGAATAAATTACAGTTCAAAATAACATAATTAGGACACGTCTCACCTTTACAATTTCCTCCCTCAACACTTCATCAGACTGTTCACTTTCTGAAGAGAGACACTGAGTGTTAGTAAAATGCTACAGGGCACATATTACATGTCATCTAACACACACACACACACACACACCTGAGTAGTCGACTATATGTGTGGGCACTTTCTCAGGCGTGACGTCAGCAGGTATGGTGATCTCCTCCGCCCGGAGAGGAACCTGACGGCACAAACAAGTGAGCTTCCTCTTACTGCACCAGTCCAACACACTACCAGAGAGGCTCATGGGTAAACTCACCTGCTCAGGAAACTCCTCTCCGACCAGAGACATGATGAGAGAGGTCTTTCCCACTTTGGCTAGTGGATGACAAAGAATAGAATAAAAGTTATTCCCAATAAACGCATTCCCACCGGCTCATTCAACTCTGGATTTGTGAAACGTCACATGATCAACGGCCGCAACCACAAGCGCAAACTCTTCTGCTGTGATTTCCTTTGCAAATCAGTGTGGCGTTAGTTTGATTTCCAGTTTTATTCTAATGAATCTCAGTCAGGCTGCGCACACGACATGTTTTGGGTTAAAAATTGTAGCCACTGTCAAACTTTTATAAATGTTGCTCTTAACAAGCGCTCTAAAATAACGGGTCACTCCTACAGGTGTTGTTCACCTTGAGCTTATAAGGTCAGATAAGAGATAATACTAATAAGGACACGACTTGAGCCCAGCAGGCATGGATTTAATATAACACTAATGCTGAAACAAAGCATGTGTGTGCTGCCAAAGAAATGACACATATATAGGCTATATAATTTATGAAAGCATGTTTCTGACACAGGATTTTTTTTTTTTTATTAGAATATTATATACATATATATATATATAGAGAGAGAGAGAGAGAGTATGCACATTTCTTATCAATGTTGAAAATGTTTTTGCTGCTTAAAGGGACAGTTCACCCAGAAATACCTCATTATGCGACAGGAAGCTCATTTGCGAGGCTGAGGATTACAGGTAATAATGTTGTAAATAACGTTCAGTTTATATGTTCAGACTGGTCGTTTCACTTCATCAGATATCAGTGTATCATCAGGGGCCGGTTTCACAAAGATAGACTTTGACTATGGCTTAGATATAGTAGATAGTCAGACTTCAGATAGACATCTAAATCAGACCGTTGCACAAAGCACTTAAGACCCTGACTATATTAAGTAGGACTACACTGCAATGCATTCTGGGTAAAATAAGACACTTTTCAAAACAAAAAACATGGCGGATCGAGTAAGCGCATTCAACCGCTCAGTGCAGTTTACCCCCAGCGGAAAATATGTGTTTGTTGGAGGAGTTTAACAGTTACAAGGACATTTTACTTGGGAAATTTAGCGGAGAATGTAGTAACAAGAAGAAATGTTTCAATTATGAGCCATTTTCCCTTTTGTTTTGGCTGTTTGTAATGTAACTGATTGTTACTGCTGGATGCCAAGGCAACATAGAGTCTTAGACCTTAAGTTAGCCTGGCGGTAAGGTGTCAAATTTTTTTGGTCTAAATTAAGTCAGTCTTTATTTTTGTGAAACAGTCTAACTTGCATTAGACTAGTCTATGAGAAACTTTTAGACTTGTCTAACACTATAGACCGGTCTAAAACAGCTTTGTGAAACCGGCCCCAGGAGCAATGGGTGGTTTGCCTGTACATGTTTTTTGACTCAAAGTGACGGTAGCCATTGACTTGTACATTATATGAATCATCGAGGACTTCGGTTTCAGCTAAAAATCCTCTTTTAAAGTCCTACTGAAGAAAAAAAGACATCTGCATCTCGGATGGCCTGAGGGCGAGCGGATTAACAGCACATTTTCACTTTTGGGTGAACTGTCCCTTGGATATTTTTTGTAGAAACTGTGATACACTACCGTTCAAAAGCTTGGGGTAGCAAAAAAAATTTTTTTTCAACAAGGACACGTTCAATTGATCAGTGACAGTAAACTTTTTTTTAATTTTCATTATTGTGTTTATATTTGCTGTAAATAAAAGCTGTTCTTTTAAACTTTCTATTAATCAAATAATCCTGAAAAATGTATCGAGGTTTCCACAAAAATATGAAGTAGCAAAAACCGGTTTCAGCATTGATAATAATAATCAGAATGTTTCAAATCATCATTTGTGACCCTGGATCACGAAACCAGTCACATGTCGCACGGGTATATTTGTGGCAATAGCCAACAATACATTGTGTGGGTCAAAATTATCAATTTTTCTTTTATGCCAAAAATCATCAGGATATTAAGTAAAGATCATGTTCCTTGAAAATATTTTGAAAATTTCCTACGTAAATATATAAAACATTTCTTTTTGTGAGTGAATGCAGCACAATCGCGAACACATATGAACAACTTTAAAGGAGATTTTCTCAATGTTTAGATTTTTTTACACCCTCAGATTCCAGATTGTCAAATAGTTGTTTCTCGACCAAATATTGCCCCATCCTAACAAACAATACATCAATGGAAAGCTTATTTATTCAGCTTTCATATGATGTATACATCTCAATAGAAAATAAAAAAAGACCCATGTGACCAGTTTTGTGGTCCAGGGTCACATATTAGAATGATTTCTGAAGGATCATGTGACACTGAAGACTGGAGTAATGATGCTGAAAATGCAGGATATAAATGAAAACTTCAAAAATATTAAAGTAGTTATTACATTTTAATAATATTACACAATATTTGTACTGTGTTTCCGATCAAATAAATGTAGCCATGGTGAGCAGATAGACTTCTATCCAAAACATGTAAAACACCAGCTCAGTGTAAACGCTCAGCACTATCATTAGGTTGAAGTCTCTCTCTATGAATACGTGCATTGTGTCACAGCAGCAGGAGGATGTGTTTACTCTTCACTACACACCTTGATAGTTACCATGCCAACACCATTATCAATCGCTCACCGAAGAATTAATGAGCAGATTCGGACATTAATTCTTCGGTGAGTGATTGATAACGGTGTTGACACGGTAACTATCAAGGTGTTCTAATATTATAATATTCTATATAATTAAGACACGTATATAATATTATAATATAACCTAATATGAGGTTGGATAAATAAAATAAATTATGAATTAAATCTGTCAAAATGAGTAAAACTACTCAAAACAATCGCTACATAATAACGTTAGATATACATTTTTTTAAACTCATGACACATCAATCACAAGTAAATATCTATTAAATAAAACATATATGCGGGTGTTTAATTAATTAATATATAGTGTCTAATTCAACTTCTAGAGTTTGACTGAACTGTCATTAGCCTGTAATGTGTGTTAAGAACTTGCTCGCTTGTTAATAAAGTTCATTTTCGTGTGTTTTGATTGTGCATGATTGCAAACCACAAAAAAATGAAAGCACTTAATTAACGGATGATTGAAGAGTGCAAGTGTGTTTACTTCAGATCATTCCTGCAGCAGCTCAAGGTTGAGGGTTAGCGCTCTCTAATCATGCTAACTTTCATTAAACTGTCACATTTGTTTCCCTTGATATTTAATAGACAAAATCATATCTTACGTTCCCCCAACAGCAGTATCCGGACATCGCGTTTCATTTCACTCCACTCTCTATTGAACTCTGCGGAAAGCTGCGTCTATCTTTTCCAAAAACTTCAAATTCAATTCAAAGCTCAGTGCTAGTTTATGACTAGCCCCATTCCAGTCAGAGAAACTGGCACCGCTGAGGACTTCCGGTTGGAGCCCAAATGGAGCGCCCTCTACTGGGCATTTCCGATTTACTTCAACTTATTTATTTTCTATATTTCTGCATTATAAGTACATTATACAGTCTCAATATTAAACAATTATGCCTTATAATGTTATTTAATTATATTATATTACTTAAACTTTACTGATTCTGGCTGAATTAATCATTTAAAATTAATTAGATTAAATAATATCTTGGATATACTGGCCCATATTGGTAGTAATTTATGGAAAAATACTTTATAATTCCATTAAAACATTAATCGTTCATATAATACTGAGTTATATTAAAAACTAATATTTTAAATAAAATGTTCTTTCAAAAAAAAAAAAAAAAATTATAATTTCTTATCTTATGAGAATTTACATGAGCCAAAGGTCTGTGTTGCATTATATAATGTTTAAGGACATATTAATGAAAGTTATTTTGTGAGTGTAAAAATAAGGTTGTTTTATTGTAGCTGTGTGCCAATGACTTTATCTAATGCAGACACCAGTACTGAAGATTTTTTAATGAATTTTATTTATCAAAGTGCATGACAATTTCAGGGTATTTCTTACTAGCAAAATCATTTTAAACAGAGTGAAAAGTATTAGTAAAGTACAACGTTTTTTTGAAATATTAAAAAAAAAATATTAAAAACAAATGAAAAGACTATAAAAACTGTTAATTAATAAAAGTTCAACTCATGCTAACTGCATACAAAACTGCCATGTTTGCTCTGCAATGCAACATTTCTACTGAACAAAAAGTGTAAAATCTGAAATCGGAGTAACTACTGCAATCCGAACTATTAAACCCTGCGGATGAGCAGTAGCATTAGTGTTCTCCTGACATTATAAGCCGTGTACAGCCCACAGTAAGAGCTCATTATGAGCAGCAGTGAAGAGCTGAGATCCAGACCAGCTGAAGCTGCACACGTGGACCGAGTCACTGTGAGACGGGAAATCCTGAAACCGACCGCTGGAGGAATGAATCAGCTTCAGGACGTGCTCTGAAACACAAGGCATCGCTGTTAGACGACTGTGTGACTCTCAAAGACTTTTATGTCGTGAGTTAAACGGCACGGGCACACTGACGGTTTGATCCAACAGCGAGCAGCCTTCCAGTTGAACACAGACTGAGACACAGAGCCCAATCGGCCAGAGAGATCGTCCTCAAAACCTAGAAAACAAAACACCACTGCATCATTATCTCACAATCTCTCAGGATGACTTCAACTGGCCAATGAAACTGTGTGGAGAGACAGCTGAGGTGTACGGTCATGGTTATAAAGGCAGAGAGTGAGTGAATGTGTTGTTGTACATCAGTTCATCAGTGTGTGAGAACCTGTTTTTTGTAAAGACAGTAAAAGATGATCTCTTTTTCCACAGCGTAGCCGGTGTAAACCACCACTCCTCTCTCACTGGGGCTGAACGCTGCCAGACTGGGAGGTAATGCAAGTACATCCTGATTTAAAAGACAAAGTTGGGCCAAACGTTACTTCTTAAGCCTTTTCAACTACATTAGTAACCTTTGAATGATTAGAGCGGCTCAATTAGACAAAGTGTAACTGTACATAATATATGAGCACGGTCAGGGCATATTTATTGGCTTAATACTCATGAATATTCATCTGTGTCAATCACCTCTGGTGGGGTGGGTGCTGGGAAGGTCAGCCAATCAAGCAGCTCGCATTTATCCTTCGTCCAATCAGCAGCCCAGATGCTGACACGCCTGTCTGAGCTCACAGCCAACCAGAGCTCATTTCCTTCCAGACCAAACTCCTTATACTAGAAGACATTTATATCAGCGCACACACACACACACACACACACACGCACACACATTAAATCACTCAGAAGTAGAGCTGCACGACTTGGGTAAAAAATACAATTGTGATTTTTCTGATAAAAATTGTGAGTGCAATTTAAAATGTGATTTTTTGCTTGTTTGTAGGACTGCACAATTTAGCCCAAAATTGTGATAATATATTAATATGACTATAATAATAATAATAATAATAATAATAATAATTATTATTATTATTAAAATAATAATAGTAGTATCAATAATAATACTAAAATAAAAATAAATACTAAATCAAATTAAATAAATTATTATTATTATTATTATTATTATTATTATTATAATTATATATTAATATTATATATATATATTATAGTTACATTTATTTTATTCAATAAAAATAATTATAAAAATAAGAAATGATTGTTATTGTTGTTATAATTATTATAATTATTATTATTACAATAACAATAATTAACATTGACATAAATAAATAACAAATAAATAACATTCTTTTTATTCAGAAAATATTAAACAAAACAAGACATTTTACTATTGTAATACCTTTTGAGTATGGCCCACAATTCCACATCATAATGTTGAGTCATTTGCCTTGCAAAATAGAAAACCAAGGACACGCATACACACACAAACCTGTTTGCTGGTGCACTGCACTGTAGTGATGGGCGCCCCCTTGTGGTCACTGATGGTGCGTACAGTGACTCCAGTGGCAGGACTGCTGACGGTAATAAGACCATCACGACCAGCGGACAACAACACATGACCTACACACACACATGCATATAGTGAACAAACACATAAACACGACCAGACACAGGACACTCACACACAGGAGTCTCACACACACTCTCTCACCGTAGTGCGAGTACTGCAACGCACACACAGACACAGGCTGAGGTTGTAGTTTCAGCACCATTTCGGCCGACTCCAGAGAGAAGATCCTCACAGTACCATCACTGTAACCGCCTGCAACACACGTGTGGCCGCTCGGCTCATACACCCCCCTCAGAGGAGTCCAACACACACACTCACAGCTCTGCAATACAGAGAAATCACCACATTCAAACACACAATTAAACAATAACTGCAATGACAAAGCAGAGGACTTGTCTGAGTTTGACAGGAGATAAGAGAAAGATCATTAGCAGTGTTTCACTGCCGGTTAAGATTTAGCTTAGATTTTTAAATGTTTTTGAAAGAAGTCTCTTCTGCTCACCAAGGCTACATTTATTTGATCAAAAATACAGTAAAATCAGTAATATTGTGAGATAATATTACAATTTAAAATAACTGTTTTCTACTTTAATATGTTTTAAGTTGTCATTTATATCCTGTGATCAAAGCTGAATTATCAGCATCATTACTCCAGTCTTCAGAGTCACATGATCCTTCACAAATCATTCTAATATGATGATTTGATGCTCAAGAAACATTTCTTATTATTATCAATGTTGAAAAACCGTTTTGCTGCTTTATATTTTTCTAGAAATCATGATCATTTTTTTCAGGATTCTTTGATGAATAGAATGTTGAAAAGAATAGCTTTTTTTTTTAATAGAAATCTTTTGTAACATTATAAATGCCTTTACAGACACTTTTGATCAATTTAATGCATCCTTGCTGAATAAAAGTATACAAATTTTTGTACTGACCCCAAACTTTCGAACAGTACTATACATCAAAGTAGAAGGTTACGAGACGACTTATGCAAATTTTGGATTATCGCATTAAAAAACGCCGGATGGAAAAACCAAAATCTGAATAAAATTTGCATTAAAATCTTGTTTGAGGTGGATACATTATTCAGTATGAAGTCGTGCACAAAAATAGGTTGGAAAGCCTTTAAAAAAATCTAGGCTGGCATTAAAAAAAAAGAATAATGATTGTCTACAATGAAGAACTGTTGTCATCCCAGACACAAGGCATCTAACATGGAGTTCATCAGTGTTTTGTGAATTCATTTTAAAGTGTGTCGTCCTGCACACATATAGCATCAGTCAGCAGGCGCGTTTCCATTACAGATTTGCACAAAACTCTTGCGATTTTTTCTAAATGTTGACAAAAAACTATTGCGAAATGACGGTGTTTCCATTAAACGATGTTATGCGACTAAAACTTCATTTTTCCTCTTGCAACAAGTCATTCCAAAAATCATAGCAACGGACGTTGGTCGGTTTATGTATCTACGCCACCGCACTGGCCATTATTATTCATCAAAGGAGACGTATGTGTGTTATCCAATCATTAATGGCAAGGAAAGACCCTTATACTTGAGAGCGGCACATATGAGGTGTTTCTGGGTGTTTCTCCCTCATTTCTGCTTCGAGGTCTTTGATTGAGGCATTTCTTTGAGGTTTAGAATCCAGTATTCCTGTAATTCTTCTGTCTTTTATGAATTTAATAAAGAGCTCCGTCTCGTATTCTGTTCAAACACGCCGCGTCATCTACGTCAGGTGACCTGTAAATGCGCAAAAACTGTTTCCATTGCAGTTTTGCGAAATATTTATTTTTCGAATTGCCTGAAAAAGCTCCTCATACGAGCGTAAAAACTTGTTTGCGATAAATGGGAGTTTTTGTGAAATTGACGTGTTTCCATTGGGCGTATTTTCAATTCGCAATTTCAAATTTGCGCAGTTTGAAGGGTAATGGGCGTTACATAGTGTTGTAAACTCAGAATCGAAGACCAGGAGACTTTGGTGACTGCAGCTACCGACAGCTCGTGATCTCAATAAAGAATCCTGCTGAAGAAACAACCAAGTCTCCTGGTCTTCGATTCTGAGTGCATCGGTACACATACGCGTCCGCAAAGCTACGCATCGCTACGCTTCGGCCGCCATTATGCGTCGAAGCATAGCCAAATGTGTCGTCCTAGTTTTTGATGCGCGTGTGTGATTTTGGTTGGGTGACAGTTGTAGGTTACAGTTTGACAAAAGCACAATGTTGTGTTTTACACAAATATAAGTAGGCTAAACACTTTGCAGTTTTAATGATGTCCTGTATGAATAAAATGACAGAGTATGTTTTTATGTTTCCACTGTTTGATCGCGCCCGCGCCTCTCTCTCTCTGACACACACACACACACACACATTCCAGCATTGCAATCTTGACATCGTAGCCTGTTATTATGCTGCGATCACACCAAATGCGAATAGAGCGTCAAATTCGCGTCTAGTTCGACGCTTGAACATTTTGAATCCATTCGCGCGTCCAAAGCGAATAGGACCCGCGTATAAAGCGAGCGTTTGAAGTGAAATAGACGGGCGTTCAGAGCTATGACTCTACTACCCCCTGTTGCGTGAGCGGTGTATTGCATTTCACGCATCACCCGTGACGCTTGCGTCAGCTTGCGTCCACTGTGACGGCCCTAATGGAAACGCGGCTAGTGTGTTTATCCTCACCTGGTTCAGCACCTGAAACTGCACCAGCAGCTCGTGGCTCTGCAGCGCCCACACTCTCACACTGCCGTCCTGCCCACACGTGACGAAATGCTTCTCATCTGGACTACAAACCACTCCGTTCACCTGGGGGGAGTTTGAGTAGAATAGCTGCTTTTAGAATCGATTCAGATTCATTGCAACTTTCTGTTTCTGGAAGGTTTTGCAATGGATGAACTTAACAGCTAAAAATAGGTCTAATCAGATTAGCAGGGATAAAATGTACCTTGCTCTTATGCCCGCTGATCAGACGTATGCTGGTGCTGTCGGCCCAGTTGATATACCACAGGGTTCCCGCTGTCGTTCCCACGATCCCCATGTCCATGGCATCATCAAACGCTGCACTGACCACTGTCCCATCCAACAGCAGCTCTTGTTCTAGCTGCACCTGAGCTCTTCCGGGTTCAAAACAAGCGAAGCTCTTTATAATTGTTTTAAAAAAAGTGAAAGTGACATTTTTTTTCTATGGGTATTAGGACAAAATATGTAACAAAATGTATTTCTCATAATCATCATGACTATATTTCACAATATGACACTTTTTTGACTTTGAATTTTTGCATTGCAACTTTATTTCTCATGATTGAGATATTAAATCTTACAATGTGACTTTTTGTAATTGTTCACCTCACAATTAGATGTACATTTTTTTCTGCTGAGGTGGAAATGGGTTTCCATGTGTAAAATACATTACCATTTAAATATTTGGGGTCAGTAAGATTTATTTTAAATAAATAGTTTTAAATGACATTTTAACATGTATTCAAATAGAAAACAGTTATTTTAACTTGTAATAATTTCACAATATTGCTATTTTATACCAAATAAATGCAGCCTTGATGAATCTTAATTTAAAACCATTATTATTATTATTATTTTAATCTTACCGACCCCAAACCAAACAGAAGTGTGTACATACAGAGAGAACCTAAAGCATTGTTGAAGGAGATAAAGTGAGTGTTTGCATGTTTACCCATCATCCCGTCCTGCGCTGCTCTTGTTATTTGGGTTACTGAGTTTCTGGACTGAAGCTACAGACCACAGTCTCAATTTTTTGGTGTTACTCCCTGTGACCAGCTTATTCCCACGGCAAACTACCACACCTACACAAATGCACACAAAAACACTTATTTATGTTCACTTCCCATTTCCCAACGACCCAAATGCGATCAACACATTCCTCACACACACCTATCTCTCCACCATCTGCTTCCCAAGTCACAAAGCAGCGCTGTGTGTTACAGTCCCACACACACACGTGGCCGCTGTTTGTGCCCGTGTACAACATATGGTGCGTGTTATAGCACAGTGATGTCACCTCTGCCTGCCCTACTGCATCCGGTAAGCCAACTTTCTGCACCTTCAGGAGGAGGAAAGCTTTTTACCAACTTACTTCTTTGCAATGGTGTATGTAGAAGGATTCTTTTCATGCATACAGTGCCAGTACATACCTGAAGTTCAGTGGCGTTATCGCGGGTTTGAATGTGAGTGAAAACAACAGCACTGCTGCCGACGAGCGTCAGCTCATTAGCAGTAAACGGGCAGAAAGAAGCATCATGCAGCGGGACGGATATCTGAACGGTACAGAGCAGCTCAAATGATCGAGTGCTCCACAGCGCCACCACCGGCTCCGAAAAATCACCTAAGAGCATATTAAAACACATCATTACAAATGATTCATCATAAAAGACAAGATTTATAATCTGTCTGTACTGAAGAAACTCAATTGATTTGCAAGGAATAAAATGTGGTTCTAGATTTTCGTTTTATTTGAAACTTTTTAGACATGTTTTTCCTTTCTAAAATTCCTTTCAAATTAATTTACATATTAATGTTATAAATAAAGAAGGTAACTACAGTAAGCAGGATTTGTTTTGTCCCAGTATATAATATGCTGTCGACTGTTACTAAAGACTTCCAATGTAAGTGCATTAACGCATAATGTTTTTAACAGGGCTCAACAGTGCGAGCATTTCACTTACTAAAAATAGATGTGTGAAAACAGTCAAATATATTTATGTGTGAATAAAAAAGTAGGTCTCCTGGGTCCTTAGAAAGTCTTTTGTTCAGATTTTTTTTCTTTCCAAATTCTTGAATGGTTTAACAGAAGTCTTTATTATAATTTTAAGAGGTCTTAAATTTGGGGTCGGAAAACAGAAATACTATGATTTCATTAAATAAATGTAAGTGCTGCAGTTCACAGTAGGGCTGTAATCTCCCAGTCGATTAGTCGATTATTTGGTCGATACGTTCTGACTCGACCAAAATTCTAATACGTTCATTTCATCAGGTGGAAAGCACTAATTGCTAATGGGGGTGTTTTCAGGGCACCCCTGTTTCACAGGTAACAGTCTGTCTTCAGAACACCCCCCTTGTTTTCACTTCTTTTGGATTAGCCCAACCCACTGGAGAAGAGAGACAGATTGAAGAAAGTAGGCTACTAGAAGGTTTGCTGAATATTATTTATCATTATCATTTAGCATTATTTATTTTTTTAGGTCAGTCAGACCTCTTCTACCATGTCAACAAGGACATCGGCAGTGTGACAGCATTTTTTTAAAAGTTAATAGTCTATTCGTGTCTCAGCACAGAGCGGCTGAAATGATAGTGTCTGTCAGTTATTGTAATACATATGACAAAAACAATTGTCTAAATTATGTTGCATATTCCTCAAAATATAGTACTATTTTCGGAAATCATAGGCTATGATATTGCGCAGGTGCACGTGATGCAACGCTGTCAGAGCCGACAGACTCGTGTGTCAGACTCATTTCAGTGCAAAATAATTAGGTCAAAAACAATTTAATATACTGCAAATAGCCTATTAGTTTTTTATGTTTATTTAGAATTCATTTAGGCGGACAACAAGGCTACCAAGTACTGCGCAGTGCGCAGCTAATTAATTTAAAGTTTTTTTTCCTAACGTAATTTTTTGTCGAAAATTTCAGGACTTCATTCGACCAAGATTTTCTTTGGTTGATTACAGCCCTAGTTCACAATCAATGAATAGCGCATATTTATACCAAACGATTACTTAAGATTTTTGAAAAATTTTATGGTGTTTATACTGTAATATGTTTTACATGGTGCATATAAGAATGCATATTTTATGCAATAACATTTTTTTCTGGTTATTCTTGCTATTTTAGTTACACAATAAACTGTCTCTGGCATTTAATTAAATATTTTAAACCCACACAATTCCATAAATATTAAATAAATAGTTTACAAGTGTACTTTTTGTATTCAAATAAATTAAATAATTTTGCTTGTAAATGTCTCCTTGTATCCCTTTAGTAAGAAAACAAAACAAATTATATCATCATTTTTCTTTGCACCCCTAAAGTTCTTTATGCACTTCTACATTTTTCAAATTAGGAGCACATGTGCTGAGTGGGGAAAAACATGACCCCATAATGAAAAAGATTAAACACTGACCCACTGAGAGGAGGTACATGTCATCCCTGGAAAACGTAAGGCTCTGCACTGCCCCCTTGTGATAGGAGAGACGGTTTCTACAGGAACCGTCTGAAACGTTCCATATGCAAATGAGGCTGCTGTGTGAAGCTCCGCCCCCTGATGCAGATGCAACCGTCTGCCGAGCAAATTAGATGGAGATTTCACTTTAAGGCTCATAATGTTTGCTAACAATCATTAGTAAAGCATCACCAACTGGTGGAAACAGAGGAAGAGTGTGTGATTTATATTAGGGGTGTCCCCGACTATGGATTTTCATAGTCGAATCAGAATCGTCAAGTCTTGATAGTCGAATCATGTGTATGGGGGCGGGGCTTTAACATTTCAAAGCCGCGATGTACAGAAAATCACACAAAGATATAGAAGAAAATGTATAAAAACATTTTGGATCAATAAAACTAAGAAATAACATAAATAACTCCAGAAAGGCCACATTTCACATGCAAATCAAATTAAATCGGCTAAATTACCTGTGCGAGCAGGCTCTAAGTAGGCTACAGCACAACATTGATGCACCGAAAAAATAAACAATTAATTTACTAAATTAAATTAGAACAGAATATACCTTTCTAATAAATAAAAATACCAAACGAAATAAATCAGAATCAAGTCACAAGATGAGGAGCAAATGTGTGCAAAATGCCTAAAGTGCAGGGGAACATATGTTCAAAACACAAGCCACAAATAGTTAGATTAGATAACCCTGACAGATCAATAAATAAAATAAAAATAAAGAAATTATTAAAATAACGATAGTAGCCAGAATTTTCAACTTTGTCTTTTTAACTGCAGAAACAACAATAAATGCTAAACTGAAGTGGCAGTCTTTTTAGCTAAAAATGTTCACAGCATCCGAAAATCAAATTAGAACCGGCTGAAAAGTTTTGAAATCACTTGTACCCGACCTGATCGCGAGAACAAATCCAGTCTTTCACTCCGTCTGTGTCCGTTGGAGTCTTTTCAAATTGTGCACGCGGATAAAATACATTCTAAAACGTGAAAAGCGTTTACGGCTTAATCTCCTAAAATAGTTAAATTAAAATATCAAATTATGTAAAGAAAACGATTTACTATAATATATCTGCACATAGTATGGTTTCTAAATAAAGTGTGTACTGTGTAGCCTACATGCATTAAGCCACATTAAAGTGCATTTTAAGCGTTTTAAAAGCTTTTTTCACGTTAAGCATTTTAGAATGTCCCGTGGAAAACCAACTTGTTAACGTTGGCCGGCAGAAGTGCGAAAAATGCTTGAATGCTGAATTTAGCCTTGGAGAATATCCTTTCTGATGGTGTACATTTAGATTTTCTTATCCCAGACATTGTTGAAGATTTAAATCCTTGCCGCCAAGACGCTCCTCTGTCGGTCACGGATTGAAAGTGAAACTTAAATCTGTCACGGGGTGTTTGGATTTATTCACGCACGTTAAAAAATATTTATTAAAAGCTTCTTTCTTTGCACATTTTTATGTACAGCATTATCATAATAGGCTGAATATTAACGTATTGACAGAAAACCGGTAGTTCTATTTTATTAAAAAAAATTGGCGAAGATTCAACCGTGAGATCTGTAGTCGAATCAGGCTCCTCCAATCGAAGCATCGAATCTTCGACTATTCGGGGTCACCCCTAGTATATACTAAATCATGCCTGTGTGGTACCTGTGCATCATGGGTAACAGCAAGCGTTGAGATCTCCTCTGTGTGACCGAACCACTGTCTCTGTGAGCCTGTGTGAAGATCCTCAACGACGACGACACACCCACAGGAGTACACAAATAAACCTGCAAACACACACAAGAAGATGAAGCTAAATAACAGTTGTGTACACATACATGCTGAGAAAGGACACACATAAACACCCCCACAAAACGTGCACATGCATTTTATGTGATGGACATCATGAAAGAGTTTTTTTTTTGTATTTACCCGTGTCTGGATTCCAGACCATATTATTACGTCCATTGCCGTTATAGCCAATCACAGCCTTTAGACTCAGGCCCGCCTTTCCTGAGGGCGGAGCTACTACGGTCTAAAAAGCAAATGATTGTTGTGGAGAAAAGAAAGACACAGTATACAAAAGAGTTTGAATTGTGTTCTGGTTTGAATGTTAATAATGCACAATTCACTTTCGAGATTAACATATTAATGAATAATTGATAAAAAAAATATACACCTGATCTAGCACAGGAGTCTTAAAGCGTGGAGTGAAGTGTTTATAACAGTCTGGACGGATTGCCGTGTGACCATCTCGTATTTTCTCCGTCCTTGATTGGTTGGCTGGGAAAGTGGGCGTGTCCTCATTCGTCACCCATTCGGTCACTCTCAGGAAGGAGGTGTGTTTAGGGGAGTGTGTGTGTCCTGCAGTGGGACTGAGCTGCAGTTCAGCTGTAGAATCGCACAGGAAACCTAGAGGAGAAAGTGTCTGAGATAAAACACTGACACATGAATGAGGTCAAACGCTCATGAACACATACCTTCCCTGTCCTTCATAGCAGGCGGTGAGGACGGCTGATATAATGCCACTCGAGGACTCTCATTGGACAGCTCAGCTCCATTTAGCTCCACCCAACTGTGAGCTGAACAAGAGGAGCTCATTAAGGATGAGTCCTTTTATGGTTGTTTCTATGAGTCATTCTTTCAAACATATTATTCTTGTATTAATCCATTTAATGCTTTTTGTCTATTGTATATTTTAATATCATATACTCATATTTACATGTTCTAATTCAGATCAGACATTTAGTTCACCTCTACTATGAAAATGTACGTTTATATTTTGTGTTTTCTTCTCCATTCTCAATTTCCGTCTTCTGCAAAGTGTGTTATAGGTCTAATATTACATTTCTCAGAATTAAGGTACAGCTGTATTTGCATAGGGTTAGACATGCTGAATTTTTTTGGCTCTTTCTGCTGCTGAGGTGGTGAAACCACAATGCTTTGCCTCATTTCTGCATAGTTGCAACCAAGAGACTAAAGCTGAATCTTACAATAGATGTTTTTGATCTGAAACTGTGTATACATGCTTGGAGAGTTCCTACATCTCTAGCATCTCGCTCGTAGGGCTCTTCTTCTGCTCTTTCACTCTTCTGGCAACATTATTTATAGGTTTTTGGTTAAAGACTTGTTTACTGTTGTGTTTACATGCTACTCGCGAAATCCTGTCATTGCCACTGTAACGATTTTCTTTAGTCTTAGCGGGCAGAATTATGAGGTTGACGACACGGGCTTTTGCCAGTGACTGAAACTACCACAGGTTCATCCATTTCATCATACTCCTCCATCGATTAGTTTAGTTACAAATCTCTTTAAACGGGATAAAAACTTGCAGCTCGACAATTGAAAGCTGGCTCATACGCACGCTGTCACTCATGTCAAGTCAAGTCACCTTTATATATATAGCGCTTTTTACAATACAGATTGTATCAAAGTGTATCACAGTGATAACATGAAAATAATACAACAAAGTTTGTTTCTAGAAGAAAATTGCATCATCGTCCACCTTAAGTAAGGCAGGTCAATAATATTGTTGAATATTAAATGTCCCCAACTAAGCAAGCCAAAAGCCAAGGCAACAAATTCATCTTGAAATCATATGATTCCATTCGCATCTTCTGATTGGTTCTGTGTGAACAGAGGCTTTTGCTGGCAAAAGGGAAGTGCCGTTTAGAAGTTTCTGCCAACGAACCGGTATTTATGAATGGCCTAAGGCTGGGATTTAGCGGGTTTGAAGCAAAAGTATTTGATGAACGTATATACTACGTGCGGAGAGCATTCGCTCAATATCATTGAGGTGACATTTAGCAGCTTTTGCATCTGAATTGTTCATATATATTTATACCTAAATCTGTCTAAACATATTGAAATAAGTAAAATTACATATAATATAATCTATTAACATTTTTTTAGTAAAATTGCAAAGAAAAAAATGGTACTTAAGGCGAGACACTACAGGTGAATAGGGTAACATTTTTAACTAGCAGATATCACCATGAAACTTTCCCAGTTGATTACCTACATTAAGATGAGAAAAAAATGTATTACAAGTTTTCTGTAATTTAATGTTTAAATATGCAAATTAGGCCATATCTAATTAAATATGCGCTAATTTGCATATATTTAAAAAAACGAAATCTGAGTATTGGATAAATTCAGGTTAAAAATTATTTTTTCATTGTGTTCACATATTAGATGGGAAAAAAATTACAGAGGGATTTATGGATATCTACTTTTGTTATCCTGTAAATCAGAAAATACTGCCAATAGCCTTAAAAAAATGATTTTCGCCATGTTTTTTGGGAATAAAATGTTATATAAATCTGGCTAGGAATAATATATTTACAAATCCCTCAGTAAATGTCTTCATAATATAAATAGGTACAAGACTGGAAAGTTTGGTGTATATAGGTGCTACTGAAGTGGAGATTTCGGACTTGGAGTATGAGAGAAAAGTCATTTTGAGAAAACAGGCTTTAATGATTTATCATCAGCCAATGAGATTGCGCATTCAGCCCTTTTACTTTCACGATTGGTTGCTGATAAAAAGGAAATGACCATATTTGGATCTGACAGGATTATACAGAAGAGAGAGAGAGCTTCCTAACCGTGCATGTGATGACAGGGTGCCGGCAGAGATTGCAGAGCAGCATGCTGATTAATAATAACACAAACTTTTATTGAATTTATGAGAAATCTACAGACGCAAACAGAGAGAGTGTAGTAAAATAAAGACCCAAATGTGTATTTCGGACTTTTTTTCACCACAAGTCTGAAAGAAGACATGTTATTGACAAATATCCAAAAAATATCAAAATTGACCAGTAAAAAAACCCCCGATGTTTTTGCCTGCCGTGTCTCGCCTTAAAGAATGTTAAAAATAAATGCTTTAGGATCAATTACAGGATAAAATGAACAAAAACAAAACAGTAAAGAAAACAATAAATAAATGTGCTTAATTGTTAAAATGCAAAATAATTTTGAAGGTCATATAAACAGGCTTTATATTCTTAATGCAAATTATCATATTTATTTGTTTTCGGGTGATTTGTAAGATTGACATAAAAATTCATAATCTTCCAATAACAAGAGACAAAGTTAATATTTATCTTATCATACCTGATTTATGAGGGGAGACCTCTATAGCTAGAGACCTGGTTGGAAAGAAAGATTTCAACAATTAAAAAAAATCCACGTTACTAACAAATAACTAAAGAGGAGATTAAAACCATGTACAGTATTATGGAAAACACAGGTCTGACCTGCAGTGTGAAATCTCTTGTGGGGGTGCCAGGAAGTCCCAGAAGAAGAGGGCGTCGCCTGCGGTGACCACGCCCATCTGATCAGGCGTGAACCTCACCTGTCTGATGGGCTCGGAGTGACCGATGAACACCTGAAGGAGAAACAAACACATTCTTGATCTCATTATGTACTCTGCGCATCATCAAATCCAGTGTTCAAACAAACATACCTGTGAATTGACATCCAGGTGCATGTCATAGTCCCAGACCTTCAGAGAGTTCTGACCGGCCGTCAGCAAATAACGGCCATCTTCGCTGACAGCCAGAGACACACACTGATGCTTATGCACCTCAGACACCTGTAATTACATTAATTATGAGTCCAATATGTGATACTTGATGTTCTCAGAAAGTGTTCGGCCTTCAGTCTTTCACCTGTCTTAGAAGTTGTCCTGTGTGTGTGTCAATCCAGAGGATCTTATTGGCTGAGGTGGTGACGAGCAGGTGTGACAGTGACGTGGGGGAGAAACACACATTCAGGGCAGAGTCCAGCGTTGAGCTCTCAACATCCAGAATGCTCACATCAACCCGAAGTAACTGACACACACAGAAGCAAATGTTATTTAGCATGAACAGCATGTCATACTGTTGTAATTGTTAATATACTATTAAGAATGGGGTCACACTTTCGTTTAGGGTCCAATTCTCACTATTAACTACGACTTTTGCCTCAAACTCCAAATGACTACTTATTAATAGTTAGTTAGGTAGTTGTTAAGTTTAGGTATTGGCTAGGATTAGGGATGTAGAATATGGTCATGCAGAATAAGGCATTAAAATGTGCTTTATAAAGTACTAATAAACAGCCAATATCCTAGTAATATGCATGTTAATAAGCAAGTAGTTAATAGTGAGAATTGGACCCTAAACTAAAGTGTTACCAAGAATAGCTTTCGTTGACAGAAATACAATTAATAAAATATAAATATTAGATTAAATTAGTTTTTGTTGAAAAATTAGGAATGTTGCAAAATGGCAATGGAAACTAACTGAAAAAAATAAGTTTAAGTAATACAATTATTAAAACTAAAAAAACTTCCATGTCCATGTTAAATAAAAATATATATCCATGTTGAATAAAATATTACAAATAAAACAGACAAAAGCACATAAAAATATTAAAATGATGACTAAAAAGCTCATTTAAAATATTAATAAATTATATAATAGTATATAAATACGAAAATAACATAAATCATTGTTGGAAATAATAAAATGAAGAAAAAAACACACAAAACACACACACAAAAAAGTGAGATTTTGATTATGTCCCAGATGCAACAGAGCTCAGCACAAAAATAATGATTTAAAAGTTTTTTTACATTTATTCATTTATTTACTGATTTATTTAAATTTTTCTCAGAAACTGTGAGAGAGGTAGGATGGGATCAGAAGTTGTGATACAAATGCTCTTACATGTGTCAAGCAAGTCTAGCAAGCAAGTACTAACTCTCAGCTCTGACAAACATTATGGCTTTGATGTACCTCATTAAGTGACTGCGCCTCCATGATTGTGACGATGTGTTCGGTCGGTCCGACCAGCGCTAGACAGCGGCTGTCAGAACTCACGGCCAAAGTCTCCGGGCCACGACCCGCACCCCGTGCAACCGCATTACCTTAGACACAATATTAATAATTCAGAATGCTGCTTCCACACAGTCCTTTGGATATATCTACAAATAAAAAGCTGAGTAGTTCATCTGAATGTGCTGTGAAGGGGAATTTGTGCTGAAAGAGCGACCATTTACTCACCCAGAACACGGACCACGTGATGGTCATTTTGAGAAGAGTTGTAAAGTACCAAGTATCCAAGAGCGCCAGCACTAAACAGACACTGACCATCAGGAGAATATATCACACTCTCAACTGATCCCATGTGCTGCCTGCAAACACACACACAAATCAAATCAATATACACTTTTAAGAGGAATTTTTAAGAGCTTTTTGTAGTTTAAATAATAATGTTACTACAATATACACTACAGTTCAAAAGTTTGGGTTCGGTACGTTTTTTTAAATCTTTTTGAAAGGAGTCTCTAATGCTCATTGCTCACCAAGGCTGAATTTATTTGATCAAAAATACAGAAAAAACGGGTGAAAAGCTGAATTTTCGGCATCATTACTCGAGTCTTGAGTGTTAATATTTAATATTTTTGTTGATTCTGGATTCAATGATGAATAGAAAGTACAAAAACAGCATTTATTTGAAATTTTATATCATTTTGTAACATTATAAATGTCTTTTCAATGTCTGCATCCTTGCTGAACAAACGTTTTGCATCATCAGTAGAGATACAGACATTATACAGAGGACAAATGCGTATTTGAGAGTGTGCATGTACCTGTGCTGGGCGATTAAGCTCGACGTTTGAATATCAAACACTCTGACGGTTCCAGAGCTCGATCCACAGGTGAAGAGAGGCATGCTGGGATGGAATGCAACTGAACAGGGACTTTCATCATCATCAGAGACAAAATCATAGAGCTGAAACAAGAATTAGAGGCCGAGTAGATTAACTTCATGGTAATATCAGCACGTCTGCATGCATGTTTATGTATGGCCAACAGTGTGCAAAAGCATGTATGCTTTAATGATAAACATTCCCATAAATGACCTGTTGCATGGTGTCCATGTCCCACACCCGTACGGTGCTGTCCCTGGACACGGTGGTCACACGCCGTCTAACTCCGTCCACACTGAAGCCCAAAACACTCCCTGTGTGTGACCTCATCATTGTACGGTAACCACGGCTGCCAACATCCAGGTACCCAAGATTCCCGGCGGTTGTTGCCGCTAGAACTCTCGAGCCGTCCGAGGACACACACACCAAACTGACGGGACCCTCGTGCTCTACAAACACACCAAAGATCTCAGTAATTCATAGAGTTAGTTATAAGCAAGGTAATTGGTTGAGAGAGTGATTGACAGGGGAGTACCGACCCGCCTCTAAAAAAACTGATGAGAAGTCAAGAGGCCACAGACGCATGAATCCATCTTCTGAACCGGTCACACAGAACTCAGCACACACACTGATGCTGTTCACCGCAATACCGGCACCTGAAAACACATATTTATAATACAGTCAATATATTCAAACAAACAATAAATAAATAAATAATTAACAAACATTTAAATAATAAATAATGTAAACATTTATAATAGTCAATATATTCTAACAAACAATAAATAAATAAATAAAATAATTAAACATATTCCAATAATAAATAAATAAATATAAACACATATTTATAATAAAATCAGTATATTCAAATAATAAATAAACAAATAATAAACAAATATGTTCAAATAAATAAAAATAGTAAGATCATTTTTTATTAAATTGTTAATCAAATAATAATAAATTGTTTAAATATTTTTTTATTTAAATGTTTTTTTTTAATGTTAACAAACATTTAAAGAAAAAAATAATGTAACAGAATAATGCTGAAATCATGCAGCAGTCCTCCAATGGCCTTCTAATTGTGCAGTTAGTAGCTGATATTTTATACATGTTGAGCATCAATAATAATTAACAATAATAATTAATTATTTAAAAAAAATTTTTTTTATTGTATCTGAATAACTGGGATAAATTAAGAATAGTTTTGAATTCCCTGAATCAAATTCAAAATCAAATCAAATCAAATAGTGAGGGGTCTAAAGAGACGCCCTTTGACAGAACAGAATAATATTACGTTTTTAAGTTTTTTTTTTTACACATACTGATGAAAACATTGGGGAGGCAAGAAACAAACAGGAAGAGATGTAATGAGGAATAAACGGAGCAATTCCAATATGGTCCTCCTCACACCATCGGTGCTCAGGCCCTAATGATATGAGTCATAAATCAAAAGCACAAATTTTCACCTGTGCTAAAGGTCTGTTTTTCTCTTTGGTGGGCGTGGCTTTCTTGAGCTGGGAGGAGCCTCCTGATGTTTTTTATCGCCACGGCAACATAGTCGATCTCCATGATGTGACCACTCCTACTGCTGACAAACCTGCTCCAATCACAATAACACTTGAGGACGAGATCAAGATCAAATTACATCATTAAAGAGTTAGTTAGTCGAGGGTGAGTAATTAATGAAAGAATTTTAACCCTTTAATGATCAGCAGGTCTGTACAGCTACATTAATTACTCTTATTTAAATAGTTTGTTGGTCATGACGTCACATTTTTCTGTGCACTCACAGTGTGCGTTCATCCACCGGACGGTCCTGAGTGTGTCCCTGCTCAAATCCGAGGTCAGTAAACTCCAGACTGTGATACTGTCCAAGATCCACAGGACAGGAACGTAGAGAACCACCACGCACACGCCATAGTCGCACGTTACCTAAACCACACGACACCATGCTGCACAAACAAACACAATATACACACCTATAATCTGACAATATGATTAAAAACTGAGGTAGAATTGAGGTTAATAACATTAGCTAATAACCCTGTTAGTGATATTGACCATATTGTACAACAAAATCCCACTCCACATTAAACCTCAAACATGTTTAGATTGGTTGTAATTACAATACAAGTGTGTATGCGCACCGTGTATCATCAAAGAACGCAATCTTCATCATCTGGATGTCCACGTCTGTGTGTGCTTTAGCTAAAACTGGGACAACACTTCCTTCTGCCGCACGCCGCGTGTTCCAAAGGATCACCGTCTAAACAAGCAAATCAAACAATTAATACACAATAAAAAAAGTATAGTTCTTCACATGCAAAAAACTCACAGTTTTGTTGTGACTGTCTTTCCCTACGCCACACAGCACTCCTCCACTCTGAGAGAAACTAAAACAACAACAACATCACCTGATGGACCTTGAGAAATCCAGCTGGCATGGAACTGTGTTGTACATGTGTGTTTGGCGTACCTAAGCAGATTCAGAGCATGTGTGTGTGTAGGAATGATGGTTTGACACACTCCTCCGCTGTAGCTCCAGAGACGAATCAGACTATTTGTGCCCGTCTGAGCTGATGCCAACACCGTAGAACTGGCATTTAACGCCAGAGCTGAGACCTAACAAACAACAGGTACACATCAACAGGAAAATCAAGGCCAGCTAACCTAACTGTAGCTTAAATGCACAATGAAATGATCACTGTTATTGTAAAACAAATTCTAAATACGAATTGCATGAACCATGTTATACAATAAACGACACACACAACAACTGTGACAATCATTTAGACTCCATACTAATGTGGCAAGTTGCTACATTTCTTAGTATTATAATAATAACATATTTGAAATATTGAATTTTTGAGATATTTTTGAAATATTGAGATTTTAAATATGAATATAAATATTCTTTGTATATAATATCTATTATTTATTTATATATTAATATTACTATATAATATCATGTATAATAAAAATCTAATATTATGTATTATTATTTTTATTATTATTATTAATAATTTATACATATACAGGGCTCGAGACTAACGGCGTCCTATCGTCCTGGGGACGATAGAAAATGTGTTTAGGACGAACAGAAATATTCTCCAGGACGCCTTCAGGACAAAAGACATTTTTGTATGTGTGTTCATTTATTACTAGCCTATTAGGGTAACTTACTTAGAAAATGCCAAAATTAACCGACCAAGTGCTGACTACAACGGAGCGCGTCTTCTCATGCTGTTACTATAGTTACTATCACTGGCCGGCTACTCACCCGGAGACTTGTTTCGCGGTACATCTATCACATGGCTTATTTTCACAGACGAAAACGAGACGATAAGTTTAAAATTAGATTAGAATTACTAAATTACTAAAATTAGTTTTGAATTACAAAAACTATGACGAAAATCTATTGACATTTTCGTCAACGAATAAAAACTAGACACAAATGTTAGATAGTGACGATTTGCGAAGCGATCCAGTCAGAAATTATGTCCTGCGTTTGTGGTAGATGCGCACATTTGTACTGTAACGTGCTGATCTACCCAGCAGCACACGGGTTGACATGCGCTGCATGTCTCATAAAACGTTAAAAAAAATGTAAACGTCTGGGAGAATGAGTAGAGCAGACAGATATAGATCTGAATAAGAGTGACGACGCAAAAAAAAAAAAAAAAAAGCTCTATTCGGTACGGTTTTCTGTGCGCGCACACCCGACCCGAAGCGTGCAGCCATGCTGAATTGAGCTCTCTTTCGTGTCTGAATGGACAAATACACACGACATTATGTCGAAATGTCCGTTTTGGAGAGTATTCACGTAAACTATGTTGGTTATGTCTTAAACAGTTTTGAGTGTATCGGATGTGCATCAGTGCAATTGATCCGCATGTCATTGGACATGATCCGATGTCTTAAAGTGACAGTGGGTAATAAACCTAATGCGGTCTGTGTCCTTAATATTGATCAAGCAACAAAAGAAAAGCATTCACTGCTCGTTAATAGCTTTAATAAGGATTCATTATATTTAATTCTTTCGGCTTGAAAGAATAAAAAATGATATTTTTTGAGATATGTTGTCACCAGTATTTATTTGTTATTGTTTAATCCAACCAACTCAAAAACATTTTGAGCTGTATGTATTTTTCTCTTAATTTTCGTATATGTAAAAAAAAAGAGATTTGTTCTGCATGAATACAAAAAAGCATTTAACTCCTGTTATTTTTTATTAAATCTGTTTTTTACCTGTTTACAGATAACTACTTTGAATGGAGCTAAATAAATATAATTATATATATCATACACATTTTAATGGTGTTTTTATTATGTGACTAACAACTATAGATGATAATAACAAAGTACAGAAACAACATGTTTATTTTGGGACGGTTGACATTCACTTTAGGACGGTTCAAATTGTTTTTCAGGACGGTTCCAGGACGGAGGTGAAAAAAGTTAGTCTGGAGCCCTGATATATTTTAAAGAATTTATTTTTTACATTTTTAATTTAATTTTTATTAGGTTAGAAATAAAAAAAAAATTAATCATAGATATCTTTTATCATATTGCTATTGTAATATGACTTTACATCGGTTTAATGGCGTTATGCATAAACCATGGTAAAATCATTACAACACACAAAAGTGTGTGTGAGTGAGAAAGACCTTATCTGTGTGTCCGATGAAGAATCTCTGCTGTCCGGAGGAAAGAGTCATGCTTATGATAATGGCATGACAGGGATACACAACTTCCTCCCCATCTGAGCTCCATACAGCCTGAGAGTGGGACAATATGACAGAAAGTGTACCATATGATATTCATGATATTAAAGCAATGCATCATCAAATCATTCTAATAATTTTGGTACGAAAATTATTTTCAGAAAAATATGTCCCTTGGTTTCACATTCACAGACTCAAGAACTGTATTTTTGGATATGTCTGAAGACTCTCAGTTATCTAGGTCATTGCAGAATGTTCTAGTAGATTTATTCAGGTCATAGATGTTTTTCATGTTTCTTCGGTAAGTGCATTTACACACTAATGTTTTGATGTGTGTGTATGTGTGTGTGTTTGCGTGCGTGTCACTCACACATCTCATTGTAGCTCCTCCGAAGCCAATAATTCTGTTTAGCTTCAGAATGGGGTCAGGATACAACTTCTGAAATATATACAGAATCCCTCCACATGACCATAGCACACAAAAAATGCTGAAGATACGCTCACCTAAAGGATTATTAAGAACACCATACTAATACTGTGTTTGACCCCCTTCCGCCTTCAGAACTGCCTTAATTCTACGTGGCATTGATTCAACAAGGTGCTGAAAGCATTCTTTAGAAATGTTGGCCCATATTGATAGGATAGCATCTTGCAGTTGATGGAGATTTGTGGGATGCACATCCAGGGCACGAAGCTCCCGTTCCACCACATCCCAAAGATGCTCTAATGGGTTGAGATCTGGTGACTGTGGGGGCCATTTTAGTACAGTGAACTCATTGTCATGTTCAAGAAACCAATTTGAAATGATTCGAGCTTTGTGACATGGTGCATTATCCTGCTGGAAGTAGCCATCAGAGGATGGGTACATGGTGGTCATAAAGGGATGGACATGGTCAGAAACAATGCTCAGGTAGGCCGTGGCATTTAAACGATGCCCAATTGGCACTAAGGGGCCTAAAGTGTGCCAAGAAAACATCCCCCACACCATTACACCACCACCACCAGCCTGCACAGTGGTAACAAGGCATGATGGATCCATGTTCTCATTCTGTTTACGCCAAATTCTGACTCTACCATCTGAATGTCTCAACAGAAATCGAGACTCATCGGACCAGGCAACATTTTTCCAGTCTTCAACTGTCCAATTTTGGTGAGCTCGTGCAAATTGTAGCCTCTTTTTCCTATTTGTAGTGGAGATGAGTGGTACCCGGTGGGGTCTTCTGCTGTTGTAGCCCATCCGCCTCAAGGTTGTGCGTGTTGTGGCTTCACAAATGCTTTGCTGCATACCTCGGTTGTAACGAGTGGTTATTTCAGTCAAAGTTGCTCTTCTATCAGCTTGAATCAGTCGGCCCATTCTCCTCTGACCTCTAGCATCAACAAGGCATTTTCGCCCACAGGACTGCCGCATACTGGATGTTTTTCCCTTTTCACACCATTCTTTGTAAACCCTAGAAATGGTTGTGCGTGAAAATCCCAGTAACTGAGCAGATTGTGAAATACTCAGACCGGCCCGTCTGGCACCAACAACCATGCCACGCTCAAAATTGCTTAAATCACCTTTCTTTCCCATTCTGACATTCAGTTTGGAGTTCAGGAGATTGTCTTGACCAGGACCACACCCCTAAATGCATTGAAGCAACTGCCATGTCATTAGTTGATTAGATAATTGCAATAATGAGAAATTGAACAAGTGTTCCTAATAATCCTTTAGGTGAGTGTATATGTACAGGCTTTATCATGTAAACCTTTCTTCAGCATACACTTATGTTCTGTTAGTCTGTGTTGTCCAGGGGATAAATAAGTGTGTTTATGCATGGCTAACCTGTGGCAGCTTCACTGATTGGTCAGAAGACAGAGAGATAGGTCGAGGACACGCTGCATTAATGACCTGAGAAGAAACATTCAGATTGGTTCATTCACAAGTATTTATGCTTTTAAAAAGCAAACGTCCACAATTACATGCATTGAGGAAAGTGCAAATTTATTATGAAAGTAAAAGAAGGTCAATTTTAATTTAATATTGACTCAAAGTAAGACCCAGTTGTCTCTTCTTAGCTTGTCATTGTTAGGATTTCAACGATCTTGGATCTGCAGTACTTACTGTGATTTCCTCCTCACTGTCTGTCATGTGGGCATAGACGTCATCCTCGCGATGGGCATATACGTGTACTCCAGCATCATCAGCACACACTACTGTGACCTCTTCACCTGCCTGCGAACTTTGACCTGGTGACCCCGGGCTCTCTGAGCCTCCAGAGGGTGTATAAATCAGCTCAGGCAGTTGCTTTTTCTGGATCAGTGAACGCTGCTTAGTGCTCTACACAGAGAGAAAGAAGAGAAAAGAAGCCATTAGGGCCTGTATGTGTCAACATTAGCTGCATTTGAATGAAGGTCAACTGAAGTTCACACACAAACACTTGTGCAGATTTTGGGGTGGTGATCTGCTGGATGAGGGAGACTCGGTCTTGTACAGGTTTACTGAGGCTTACGATGCGACTCTCTTCTCTTTGAGGGCTCTTTTCAGTCGAGACTTCTGCAGAGTGACCACACGGTTTCATCAGATAAAAATGTACGCTGTTGTGTGCGACTGTGTGTATTTACATGCGTAAGACTCACTTTTAGCTGCACTGTTGGATCCTTTCTGTATGGAATCAAATGGCAACTTTGTTCCATCTGAGGGAAATCTGTCAATCACACAAGGTGTTATATTTTTGCAATATACATTTTGAAACAATGAAATAACATTAATTTGTGAATCACTGACTAATGTTTACATGCACATCAATATTGATATCAATCAGAATTTGGCAATAGTCCTATTAGTATTCTGCCTAATTCCACAAATTTCAATTCTCACCCATGGACTCTGTTTTAATCAGAAATGTAGACACCTTATTCTGAAAATCCACTAAAATGAGACATATGCACATGGAACTTGGGCGGTGTTGTGGCGAAAAAAGTGTTTGAAAAATATGCTTATTAAATAGTGGAAAAGTAGTAATAAATTTCTCAGGAAACAAGAGCCGGAAAGGACACATGCATGGGTAGATCGGAAGACTTACATCAACCAGCTATACATGACAGTGTTGTCATTGTTAACTAAAAGTAAAACTATTAAAAATAATTTTCAGTAATTGAAATAATTATTAAAAAATAAATAGTTTTCATAATTAAAATGACTAAAACTAAAATAAAAATGATTCAAAGCTCTTCAGAAAAATAAAAATTACAAAAGCACGAAACTAATATTAAAAGCTTATTCAAAAGGTGTCAATTTAACAGGAAATGTGTATTCCCAATGTAGTGGCACTCACCTAATGTAATCATATAAGTGGTGCCAGCTCTGTCCTTTGGGTACAGGGAAACACATTTCTCTGGGCATCGGGGCAGTGCCATCTGGCAACATCACACCAGACTGCCTGAACTCAGAGAACGACAGATCTACAAAGAAGTGGTGTAATAATAATTAATTTAATTTACACAGCACCGTTCCAGAGCTCAAAGACGCTTCACAAGACTGATATTACATGTTTTACAATTCACAATCTGCAACTGTAAAAGGAACAAAGTCAAAATGTACCAGGGTCAAACAGCAGGTCACTGGTGATGATGTTTTTAACAGACATGTTGGCACAGAGTTTGATGCTCTTGAGGTGACTGTGTGTTCGGTTCAGATAAACCGAGAGCACGTAACGTAGGTCCATCGTCAAACACGTCCACCTTGTGCTCGGCGGCGCTGGGCCCACCAAACCTGAAATGCACAAGTTATCAATCAGTAATCACACACACATACACACACACAAAAAAAACAGCACTTGCTGTATGTAGAAAACATCTAATAATGAGTGAGATGATAATCAATCAACGAATGTCTACCTTGTTTAGCAGTACTGGCTGTGTTCTCATACACTGAACAGTGTGCCGCTCCACACAGAAAAGGGAACTGCAGCCATGTCGCCGTGGACTTGAACTCTTTGAACATGTTAGAGAACGACACACGGATCACCTGACCCTCCTGAATGATGAACAAAGCAAGAATATACAGGGATATAGTGATATACAGGACAGTTTTGTTATTGATAATAAAAGCTGAAATGCACATGAAAGTCTGTATCATTAAATAGCTATGCATATAAAACGACACTCTTCACCTCAGCAGTGACGTCCAGGTGCACGATGAAGTGTTTGCTTGGGCTGGGTCTGAACAGCAGGTAGAGGAACTGGCCAGTGAGACCCAGAGACTGGCTGCTGGTTTTGGGAAGCAGGATGTAGTTACTGGCCGGAACGGAGCCACGGATCCGAAACACAGAACATTTCAGCTTCTTGTCCTAATAAACAACACAGCATGATAAATACACACAAACAACATATAATGAATGCTAATGAGAAGCAGCAACAACATAGTGTAGTTTTACGAGAAAGGATTAAACCTCCTACCATGTATGTGGTGACGTCTCCCGCTTTGCTGACTTTCTTCCATTCTTCTATCTTCACGTGTTTGAAGACGTTTACGTACGGCTGCTGCCACAGAGCTGACGGAGAGATGCAGACACAATCATCATTCATCACTGATGGATGTGTATTTAGACACACTCCACCCTGCGTGTGTACATTGTTAAAAGCATTGAGAGCGGGAGTTTTCAAACTGGGGGCCGCAAGGGAGAGTTAGGGGGTCCAGTGAAAAATGTAGGGAAAAACAGTGTAAAATAAATAAAGAATTTTTTTATTACAATTATTTAAAATTGTAAAATACATTTTATTAAAATAAATGCATTCATTAAAATAATAAATTAAATAAATACATAATAAAAGTACCAATCCCTAACAGTATAGTAATGCAGTGAGTAGAAAAACAACCTAAATATTTTCCTAATAATATTGTACACATATTTATAATATAATTTACAATTTAAACTGGATATTTACACATGAAAACATAGCTGGCTTTTAAATTTAAGTTTGGTTACATTGGGGCGTCCATGGTATGTAAAAGATTGAAACCTTGATGTATGGTATATAATGTGCACTTTACGGCACGGTATATTTCAAATTGTATTATTCTGTGTTGGATATTGTGCTCTGCTGTACTGTATTATATTGTGCTATATACAGTAAATTCCGTCTTTTAAAAAAAATAACTCAGTCCAGGTCCATTTCAGGTGCTTAATACTCAGTGAAGTGATTTAATGGGTCATGTAACCTTACCTTTGGAAGACATTGTTTACTTCACAGATCTGATTCACCTGTTGACAGCTAACGAACTGTAGCTCACAAACTACCAAAAACTAAATCAATTCACTTCCGTTTCCTACATGTCCAGAAAGGTTTCATCCATCACAACACCGTAGTTCATCGTCCATCATAATTTTAGATGTTAAATATGTTTTGACTGGGTTTCGCGGGTCTGCGAGTGTGTTGTGTTGTTGATGAACCGCTCTCCTCCTCGCGCTGCAGAGACCGCCGCGACGCGTTCGAACGGCATGACGTAGGGCCAACGTCATCATGCCTACAACTGTGAATCGCCGAAAGACAATGCAGATAAAGACATTTTATCTTATTTATAAGCATATTTTAAATAAAAATGGGGAACCCTCATGCACATATACAGAAAAAAACAGGCTCTGTGTGTAATTGTGTAAATTTCTCCTAAAAGTCACAGAATAGACGACAAAAAAATAAAAATAATAATAATGCAAATAGAACTTTTTTGTGGTTTATTTCTCATTTTTCGCATTAATATTTTAACTGTACATTCTCGATATTGTCTGTGTATATTTCATATATATTATAATCTGAAAATATCCTTTAAAATTATTGACTGTATTGAACATTCTATCGGATTATTGTTGAGATCGTTATTATTATGATATACCCAGACGTAAATGGTTCTTCTTTAATAATTTCGCAAGAAAATAGTTTTCAGATGAACATCCTCAGAAAACGCGTTTCTCATTTGTAATTTTGTTTGTTCTTTCTGGGCTACCATAGGTCCATCTGGCTGCTATAGTGACGAACACAGTAACAGACGCTTATGCAAGTAAGAATTCCGCTTTTATGCTAATTATCCCTCTTATTTGGCATTTAGATTTACAACTAAAACGGCAACAGGTTTGTTATAATTCTCGATTGTCAGCATTTGGACATGAATTTGAGAGGGAAGGTAAAAGTCGACGATCAAGCAAGCTAGCTGCTTTTATCTGATGAGGCTTGTTGAAATTAGTATATTTACCCCTTATCAACACAAGTTGTTAAATATATTATCTTGTATATGTATATGTATTAAATATATTATCTTGTATATGTATGTATGTCTCTCTCTCTCTCTCTCTCTCTCTCTCTCTATATATATATATATATATATATATATATAGTTCCATTGAGATTTGAAATCTTAACTATGTGTACATTAACAATTAAAGTGTATTCCTTTTAGTGGAATGTAATTTTTCTTCTTGTCTAATAGGGGACAGTCGTGTGTTCACTGGATTAAAAGACAGCAATCATGTCTTTTAGAGATCTGAGAAGTAAGTGAACCTAAACCTAAGCACTACTGTAATATTTGCAGTATGTGGTGTGTATGAATATTTGTTAAAGACTTATGTTATGATCTGGATATGTAGATTTTACAGAAATGATGCGAGCGCTCGGATATCCTCGTCTCATCTCCATGGAAAACTTCAGATCTCCAAACTTTCCTCTAGTGGCTGAGATTCTCATCTGGCTCGTCAAGAGGTAATACATATTAACATGTGAGAGGCTGGCAGACAGGCAATCATTTACATTCAATTCAAAGCTATGTGTGTTAAATATGCATGAATATAAAAATATATATTTTTATGTATCTTCCCCCAGATATGAACCTCAGATGGAAATTCCCAGTGATGTTGACACCGAATCAGACAGGGTGTTTTTCATCAAAGCTGTGGCACAATTTATGGTGAACTATATTATTGTGTTAATGATCATCATATTTGTTCACTTAGACTTTTTTGTCTAGAATGGGTGAAAAATGTTTCACAGTATATGTTGAATTCACTGCATGTGTTTCTCTAGGCCACCAAGGCTCATGTGAAGCTGAATCTTAAGCGTTTATACCAGGCAGATGGCTACGCTGTCAAAGAGATGCTGAAAATCACCAGCATCCTCTATAATGCCATGAAAACCAAAGAGAACGCCGGTGGTGACCAGAACAATGACGAAAACAGCAAGTTCAAGTTTGATCTGGGGTCAAAGGTGAATTGAGAACATAAGCAGACTTTTCGAGATGAGTTAGTGTCGTCATAATCAATCATTTACATGATGTTTTGTTTATGTGTGTGTGCAGATAGCTGATTTAAAGGTGGCACGTCAGCTGGGATCTGAAATCACAGCAAAGGGAGCGGCTCTGTTTGACCTGCTGGGGCACGAAGAGGACCTGAGAGAGAGCAGGGCGACTGCGATAGCCCGACCGCTGGAGATCACTGAGACAGAGAGAGCCTTGAGAGCGGCTGTCAAAGACGTTACGGTAAAACACTGATCCTCGCAGGTTCACAATCACAAGATCCTGTTTTTCATGTAATGATCACTTCAGTATGCTTTTCAATACTGCCAAAACAAAGGCTCTCATTCACTAAGCATGTGCACGCACAAATTTGTGGATGAAATCTGCGTACGAACGTTTTCACGAACAAATCATGATTCACCAAAAACGCTCGTACTAAAATTGATTCAAAATGTACGAAAAAACAACTGAAAACACACGTACACATGATTCCTGTATTATATTTAATCTTAACACAACTTTAATTATATAATATTTTATAAATTAAATTAAATTATATAATAAAATTGATAAATAATACAATAAGTAATACAACAAAGCTACACACTTGGCATTGCTCGTCTGCAGAGAGCGGCGTATGTTTGACGAGAGCGACGAAAGGTTTTGTGGAAAGCCCTTATATGGACGTGGGTTGGGCGTGTTTTATGCAAATGACTGTCCTCACATACATTAGAATGAGATTAAGAACAAATTCATGTGCGTAGGCAAAGATTTTTCGTCAGAAGTTCTCCTGTGCGTAAAATACGTAATAATCCACGCAATTATTAGTGAATGAGACCCAATATTCAGAGATATTTCTGGTACTTCTGCTGTAATGGCAAAGCTGCTTATTGTTAAATAAATCAGTAAAGCTTGACATAACTAGAACAATTTATATTCGTTATAAAAATGCCTATAAAATTGTATTAGTGGCTTTATAATGAACAGAAGTCCATGATATATCCAGGTCTTCCACGACCGTGGGAATACTGGTCCTTAAATAAAAATGACAATTGTTGAGGGAATTCATTAAATAAGAAATGTAATAATGTAACTTTACATCTTGATTTTTTTAGCTTATTTTATCGTTGTTGTTTTTTTTTATATATAAATATATCATTTCAAACGGCCTGTTCTGAGAAATAACCTGAGGAAAATCCTCCATAAATGTTGCATAAGTGTTCTTTGAAGGTCTCCAGAGGGCTGCGAGAACTCGAAACACTTTCTGTTTCAGGTCAGTTCTTGAAAAGGATGATTTTAGTGCATTCAGCGAGTAGCGTACTTGAATTATTTACCAAGCAAAAAGAACAGTAGGAACGTCTTTGGAGAATTGTGATGTTATTTTGGGGTCTGAATGGCATCTGTCCTTGTGGATGTTTGTTTGTCTGTGTTCAGGAGAGCATCCAGATGACGAAAGATCTGCTCAATAACGTATCGTCAGATGAGGCCAGTCTGGAGGCCAAAATCGAGAAGAAGAAACAGGACCTGGAGAGAAACCAGAAGCGTTTACAAACTCTACAGAGCGTGCGGTGAGCTGCTGCTGTGGCATTTCACTATCATTGATACACTGTTATTTTTTGTTAATATTTTGAATATAAAAAAAAAATTTTTTAAAATAGAAATCTTTTGTAACAACAATATACAGTACTGGTCAGTAATTTGGGGTCAGTAATTTTTTTCTTTCTTTTTTTGAAATAAATCAATACTTTTATTCAGCAAGGATGTGTTAAATTGATAAAAAGTGATAGTAAAGAAGATTTATATTATTAGAAAATATTTTTTTCTTTTGAATAAATGCAGTTCTTTTTAACCTTTTATTCATCAAATATATTAGGCAGCAGAACTGTTTCCAACACTCATAATAAATCAGAATATTAGAATGATTTCTAGACTGGATGTCACATGTGACACTGAAGACTGGAGTAATGATGCTGAAAATTCAGCTTTGCATCACAGGAATAAATTATTTTTTAAAGTATATTCAAATAGAAAACTATTATTTTAAGTTGTAATAATATTTCACAATATTACTGTTTTTTTTTCTGTATTTTTGATCAAATAAACGCAGCCTTGATAAGCATTAGAGACTTCTTTCAAAAATATAAAAAAAACATAATGTTTCCAAACTTTTGACCTGTACTATATATTATTTTAGTACTTTAACTTAAACTTTTTTTATGGTTTTAGTTTTAGTTATATACAAATGCACAAACTATTAAAACACTCTCTGTCACTGTGTTTCAATATGTAGTCCAGCGTTTATGGATGAGTATGAGAAGATCGAGGAAGACTTGCAGAGACAGTACCAGACGTACGTGGAGAAGTTCCGTAACCTCAGTTTCCTGGAGCAGCAGCTAGACGACTATCACAGAGCCGAGCAGGAGCGCTTCGAGGTACGATCAGTGGAACTTCCCTCTGGTACTCATATGAGGCCTGTACCTAAACCTCACCATTTCATTTATCCAGCTAAATATATTAATAATAAAAGACAACAATGAGTGGAACTCTTGAAACCTATCAAGAACGTGATATTTCTGTCATATTTCACCCAAATTCACCTCAGCAATTCACTTTAAAAAGTCAATGCTGATGTTTCCCTAATTAATCCTTTGGCTGTTTTCTTCCAGGAAGCAGAAATGGCAATGAAAATGAGACAAAACAAATTAAAAGAGGAGGAGAAGAGACTCATGAGGAGTGGAGGTGGGTCTAACACATTCAAAAACACACGTTTGAGCTGTCGAAGATGCAGAACCTGATTTCGTCAAATACAACATGTTCCTGGATCAACATCTTTGTTGATCCTGGAACAACTTTCCATTCAACCAATCAGATTTGAGGGACAAGTTTACAGTTTGTCAAGTTTAGACTTATAACCAGGGTTAGGTGCTTCTGCATCAGTGTTTTTAGAGATAACTCATGGGTAGGGTTAGGTTTAGTCATAGGGATATGGTTAGGATTACATTTTCAGACAGGAATGTTGATCCAGGAACGCGTCCAACTCGGCAAAATCAGGACGTGCGTCAAAGATCTCACGGCTTCTCTTCCTCTGTAGCGAAAGATGAAGACTCCGATGTGGACATACCAGAGGATGAAGGATCTGACAGCGACATGGATGACGGGCAGCAGCCCAGATCACACCTCGCACGACACGCTCAGATATCAGGTGATGGAAGACGTTCAGCATAGAGTCCCACATCATCTGCTGCCTCACTCACACACATTTCTGATGTCTGCAGGTCGAGGTGGCGCTCGATTCATTGGCAGTATGAGAGGAGAAGACAGTGAAGAGGTGAGAACACACACACGTTCACATACATAATACATCATACCGACCAAAAGTTGTTCGTTTAGGATTATTCTTAAACATTTGGAATATTTAATTAATATTTTGAATTAGCTTTTATATAATAGCTTTTATTTAGTTTTAGAAATTTTGTGCATTTTTTCATTTTTTTTGTTAACACTTTACATTAAGGTTCCATTTGTTATCATTAGTTAACTAAATGAACAATGAAACATACGTCTAAAGCATTTTTTAATCTTTGTTCATCTTAAAGTCAACATTTACTAATACATTATTAAAATCAAAAGTTGTGTCTGTTAATATTATTTAATGGACTTGAGCGAACATGAGCTAACAGTTAACAGAGATTAATAAAGATCATTTTTAGTTAACAATAACAACACTGAACCAACTCTTTCCTCATTTATTCTGTTATATTCTTCAGATCATTTAGCAAATCATGGTTTCCAAGCTCTCTGGCTTTCTTTGTTTCCTTCACATTTCCCTGTTTTTCCTCCATGATCTCTACACTGTATATGCCACCAGCTCTCATTTCATTCACTCCGTTTTCACTCCATCTCTCTTTCTCTTCCTCTGCACTCGTTCTTCAAGCCCAGAGTAAAGGAACGAGCTCGTCTGTCCGGCAGCGGCCGGAAGCAAAAGAGAAGAAAGGTGGTGTGTGTGTGTTTGAGTGCGTGTTTGCGCCGGTGTTAGTTAGTTCACCCAAAAATAAAAATTCTGTCATCGTGTCGGTCCAAACCCGTAAGACTTTCCTTCATCTCCGGAACACAAATGAAGATCTTTTTGCTGAAATCTGAGAGTTTTCTGTCCATCCGTTGACAGTCTAAGCAACTACCACTTTCAAGAATGAAATTAATCCATGTGACTCCAGTGGTTTAACCAGCAAGTTTGGTGTGTTCGCGCAAAAAAACATAATTGACATAATATTAATCTCCAACGCCCTTCCACACCACAACTATAACGACAACGACGGAATCACATTCACCAATTTTTTTTCAGCTGATGAACCATAAAAACATTGACAGCCAATCAGAATCTACCAACTTAATAGAGCTCGTGCCTTTAAAGCAGCAGAAGTCAAAACTGCAGAGCGTGCTTATAAAAAACATAATATTTTTCGTTGGTGTGGATGCTAGTAGTTATTATTCTTTGTGTGAACAGGCCTCTATAGTATTCAGTAATATTTTAAATAAGCTTTTATTTTTATCATTTCATTTCACGTTTTTATTTTTATTTTTGAAATATTTTTATAATAATATTTATAGTAATTTTAGTACTCAAACTCATTTTATTTCAGTCAGTGTTAAGCTAACTAACTGAACTTGGTCAAAGTTTTTTTTTAAAGTTTATGTTTTTCATTTAATATTTATATTTTATAAGATAGCTTTCAATAAAAACAACTATATTTTTTATGTTTTAGCTATCATCAACACTGGTGTGAACTCCTGGACGTTCTCATAATTACTCATTCTAATAATTCTGAATTAGGGGTATTAATTGAGCCTCGTTCCAGTTACCATCCACTGACCGCTGTGTGTGTGTGTGTGTGTTCTGTTATATAATTCACAATGTATTTTGGTTTGCAGTCAGAGAACAGTGAGATTGACGTAGACGACGATGACGAAGATGGTGAGGAAGACGAAGATGAGGAGGAAAACGAGGATCTGGACGAAGACAATGACAGTCTGGAGGGCTCCTCTGCCAAAGCCGGACGGTCAAAGCGATCGCTACACCCACAAATCCTTGAGGAGAGCGACAATGATTTTTAACATGCAACTTGATCATGCATTTGCTTGTAAATGGAAAAACATTAATACGCCAACATGGAAAAATACGCTCAGTTGGCCTTCTTGAATTTCTTTGAACTTTTCAAGAATCAATTCTTATGTAACTTGCTGCATCAAACTGAATGTGACCATATAAATGTTTTTTTCATGACATGGAAAAAAGTAAATATATGTAAATACCAAAATGTAATTTCCCAAAAATGAATATATCTTCTTGTTTGTATTCAAGTGTTCAATTGCCTTTGAAATTCTCAGTTATTTGTATTCAATTTGAGTGAAAGTTCAACTAAATTGCTATTTTATTATGGCAACATCTCTGTCAGTTCTGTTTTATAAAATAAACGTTTATTATTACACAACTTTAATACATAAACAAAAATATTTACATGAATAAGACTCTAAATAAACATGTTTTTTGAACATTTGTACGTGTGCTAGATATCCACCACGCAATCTGGTGCACCAGCTTTGATGGCGTCTGACACGACCTTTGCCCCCGACTCGCCGATGCCGTTACCCTGGAGACTGAGGAGAAAAACACAACACATCACAGACAAATCACACTCGAGAGCATGTGCCATTCACGGAAAAATAGAAATGCTCAGTCTGCAGAATCACAGCCTCACCCACGTGCCATGCAATCGTAACACTCTGTGGTTAAACCTCTCACTCACAGACAGCGGTTCACACACACACGCACGCACACACAGACTGACTTGATGTAGGTGAGCTGATGGTTTCCTCTCAGCGCAGTCGCGATGAAGATCGCTCCGTCCATCCCCAGAGAATTCTCCTGTAGACTACAAACATGTGCAAATATGTTATTTCAACATTCATGTTCTGTTTGGGAATAGAGATACAAGCATCTTCTCACATGCTAAGATTCATTTACTTCACATGCCAACATTTATTTGCATTTGTTTTAATGTTTAAGAAAATAATACTTTTATTCAGCATGGATGCATTAAATTGATCAAAGGTGACAGTAAAATATTTATCATGATACAAAAGATTTATATTTCAAATAAATGCTGTACTTTAAATTAATCGAATAAATAATGCATCAGTTTCCACAATAATATGAAGCAGCACAACTGTTTTCAACATTGATAATCAGAAATGTGTAATGATGTAATGGTGTAATGATGCTGAATATTCAGTTTTGATTACAGTTTAACATATATTCAAATAGAAAAAAAAAGCCATTTTAAATTGTAATAATATTTCATTATATTACTGTATTTTTGATCAAGTAAATGCAGCCTTGGTGAGCAGAAGAGACTTTAAAATAAAATAAAAATTTGACTTACTACAAACTTTTGTAGAGTAGTGTATATGTTTTGCAAATTTAAAAAAATAACCCCAACCAAAAGCATGATTACTGTACTGGATATCAGCCGCAGTTCTGCACATGTGCACTTAGTGATCCAACAGAGGGTTAGAGTTTATCTGTCAGATGTTTAGATTAGGATTTAGGAATATATAGAGAAAATAATGTGGTGTTTGTAGACATACTTCAGACTTCTCAAACCCCTGTTGTTCTTCAGAGCGCTGGAAAACGCCTTCGCTCCTTCCATCCCGATGGAGTTTCCACGCAGACTAAAACAACAACAAAATATAGGATGGATGGATGGATGGATGGATGGATGGATAGATAGATAGATAGATAGATAGATAGATAGATAGATAGAACAATGGATGGATAGATAGATAGATAGATAGATAGATAGATAGATAGATAGATGATAGATAGATAGATAGATAGATAGATAGATAGATAGATAGATAGATAGATAGATAGATAGATAGATAGATAGATAGATAGATAGATAGATAGATAGATAGATAGATAGATAGATAGATAGATAGATAGATAGATGGATGGATGGATGGATAGATAGATCAACAGAACAACGGATAGATAGATAGATAGATAGATAGATAGATAGATAGATAGATAGATAGATAGATAGATAGATAGATAGATAGATAGATAGATAGATAGATAGATAGATAGATAGATAGATAGATGGTCCTGGATGGATGGATGGATGGATGGATGGATGGATGGATGGATGGATGGATGGATGGATGGATGGATGGATGGATGGATGGATGGATGGATGGATGGATGGATGGATGGATGGATGGATGGATGGATGGATGGATGGATAGATAGATAGATAGATAGATAGATAGATAGATAGATAGATAGATAGATAGATAGATAGATAGATAGATAGATAGAACAATGGATGGATAGATAGATAGATAGATAGATAGATAGATAGATAGATAGATAGATAGATAGATAGATAGATAGATAGATAGATAGATAGATAGATAGATAAACAGAACAATGGATGGATGGATGGATGGATAGATAGATCAACAGAACAACAGAACAACGGATAGATAGATAGATAGATAGATAGATAGATAGATAGATAGATAGATAGATAGATAGATAGATAGATAGATAGATAGATAGATAGATAGATAGATAGAACAATGGATGGATGGATGGATGGATAGATAGATCAACAGAACAACAGAACAACGGATAGATAGATAGATAGATAGATAGATAGATAGATAGATAGATAGATAGATAGATAGATAGATAGATAGATAGATAGATAGATAGAACAATGGATGGATGGATAGATAGATAGATCAACAGAACAACAGATAGATAGATAGATAGATAGATAGATAGATAGATAGATAGATAGATAGATAGATAGATAGATAGATAGATAGATAGATAGAACAATGGATGGATGGATATATAGATATATAGATAGATAGATAGATAGATAGATAGATAGATAGATAGATAGATAGATAGATAGATAGATAGATAGATAGATAGATAGATAGATAGATAGATAGATAGATAGATAGATAGATAGAACAACGGATAGATAGATAGATAGATAGATAGATAGATAGATAGATAGATAGATAGATAGATAGATAGATAGATAGATAGATAGAACAATGGATAGATAGATAGATAGATAGATAGATAGATAGATAGATAGATAGATAGATAGATAGATAGATAGATAGATAGATAGATAGATAGATAGATAGAACAACGGATGGATGGACTGATGGATGAAATGAAAATGAAAATGAAGACTTACTCTAGTGTATGAAGGGTTTCATTGGCGACCAGAGCGTTGGCTAGTGCAACGGCCCCTGATTTACCTGCTGATACACCCTGAAGACTACAAAAAACACACACACACACACACACGCAAGGTCAGACACAACCAGCTTTAGCAAATAGCCATGAAATATGAAGCCAGCTGAAGTGAGACTCACTAGAGCACATTGAGAGAAGAGTTTGACCTCAGAGCACAGGCCAGAGCGATGACACCATTATCACCAAGAGCGTTCTCCTGCAGACTGAGAGGAAACACTCATCACACACACACTACACTATACAATGAAGTGGAGACATGCACTGTTTAAAAAAGGAGTTATTTTGGAGTTCTTTAGTAAATCTTCTGTGTAGTAGTAGTGCTTTAAAGGACAAACCAAAACACACATCTGAAGAACATGTACACTTACTAAAATATAGGTTCCAAAGGGGAGTTTTAGTAGCGAATGCCATAGAAGAACCTTCCAGTGAACAGATCTTAAAACAACCATTTTTTCTTTGTGTGAAGAACATTTTGTGCAATGGGAAGATTCCATGGATGTTAAATGATCTTCTGGAACCATCGATCCCAATAAAGAACTTTTATTTTTAAGAGTGAAGAATATAAGGTGCTTCAAAGCACCATCGAAGAACCTTTTATTTTTTTCAAAAAGTGGTGTTGATGAGAGAAAAAAAAATCTTTCTGCACCAGATCACACTGATAGAGGTTGATGCATGAGGAAGTAGAATAGACTTACTCCAGAAGCTGAATGCAGGTGTTGCTCATGAGAGACTGTGCTAAAGCTTTAGCAGCTCCAGCCTTCATGAAGTTCCACTGGAGGCTGAAACACACACACACACACACACAGCATGACATCACATCCTAACACGGATGATGATATCACATCCTGACCTTCAGTAGATGATATCATTTCCTGACTGCTAGTCACACAGTTGATCTTTAAGGTTCTCATTAGCTCATGTCTATTGTCTTAAAGGAACACTCCACCGTTTTTTCATATTAAACGATGTTATTCCCTTAACTAAGACGAGTTGATACATATCTCTCTCGTCTCAGTGCGTGCACTCAATCGCTCTGGCGCATGCCTCGGTTTCTTACTTAGAGGATGCAGAATAACAATGCTGAAGATAAGTGAGGGAGAGATAAGAGTATTTAAATAGGGAAAACGTGGAGGTGTTTGGTCGCTTCTAGCTTCATCTCTGTTTGGATCCTAATGAATGAACTGGGCTAAGCTAAGTGCTATCAAAGTGTCGCCGCGCGCCAGAGCGATTGAGTGCACGCACTGAGACGAGAGAGATATGTATCAACTCTTATCTTAGTTAAGGGAATAACATAGTTTAATATGAAAAAACGGTGAAGTGTTCCTTTAAACTCAGTTGAGTTAACTCACTGTAAGGATGTGATCGCTCTGTTGACCCTCATGGCTTCAGCGATGGCTGTCACACCCTCATCATGAAGAAGATTAGCGGTCAGACTTCAACACAAACACAGATAAAACACAGATAAATGATCTGTAATACGTTCAGCTCAATGAAAAGTGTTGCATTATGAAGAATTGAGTTTGTGGTACTTTTGCAAAAAGTACTTTTGCTGATAACAAAAGCTCAATAGATGGTGAAAATGAAAATTACCAAAAATGTAAATTATTTCTTCTTCTGAACACAAAAGATGATATTTTGAAGAACATTGGTTACCAAACAGTTGATGGACCTCATTTACTTCCATAGAATGATTACTATAGAAGTCGATGAGGTCCATCAACTTTTTGGTTACCAATATTCTTCAAAATATCATCTTTTGTGTTCAGAAGAAGAAAGAAATTCATGCAGGTTTGGAATAACTTGAGGATGAGTAAATTATGACAGAATTAAACATTTTAGGTGAACTGTCCCTTTAAGGTAATCATTTGATAAATGGTCGGCACACACATTTATTTTGTATTTTTCTAAACTCTAATTTGGGGGGAAAACTCTCACAAGTTAGGTAATCTGACAAAAATCTCTTCAAAATTATTACTGTATATAAACTATACACATTTATAAAGCTAATTATAATTATAAATATTATTTAATAAATAAATATTAGATTTATTTATGTTTTATTAAACATTTTTTATTTACTTTTACTTATATGAAATCATTTTAATATTTGATTTTTATTAAAAAATATATTTTATTATAAATAAGTATGTATGTGTTAATTATAATAATTTATAATATTAAAATATCTATATTATACAAATCTAAAATATTTATAATATAATAAATGTGTGAATATACAATATATATATTTTAATCATGTGTCTGTGTGTACTTACTCGAGTTCTCTAAGACACGTGTTGACTTTTAAGGCTTTGGCGATGTCTTTGGCACCAGAAACTCCTATTGAATTCTCCCTTAGACTGCCACCAAAAATATACACAAAAACAGCATTATTTCTAAGCCAGAACATAAATGTTTAATAGTTTAATACTGTGGTGTTTGAAATGGCCATGTATTGACATACTTCAGACAGCTGAGTCCTCGGTTTGACTGAAGAGCGTGTGAGAGCGCTCGAATGCCTCTGTCACTCACAGAGTTACTCTGAAGACTAAACCAGAGAGACACACACTCATTCAGAGCTGCTTCTGTAGTGGACAGTTTCAAAATGAACTCGCTAACTGAGTGTGTTTTACCTGAGCGTGTGGAGAACGTGGTTGACCATAAGTGCTTGAGCCAGAGCCACTGTTCCCAAATCACCCAGATGATTGCCGGACACACTGTAGAAACATTCACACAAAATTATTCTCAATAGAGAGTTTCATCTCTCTGTTAATCACTCAGTCAGACTTTAAGCAGACACCTGAGAATCTTACTTGAGATCCTGTAGAGTTTGATTCTTTGTGAGGGCTTCTGCGATTTTTTTCATTCCTTCTGCTCCAATGCCATTCTTCTGAAGACTGCAATGCATGAAGATTTGCATATGCATGATGCTCTATTACAGCACACACACACACACACACACACACACACACACTGAAACACAGACTCACTTCAGTGTGGTGAGCTTTCGGTTTGACTGAAGAACCTCCGCCAGCGCACGAGCACCGTCATCCTCTATGTGATTACTCTGCAAACTACACCAATCAACACACAAACACACATATTAAATACTTTAGGACTTAAATTTACACATTAAAGATGTTTTTTATTACTTTAATTTATTAACTAAAAAAATAAAATCAAAATTTTAAATTATTTAATAAAAAATTACATCATTAATTATATTATAAATATTCTAAACAATTTTGTTATAGCTAATCAGAATTCACATAAGGACCTCATTTGTTATTTTATGAATATAATTTATGAATATAATTGATGAAATTAGAAATGTAGCATTTTTAAATAATTAAATATTATATTATATTACATTTAATTATATTATAGGCTATTATATTATATTTAGTGCTGTCAAGTCAATTAATCGCATCTAACATAAAAGTTTGTAAATATATGTCTGTATATATACTGTATTCCAACACACACACACACACACACACACACACATTTACAAACTTTTATGTTAGATATGATTAATCGCGATTAATCAACTTGACAGCACTAATTATATTATATTATATTATAAATTACAGCTGTCACAATTCTATAATGGTTTATTAGAACTCACTTGACTGACACGAGGACCTGATTCATTTTTAGTGCCTCGCTCAAGGTCTTTGCTCCCTTGGCGCTGATGTTGTTGCCTCGGAGGCTAAGAGAAGAAACAAGATCTAGTTTATTTCACATCCTCAATTTCCCTTGTTGATTCAGCTTATAAGGATCAAGGGCAAAAGAAAAGGACATATCACATTAGTTTGCTTTATATTATTCAGTGACGAAGTTAAAATATAGTATTGAAAATACAATATAATGCACAAAAATACAATATACAAATACAAAAAAACAAAAACAAAATTGTTAATAAAGTCACTGACTCCAGGGTCGTGAGGGTTCGGTTGACGAGTAGAGCCCGACTGAGTGGATTAATTCCTTTACTGCTGATTGAGTTGTCAGCCAGACTAGAAAAGAGAGAGATAGAGAGTTAAACAAGTCAATAAGTTTATGTGTAAATGTGTGTACCTCACAGGGTTATTAAATCTAAAATTAAAACCATAAAAAATTATTTTTGTTACTTGAAGAAAAGAATGTTAACATAAATAAGCTAAGTATACTACAAATACAGTACATATACTTCATATAAATACCCTGCAATTGTACTTTTTGTATACTAACAACTAATTTTGTACTTAATGCACTTATGTACAGTATATTTGATTGTGCTAAAAATGGAATTATTGCAAGAATACTTTAGGCACACTTTAAATATCTTGCATTTATAGATTATATACTATCCTTACTAATAGTGTTATTAAAACACATTTTAGGCTTAATATTAAGAAATGTGCATTGTGCAATAAAGAAGTTATCCAAATAAAGTTTAATTATGTCTCAAGCTATATGTCAGTAAGTATGGTAATGGATCTGTAGTATACTATAAATCATATACATTCTGATATAGGTTTTTTTCACTAGTGTTAAAAGACAAAATCTAATAAAAATTACTCGTTTACTAAAATTAAAATAAAAACAATTTCAAAGTATTAATAGTACATCAGTAATCCTAAAACTGGTACCTGAGCATCTGAATATGACACTCTTTGGCACTCAACAGACTTCCCAACAGCTCCATGGCACCTTCCTTAAATTCATTGTTTTCCATTCTATAATACAAAGGATACACAATATATTTTAATTGAAAAACGTTTTGTTTATGCCACACACAAATCTAAAGTATCGCTGAAATATATCACTCAAAGTGTAGAGACTACTTTTATTGTCTTTTATTTAATAATTTGTGTTTGCATTTGCCAATGTAAATTGTAGGATGTGTTAAAGGGTTAGTTCACCCAAAAATTCTGTCATTAATTACTCACCCTCATATTGTTTTATAATAATATTATCCAAAGCGCGTTCACTTCCGGTCTTGAGTCAACACAATACACATGCGTCGTGGTGCTCCCCCTACTGGATTACAGGTCAATATTTTCTTTTTTTGCAAACAAAGCACTCGCGTCGCTTCATAAAATCGAGGTTAAACTTCTGTAGTCAACATGGATTACTTTTATGATGTCTTTCCTATCGTTCTGGACCTTATTTATTAAGTGTCAGTTGCGTAGCTGTCTATGGAGGACAGAAAGCTCTCAGATTTCATCAAAAATATCTTCATTTGTGTTTCGAAGACGAACGAAAATCTTACTGGTTTGGAACGACATGACGGTGAGTAATTAATGACAGAAATTTCAGTTTTGGGTAAATTAACCCTATTAGGGCCTTTTCTTTGCAAACATCTAAGAATATGTGTATTTACATGCACGTTTTACCTCAGATTACTGCAGTACAGCAGCTGTGGGAGGAGCCTCTTTAGGGAGGAGGAGTCTAGGCAATTAGACAGTTGCGTTTCTTCTGTGCATGCATCTGATACTTGCAACAAGTAAGCTAGCACAGAGCAAACTCCGCCCTTCAGTTTTCCCCGCAGGCCGCAGGTAATGAGATCCTCCTCCACTGACCGTAGCCACTCCCCTTGTTGCAGCTCCGCCAGACACGTGACCATTGTGACGCTGCGCATACTTACGGCGTCGCCTCCTGTCCCCGTCACCGTATTCTGAAGCAAATTTGTCGCCGTGGTGCGCTGGGTCACCTGCTCCTCGCGGGAAACGCCCAGAGGACCACCTAGCAAAGCGGTGACCGCCGGAGACATCAGCCCTGACAAGAAGCGCATGAAGAGGTCGAGGTTCCCTTGCGCTGCGGCGTCCGATTGGTTGGTTTTCTGCAGCGCTGCACGGTAGTGACTGTGGAAGCCAATGCGGGGCCAGGAGACACTACTTTCGGAGAACAGATCAAACATCCCACGCCTTGACGAAACGTAGTAAAAAAGAGCTCCCAGAAATTCCTGCACAGACGTGTGCGTGAACTGCCACACCACGCTATCGGACGACCAGCTTTGCTTGCGCTGGAGTATGCGGTGGCCGAGAGTCCCAACCTGAGGAGGTACGTCAACACCGTAAGTTCGCAATTCGTTCTCGCTGAATGTATAACGTCGCCGTAAAAGGCTATAAAACGCAAGACGACCCAGAGAGCTCAGCGGCTTCCTGATGCCGCCACTGGCCGGGTCTGATCCAGAGAGGTGTGGCCAACAGTAGTGGGCGTAGACTTCTGTTAGAGTCCTGGGAAGGGGCGTGGAATCTGACTCCAACTTTATAAGGCGCGATAATGTAGTCACGATAATGTGGCAGACCGCGGGGACGGAAGACAAAATGAGCAACGGTTTCTGAGAATTCAGGTAAGTCCACACTTGAGAGGAGACATCCTCAGGTATGTGCGTTTGAGACGATGAGCTCTCTTGTGATAAAGAGTGCACATCTAATGTGTTCGTAATACAATGATTAATATAGTTCTTTATTTGCGTTCGCGAAAGAGGCGGGGCTTCGGTCACACGATCGACCAATCCCGCGGGAACTTTCGCTCCAACACCAGGCCTTGACAAAAGCCAAAGTGTTGCCCATGGCAAAAGGTTACCTCGTACAATATTCGCAATGAGGTCCGATACTGGAATTTCGCGACGAGGGTCGCTAGTGGGCGGAGCATCTGCGAAATCCAACGATTGGCGAAATTCTTCTAATCCATCCAAAATTAGTAATATTTTGCAGGACTCATTAAAAATAATTACATCCATGTTATCATACGGAACGAACAACCGTAGCAAGCGCTCGACCGATAACCGATCGAAACTGCTCAATTCCCAGCATGCAATGGGGATCGCAAGACTCAGCTCTGGATAGATGTGACCGCTGCTCCAAAGTTGGACGAAACGGTGGACCATCCGGGTCTTCCCGCTGCCAGCCACACCCACGGTCAGCGTCACACGTGGGGCGGTGCTAACCCTCGTCAAAGGCACGATCAGCTTGTCCAATCCCAGCGCTCGACCGTGAAGAGGCCCCGCCCCTCTGTTGACCGACACCTGTACGAGGTCGTGTTCTCGCTGCTGAAGGTCAGATACGCACTCAATAAGGAGGAAACCGTGTGAGCTTCCGCCGGGTTGCGCAAATGTTTTTTCATCTTCTTTGAGTCGCTGAAGTAGAGCGTCTTTATGCGGTCGAACCACAGAGTCTGCGGAGAGAAAGAGGGAGAAATGAGGAACTAAGGGATGAAAAGTGATTGGAAAATGACAAATAAAGTCATGCATACCATGTACAGTTATAAGGTTGTACTCAGTCAGGTGTGAACTTTGAAGATAAGTCTGAAGGGCGGCGCCATGTGGATCAGTGACAGACAGGAACTCAATCAATAAATGCACTTTATCCTTCAAAGCCCCCATTTCCTGGATAAGCCCCGCCTCCTGTGTATTGAGCAGGTCTGCTTTTCTCATGTGATGGACCACATTTACCAAGATGGAGGTGGATAAGAACCTTTGCAACAAAGCCTGGTGTCTGCGTAACCACCCGGGATCTGAAGAACAAACAAATACATACGCAAAGAACATGTAGCATAAGCTTTTAGAGATAGGGATGCAAAGATACTGAATTTTCTTCTAGTGCTGAAAATTAATTCGATAACACTTTACATTTATTGTACACTTTATTAGTTAATGCATTAGAGCAATACATTTGTCACAGTATTTATTAATCTTAACATTAGTTCATAAAAATACAACTTCATTTTTACCTCAGGTCCATTCAAATAATATTAATAGATACAACTTTTAATTTTAAAGGTGTATTAGTAAATGTTGAAATTTGACATTAACTAAGATTAATAAATGTTTTAAAAGTATTTTTCATTGTTAGTTTATGCAATGTAATGTTAACAAATGGAACATTATTGTAATTATTTAAAAAAATATTTTGCCTATAAATTTTAATATTTAATATTAATAGCTGTTATGATTATACGAAATAAGAAATGGTCTGTATTAAAAATCTATACTACTTTTTTAAATAAAAAATATGAAATACAAATATAAATATATAAAAATATTACAAAAGTTATGCACAGGCATGCATGGATCTGCTAAGGTATTTAATATTCACTATTAAATGCTGATATTGCTGATGACAGAGAAATTGTCAGTATTGTACATTTATACTACATTATGTATAAAAAATATTCAATACAAATATTCAATACATACAAATATACAATAAACAAAAAACTATGTAGGCCTATTTTATGAAAATGTAATATTTTTGTCATTTTTATGCACAGACACTCACAGATGTGAGTTTCAAAATGTGTTTGTGGGCTCTCTATCTTTACCTTCCATCCTTTTGCTAGTCTCTTGTTTTTGAGCATTGGACTTCAGATCCAGGTAGCAGTATTCCTCCCATGGGATATGGTCATGTCTAGCCATCCCAGCAGAGCGCTAAAAGGAAAAAGTGTCCGAGTGTGTGTGTGTGCTGGGTATCAGACCATCAGTGTGATTCAGTAGGATCCATTCCCCTGTAACACACAAACACAACACACAACAATCAAATGGATACGGCATTGTAGATGAGAGATTTGCACAGACAAGTAATGCTCACATTTTCTTAGATGTATATTTTGTAATTAACGAAATGTGGAATAGTGACACTCTGGCTTTTGTCATGGTTTCTGGTGATGTTAGTATACTAGTAAATGAACAGGGGGTATTCTAGCACATATCAGTTCAGTGGAAACCAAGACCTGACCTCATTACCCACATGCATCAATAAACATTGTGTTACTATGGTTACAGCACGAGAGACGCAGGTTATAAGCCAGTAGCGTTAAGAAATCTATGAAAAGTGTATGCTACAATAAGGTATATTTCTATTAACAAAACAGTCTGCGTAGCATGTAGACTCAAAAAAGCACAAGCAGGAGTTCAGGTGAGGTAGAAACTGCAACCTCGACCTTCTCCTCAAACATATAATGAGTCCCATATGACAGACGCACAGCGGCAGAAAGAAACGGCCAAGTCAGCAGAACGTTGTCAAGCATTTGCTTCTGCAGATGTTATTCAGCAACTGCTGAGAAACCCCTGAAACCTCACGGTTGAGCCGAAGTAGCCTATAGATTTAGAAGAGTTGCCAGAAAATTTGTAGAAGCAAGTGATAGTGAAGTACATCCGTCATAGCTATCGATAATGTGGCTTCCATTTAAAGTTAAAACAGACCTTGAAATGAAGTCCAGTTAAAGGAGACTACTGTCATTGAATGAATGAATTAATGAAAGAGGTTCATTGATGTTGTTAAAGGCAGGGTAGGTGATTTGTTCCAGAATTTTTTTTTGTTATGCTGGTTAAAATCTCTTCACATCCTGATAGCAATCACTAAGTTAAGTGGTCTAAATGTATATATATATATATATATTAGTGCTGTCAAACGATTAAAATATTTAATCGCATTAATGTCATAGTTAACTCGCAATTAATCGTAATTAATCGCACATTTTTATCTATTCTAAATGTCCCTTGATTTCTTTTTGTCCCATTATTTTTTCTCATTTTAATGCTCTTATCAACATGGAAAAGTGTTTCGGCTTGCTTTGTGCAAAGTTTTTTTTATTTTATTGAAAATAAAGGCATATACTGTAGCGTTCAATTTCACACTAACATTCTCACTTGGAGCAAATAATCGCATCAAAGATTTTGCATCTGCTGTGTGCTTGACCATCAAGTGGTATTTGAAACTGGATGTGCTGCGATGATAGATCAGTTCACAACGACAAAACACACAGATCACTTTGGTCTTGCTAATGGAACTTGGAAAGTAAACTTTAGCGTTAGCCAAACGTTAGCCTTCTACTCTTTGGCCGGCTCGCAAACCCAAACAAGTGTGTGCGGCGTGCCTATTGTTTTGTTTCCAGTCTAGCTAGATCCGGTGTGGTGTTGTAGTTTTTCTAACGTTACTGGTTGTTGCAACAGCATGTGAAAAAAACTAAGTTTGCTAGGCCAAAAAGAATGTTAATCATGTGCTAAAAAAATCGATGCCGTTAAAATGGCCTTCACATAGCCTTCATTGACCTCAGTAATGCATTTGACACTATCAACCGTGAGATGCTCTGGAAACAACTTTCTAAACTTGGGGTACCACCCAAGTTCCTCACCATTCTACTGCAGCTGCACAATGGGATGCAAGCCAGAGTCACCACAGGAGAACTTCAGTCAGAGTTCTTTAATGTAAATGTTGGGGTGAAGCAGGGCTGTGTCTTGGCTCCAGTCCTTTTCAACCTCCTTCTCTCTGCCGTCACTCACCTTTTTCATCGTGCCTTAGGACACAAGGATGGTGTTCTTCTTGAATACCGCCTTGATGGAAGCCTCTTTAACATCCGGAGGTTGCAGGCCTACACAAAGACCAAATCCTGCTGCATAGCTGAACTACAATATGCTGATGACTGCGCGATTCTAGCACATAGTCCTGAATCCATGCAGCACGCCCTCAACACAATAGCCAGTCTCTACCAATCCTTTGGTCTTCAGGTTAACATTAAAAAAACTGAAGTTATTTCCCAAATCTTCTCTCAAACCTCTCCACCCCCCAGCTTCCATATAAACGGCATCCCACTCAAAAATGTAGATCAGTTCACCTACCTCGGTTCAACTCTGTCCTCTTGCTGCTCCCTTGATATGGAAATACACACCCGTATCAAAAAAGCCTCTTCATCATTCGGTCGCCTTCGTAGTAGGGTTTTTGAAAACCGAAACCTGAGGGTCAGCACCAAGGTTGCTGTTTATAATGCCGTATGTGTCTCCACCCTGCTTTATGGGGCGGAAACATGGACTCCATACAGCCGACACATCCCACTCTTGCAATCCTTCCACATCCGCTGCCTCCAGAAGATCCTCGGCCTCTCCTGGATGGACCGAGTCCAACATGCGGAAATCTTACAGAGCACCAACTCTATCTGCATGGAAGCCGCTGTGGCTAAGAAACACCTACGATGGATAGGGCATACCATCCGTATGCCGGACCAAGTCCAAGTCCTCTATGGCCAACTACAAGGCGCCAAACGAGCAGCTGGTGGACAAAAGAAGCGCTATAAGGACTACACCAAGGGACTTTTAAAGCATTCCAACATCAATCCCATGCAGCTTGAAGCTCTGGCACAGGACAGATCAGCCTGGCAGGTTACCTGTGCCCGAATAGTTTCACAAATCCACGACAAAGACCAACAGCAGAGAGCCGAGAGACGCAGGCAAAGACACCAGAGGGCAGCCGGGGCTCCTCTGTCCTTTGGTTTCCCCTGCTCCACCTGCGGACGAGTGTGCGGCTCAAGGATCGGCCTCAACGCCCACGAGAAGTGGCACCAACGGCAACGTCGTTGACCCCCTCCCCAACCCCTTCATCATCGGAAACGATGGACAGCTATGATGAATAACGCGTTTAACTGACAGCACTAATATATATATATCGTCTTTGGAAAGGCGTAGGACCATAAAATGTTCATCCAATCATTGCATTTAGTCCGAATGCAACGATGCGATCTCAGCATATGTATTTCCATAACTCCGCGCACACGTCATGCTATGCAGAGTTAGACAGACGTCAGTCACCGAGCACCGCAACCGAAACAGCAGCCGCGTAACTACTGTAATTTGCAAGAGATGGAAACCCGTGACATTATACTCTGAGCGGTTCGTGACTCGAATGTATGCGTTTCAATGTCAACGCTATCAACGCCAAAATGAATCTGCAGCAGTCAGGTGGTACAGGTAAGTTGTTTGCTCATTATTATTATTATTGTGATGTTATGTGCTTTGAGACATGAGGTAGTTTACGCGGCACTTTTATTTGCTCCCTGCTGTACGCGTTCATGTGTTTTGAAGGAGGCGTGGCTTTGAGACGCTCTGAAGGAAGGGTGGGATCTCATCATTTCTACTAACCGCTCTCTGAACATTGCCTACCCTACCTTTCAAATGTACTGTAATATTGTTGAATATTATTTCAATTTATGATAACTGTTTAATATTTAAAGGTTGTATCAGTGATTTCAGGCCCAAATTTTTTTTTATCACATTCATCTAATCTTTCCTAACGATCCGCTAGCTGCCCGCCCCATAAGCATGCCGTCAAAAAAACGCGTCTCTGTAGGCAGCCTAGGCTCTGAGATCTGCACACAAAAACAATTGGTTTCACCAACCACTCAAAACCAAAACAAATAGTTTTCCAACCAATCACCGACAGGGGGAGGGTGTTGTGAGGTTTCGAGCCAGCTTCTTCTTCAGCTCCGACTTCGCGTGCAGCCGTGCAGGAGCACAAAACCTGTTGTGCTGCTGCATATTTTTGTGGAAACTGTGATGCATTGTTGTTTTCCGGACACATTTATGAATTGAAAGTTCAAAAGAACAGCTTTAATTTGAAATAGTAATCGTTTGTTAACATTATAAATGTCTTAACGGTCATAATTCATTAAGATGGATGAAATGTGCAGATCAATTAGTAACAGAACAGCAGTGTTTGTGTCAGTCGTGTAGCACTTTCACTCAAGGTGTAAACTGGCCTAAACGTCTTCACACATGTAACTGTATGTAACTTCCTTTGTAAAATTTTAATGTAAATATATATCGAAAACTTTTTTTTTTTCCCACGATTGGTTTTTTAATAGTCGCTGAACCCTGACAAATATTCTGCTGTGGAGTTATTCTGGTGCAACTTCACCAAATCAACAAGGTGCGTGGAAGGAAAAAAGCGAAAGTATTTTTTGAACATTTCCAGCAAAATAATCCGAGTCAAAATAATCCGAAAATGAAGCTGGAAAATAGTTCTGTTTATCTTGCCAATGCAAAGCCTATAACAATCATGGCTGTGAGTTTTGCACAGGCAGTACCAAAGAAAATAAAAAAATTCTTTAAAATACACAAAAGAAATTTTACTGGATTTTACTGTAGTCATATTAACTGATATAACTACGGTTAGTGATTACTAATTTACATTTATGTACGATTGTGTTCTCAAAAGCTCTCAAATCATTAAAATCATGTTTATGGGCATACACCTTTGAAATATATTTAATACACAATATGGATAATAAGCTCATATATATGTATATTTAAATATGTGTGTGTGCGTGTGTGTCAGACAGATAGATAGATAGATATAGATAGATAGATAGATATAGATAGATAGATAGACAGACAGACAGATGTTATCAATATTTATGACATTTAGACAGTCAGCTGTAGTAGTGAGGAAACTGAATACTCACCGTTGATTCAGTTCGTCTCGTTGTTCTTGAGATTTAGAGGCTCTAAACACACGACAGAAGCAGCAGGAGTTTTTGAGTTCAGTTTCACTAACCTCCGCTCGTCTCTACCCTACTTCTCACAGACCTCATCTTCATCCTCCATTCGACACTTTCTCTGTTTGAGTGTCTCTGTCACGCACCGTCTGACTTTTTCTTTCCCTCTCTTTCTATCCTTCCTGTCGCACCTCCTTCTCTTCCTGTGCAACAGGCCACAGATGCACTTTTGACGTGAGCATCGTCTGACATGCTGCCATTGTGTGCACAAAACCACATACAGCACACACACACACACTTCCAAACGCTTGCTTTACATGAAGCACTGGACTGTGCAAACAGAAAAAAAAAAAAAACATATATTCACACATGACTACAGTTGTGTGAAGATCATTACATAGACACACTAAGGTTCAAAGCAAAAAAAAAAAAAAAAACGTATGCAAACCAGGGAGGTGAACAATAAAAAGTGAATGTAAGGCACTATTTTGGGGACTGTGTCTTAAGAAGATGCATCCGATATAGACAGGACAGGAAGTGCTGATTAAAGAACAGGAAGAGACGAAAGAGTGTGATGTGTGTGTATATATACACATGCTGTATAAGAGCATACACACACACACATAACACCTTATAACTCTTTAACACCTGTTAAAAATGACCAGCCTTTTAAAAAATTCTTGTAAATCACCCGTTATGCTATATTATCCCCCAAATATTGGATTTAATCTTCTTGTTAACATGTTTTCTTTAAATTAGTACAGGTTTTGTATATATTTTTGGAACTAATTGATCAAAAAAAAAAAGTATGTTTTTTTAAAACAAAAATATGAAGCAGCACGACCTTTTCTACATTGATAAAAATAAGAACCATTATTAATAATTGAGCACCAAATCAGCATTTTACTATGATTTCTGAAGGATCATGTGACATTGTATTTTTTTTATCAAATACTGTAAATGCAGCCTTGATGAGCATGAGAGGCTTCTTTCAGAAACAATAACAAATCTTACAGAGCCCAAACTTTTGAACGGTAGTGTACATGGCCCTTGTACAGTGTTATATAGAAGAGAAAAAACTTCATGCACAGCCAGTGTTAAGAAAAAAACATTTATTGTGATGGTCCTTTTTTAAAAAAAAGAAAATTTCCTCTTACAAATGTACATGTCTGATCATCAAAAATCAATGATGCAAGACTAAATCAATAATCAATTACATAAAAAGAACCTACAAGGAACCAGTGAAAATGTCAAATTGGCAAATTGTATTTTAGTTTTGAGAAAACACAGCAAAATGCACACAAAAAAAGACCTTTGAAAATGAACATAATGGAACACATTGCAACTCTACACACCGACACTAGTAATCAATATTATACTTTGTCATTTCCACCCTTTATTTCCTGCATGTGTGTTTTCTGCTCTGTCTAGGGTGCTTAAAATTGAATGTCATGAGCACTTGCCAGTCCTTGAATGAGATTTAAGTGACAGAACCAGGCAGTTTCAATATAACTAATGAGAATGAACTGAGGGAACAGTGTGTACTGTAAGTAACAAGCTGGACAGTTTTTGCTCCGTCTTACTGTAAGCGACACACTGAAATGCTTCTGTGGTCAAATGCACTCAAACACTGATCCGATGACCCTGAGAACAACTGATAACGCTTTGCAGATGCATAAAAGAAAATCTGTAAACACATGAAACAAACACAACATTTGGAGAAAGACTCATGAAGGAAGCACGTACGGAAACCTGCAGTCACAAACGGCCGGACTTTAGCAGTGGCACAATGTCAGATGCTGACACACACTGATGCTACAAGCAATATTTTTGTAGGAAAGCGTACAGGAACCATACCAGCCAACAGAACATGAGTCAGATGAAGAGCAAACAACAGAGTGCCTTGGTGCATACATCAGACTAAAAGATGTTTAAATCTCTGTGTAAACAATGAGTGACGTACACGCGCGAGAGATCATTTCCGGCGCTTGCGCAGATCGAAGCGCCCGCGCCCTCTGACCTTTTCCGTCGCTTTCCGGCGCTTGCGCAGACCGAAGCACCCGCGTCCTCTGATCATTTGGGTGTGTGTGTTTACAAGAGGACAAAAACTATATAAATACTGTTCGTTTTCTCACACAAACCGTTCGTTTCGTGTCTTAAGCCATCAATGTGTACTTACGATGGGGAATTGTTTAATTTGGACGATGGGGAATTGTTTATTTTGGACGATGGGGAATTGTTTATTTTGGACTCTGTGCATGCTGTTTTGAGACAGTGACCATAGACCTGCATTATATGACTGACAGACAAGAACGGTTTGACCTAAAAATATCAAAATTGAAACTACTCCGGAAAAAAAGACACCTACATCTTGGATGCCTTTGAGGTAAGCTAAAACATAGCAAAAATTTATTTCAAAGTGAACTATCCCTTTAATAGGATTTTGTACATTGAGTGACCTAATGACATTTTGTATCACGCTAATTTGTGTCAAACAACTATTTTTGTTTGTTTGCTACGGCCTTTTTTTTTACCGATGAGTATGTACTTCAAAGTCACAATAATACACCTGAATTCAATAAAAGAAAGTTTTTTTTGGAACATTTGATAAAACACTAAAGAAATTAAACATCCTGACACTTTGATAAAATCTTGAGAATATCAACATTGCATAATCAAAACCTGTGAGCCTGCATTCATCTATAGTAAAAACACGCAAACAAAACTTCACACACACTCAAGCAAACACACTAAAGTTCGAGTGGCGTCTCGACCTGTTCGCTCAACTGCATGGAGAGGTAGTCAGCAGGACGCCTGCGAAAAGATCAGCACACATAATGAGCTGAAACAGGTTTGAATATATTTTCTTTTTTTCTTTTCTCAAATGCAGAAGGTGAGCAAGAGCACATTCATTCTACAAATCGGCTAATCACACAACAAAAACTGTAAATGAATTATGAATATATTCTTTAAAAAGTATATCCAATGAGATGGTACTTTGATATATACTGTATTATGGTACAAAATGATTATCATATTCATGGTACCACAGTATTTACCATGGTACTCCAAGGTACTTGAAAGAATGTTGTGGCTTTACTGTGTTAATCGCCTAAATAACCATGGCTATAAACCATGTTATATAAGTGTAAAATGTTTTTTTAATTATTAAAATTATTAATCCTGCCGTCAGCATGAATGAATGTGTTTGGGATGCTCTTTTTTTTTTTTTTGGACCACCACCAATACGTTAAAACTGCACATTTTAGAGTGGCCTTTTATTGTGGCCAGCCTAAGGCACACCTGTGCAATAATCATTCTGTCTAATCAGCATCTTGATATGCCACACCTGTGAAGTGGATGGATTATCTCGGCAAAGGAGAAGTGCTCACTAACACAGATTTAGACAGATTTGTGTACAATATTTGAGAGAAATAGGCCTTTTGTGTACATAGAAAAAGTCTTTGAGTTCAGCTCATGAAAAATGGCGGCAAAAACAAAAGTGTTGCGTTTATAATTTTGTTCAGTGTATATTCATTGGTCAGTTGAATTATTATATATGATTATATTATATATAATAATAAAAATTATTTATTTAATATTACATACTTTTTATTTCTACCAATTAATGAACTGAATTAATATTAATATACATTTTATTATATTATAATATACAACTACATTAATACATACGTTTTAAACAGTGTATTGATATTAATTAAATTTTATTTAGCACAAATAAACAATATTTAGTATTAGAAAAAAGCTTAACTACTTTTAAACTCTATATTGACATTAATTAAATTGGCAAATAATTTTAATATTTATAATACATCTTATTATAGGCTTCACCACAGAGAGCTTAATGCAAAACACACACACACACACACACAAACTGATCTTTCCTCACCTTTTTTTGTACAAGTAGACAAACAGCGCAGCACCCAGTGCGAACAGCAGAAGCGCTGCGAGTACAAGCCCGACCTGCAGTGCGACCGGTGACCCCGCTGGACATACAAAATAAACACACACACACACACAGTTACTTATTTAGGCCAGTATAAACCCAGGACTTCCAGAAGAGCAAACTCTAGCAGTTATCTGTCATTAACATCTGTGTGTGTGTGTGTGTGTGTGTGTGTGTACCTCCATGAACCAGTCGCTCCTGTGCGGGTGAACATGAGAGCTTGTTGTTGTTCAGTGTCTCAGTGATTTTCTCCCTCTGTTGGTGAGAAACAGCAAGAACAGGCCCCCGTGCGTCCAATATACCCGCCTCGCAGGACACATTCACACCTGACATAGCGTAAAGACAGGACATCAGGTCAACTCAATTCAGGTACATTTTAACACCATGAATGTGTGTTTTATTGTGTCTTACCTTTAACATGCAAGCTTGAGATCCCACAGTTACACAAATCTTCTAACAAATCAGTCAATTCCACCTGGTCACAATCTGAGAGAGACAGATGAAGAACTCAGTGAACGGCTCTCAAGAAATACTGATTTTATTTAGAAGAGGACATTTTAGATGCATCTCACATTAAGTGCCTACTGAAAAGTGCAGACATTAGTACAGTAAATACAGTAAAAACAGTAATATTGTGAAATATTATTACAATTTAAAATGGCTGTTTTCTATTTTAATATAATTTGAAATGTAATTTATTCCAGTGATCAAAGCTGAATTTTCAGCATCATTACTCCAGTCTTCAGTGTCACATGATCCTTCAGAAATCATTCTAATATGCTGATTTGATGCTCACGAAACATTTTTGATTAATATCTACTATTATCTATTAACTTTTTCAGGATCTTTAATGTGTATAATGTTCAAAAGAACAGCATTTATATGAAATATAAATCTTTTGTAACACTACTGTCACTTTTGATCAATTTAATGCATCCTTGTTAAATAGAAATATTAATTTCAACAACATTTGAACATGTGTGTGTACTGACTATTTCCATTAATATGTGACTTGATGTATTAATTTGGATGAGGCATAGAAATCAACATTTGAAATGTTTCCAGTTCTTCCGAGGACCGTGGGAACACTTTAACTTCCTACCAAGTGAAAAAAGACTGACAACCTGGAGGACAATGAGGGATAAGTCATCTAAACTCTCCCATCTTCTCTGAGTCACTTGTCAATTCCAGCAGTTTTAATTCTCTGGGTGTGTTCAACATGCTTGTGCATGTTTTGTGGGTTTTTGACACACATACAGCAATTCTTCAAATGTTCTCGATGAGTGTTATAGAGCATCACAAACCAAAATAACAGATAGATGCTACTGGCCGGCATGAGAGAAATTCATTTGAACCTTTCCATTTTTGTGTGTGATCAATTGAGTTCAACAATGTTGTTCTAAAAAAAATATATGTTATGCATTCTGGGTTTTCAACAGAAACCGATTATTTTTTGTATTTGAACGGCTTTAACAGATGTACAGAGACAGAGGCAGGTTTGTAGAGTGATCTGTGGCTAATATATGCATTATTCGAACATAGTGTTTGCCAAGCCACATTATTTTTAACTTGAGCTTCTGGTAGATTGCATTGGTCATAATGGAATTGAGCTGCGGCATGAATTTTGTCATTATTTACTCACCCTCATATCATTTTAAACCAGTATGCTGTCATTTTCTACCCTGGTAATCCAGAGTTCTCACGAGAGCACAAGTTGAATTTGCTCAGCGAGTTACTCTGGCGTGGAGTAATGATGCTCATTAAATATGCCCCTCGATCTGAGCTGCACCAATCACATCGGGTTATCTGATATAGGCGGGCCAGAGGCGAGCTAAACAGATGACGACAGCGCTGTGACGTCGAAGTCATTAGTAAACAGTGCAAGATGGCTATGGATGAACACCAGTTGTTTGAAACGGCTTTGGCCGCTACAATGAACGAGTTAGACTTGGCTTTTTATCTAAAACAGGAACAGAAGACGCCGCTCGAATCGTTCCTTTGCAAGAAGGGCGTTTTTGCTGTTTTGCCGACCGGATACGGCAAGAGTCTAATCTATCAGTTAGCTCCGCTGGTAGCTAAGCGTATGGCTTGTTGTGATTGGTCGTAGAGTTATCCAATTGCGTGCAGTGAGATTTTCAAATGCATGCTTGGTGCCGCCCCTCGAGCTGGCTGAGTTTCATTAGTCGACGCCAGACCATTAATCTTTTAGATTTAGATCTGGATTTCCAGGCTAATCATTTTCTACAATCCTTTTAAAAACACTTACTTCCTGGTGTTGATTTTCTCTGCAGGCACACATCCATGGAGCTGGAGAAGGCAGGACTCGGGCAGAGGTTCTGGAAGCCTGGAGTCTCCTTGGATGAGACCCAGAGAAAGAGCCCGTCTGATGCACATCGAGAGAAGGAATCAAATCTTACAAAAACACAGGCACACAGAGCATGAAAACAGCGTACAAAAACTGCTGATTCCAATAACACACTGGATTCAAATACAAAAGCAGCTCCCAAACATACTCGGACAACATGCTTTCCTCGTGTGTTGAGTTGTGCTGGAGAATTCTTTGTAACTTTGGGTCATCGGATAAAACAAACCAGTCCAAACGGCGCGAGTTTTTCCCATAAACACCTGATCCTGACGGCTCAAAACACAACAGCATTGCAGAAAATGCCAATTGATCCTGCGCTGGAAAACTCTGATCTGCACAAACACAAAGATCCATGAGTAAACAAATGAATTTGACTCTTTAGAATTAATCAAAATCACTGGTTTGTCTATAGAGAACATCAGTCTCTCAGAAGTAACAATCCCATTCATTTTATCCATTGAACAGTTTATTTATTTAACTTTTATTGTATTTTATTTGAGGTTGACTATCCATGCCTCAATCATGTTTATTAGTCAAATGACCAGTAAAGAACAACACAGTAGCACACTAGTATCCCATTCCAAACATAGCACACATTAAAGGCAAAAAGCAATCCAAAACAAATACTTACAAATAAAACGACTTTAAAAATGAAAACAGGAGTAAAATGACTTTTCCCACAATCCTGCGGTTGATCTCCTTACATTTCCTCACATACTTGAATATTTAACAATTGTGTTTATATCGTTTTAGACTAACAATCAATGATTTTATCATTTTTATTGTTTATTCCCTAATGAAATCATTAAGTACACAGCCTTGTTGTACCTATTTCTCAGATTTTCCTATACTTTTCTGCTTTAAATCAAAGTATGTAATATTGTGATTCATCTCAGAGCTGTTATTCAGTCTTTAATGAAGAATTCTCAGAAATGTCAATGGAGAAAATGCGTTTCAGAGACAAAAGTTCAAATGATTTTCGGCTTTATTTTTGCACACATCAGTACTTTTTTTTTTAACCAAAACATGCACTTCAAGCTGTGCCTCACAAAGAAGACATTTCCAGATCGACACACCCACCTGCGTTAGACACGTTCCCGATGAGATAGAGCCCGTCTGTTCCTGTGCTGCCAGTGAGCGGGAGATTAAATTCTTTAGCATCTTCCCCAAAAAATACTAAAACAAGTCCATTCAATGGAGTCAACGGTGGGCCTTTCAACTCCACAAATACACATTGGAAATTTGTGCAGTTAAGTATGTTGAATTCATTGAAGAGGAGACCCTCAGGAGGTGGAGGTATAGTGGGTTTCGCGGGACAGTTATTCTGCTTCCTTGGAGTGGGAGAAGCGACCTGTTGACACATGATGGAGGGTTAATATGGCATGCATTTGATGGGTCCAGCACATAAACTCCTAAGAAAGCGGTGTCACCCGGCACAGTGAGTAAATGCTATGCATGCATTCAGTGCCTAGACGACCTACTACATTTGTCAAAATGTGCAGTTTACAAACTGCAATGCGCTCGTCCTCTATCGCCTGTGAATTTAAACATTTCAACTTGATTTATTATATGATTTGACTGCCAGAAGTTAAATTTTTTACTTAAAATGGATTAAAAAAAAAAAAAAATTCCTGCAATGGTCTTGCTCTTTACTGTACCCCATGTTTGTTTTGCTACAACATTTCTGTAAACAAATGTAATTTGTAATGTAATTACAAATGAATCAAATCCCTTTTTATTGAGGTAATAATGTTTGAAAAACATATCACTGTATACAGTTTGAAAGTAATATACACATTTTTTAAATAAAATATCATAAATAAAAGTAAAGTACAGTAAAAAATAAAAGTAAAGAAAAGTGAAATAAAATGAAGTAAAGTGAAATAAAAAAGAATAAAAGTGAAATAAAATAAAGTAAAAGTAAAGTGAAATAAAATAAAGTAATAGTAAAGTAAAATAAAGTTAAAGTAAAGTGAAATAAAGTAAAATTAAAGAAGTAAAATAAAGTTAAGTGAAATAAAATAGTTAAAGTAAAGTGAAATTAAATTAAAATAAAAGTAAAAGTGAAATAAAATAAAGTAAAAGTAAAGTGAAATAAAAAAGTAATAGTAAAGTAAAATAAAGTTAAAGTAAAGTGAAATAAAGTAAAATTAAAGAAGTAAAATAAAGTTAAGTGAAATAAAATAGTTAAAGTAAAGTGAAATTAAATTAAAATAAAAGTAAAAGTGAAATAAAATAAAGTAAAAGTAAAGTGAAATAAAATAAAGTAATAGTAAAGTAAAATAAAGTTAAAGTAAAGTGAAATAAAGTAAAATTAAAGAAGTAAAATAAAGTTAAGTGAAATAAAATAGTTAAAGTAAAGTGAAATTAAATTAAAATAAAAGTAAAAGTGAAATAAAATAAAGTAAAAGTAAAGTGAAATAAAAAAAGAATAAAAGTGAAATAACAAAGTAAAAGTAAAGTGAAAAAGTAAAATTAAAGAAGTAAAATAAAGTTAAGTGAAATAAAATAGTTAAAGTAAAGTGAAATTAAATTAAAATAAAAGTAAAAGTGAAATAAAGTAAAGTGAAAAAATAAAGTAAAAAGTAAAGTGAAATAAAAAAGAATAAAAGTGACAAAATAAAGTAAAAGTAGAGTGAAATAAAGTAAAATTAAAGAAGTAAAATAAAGTTAAGTGAAATAAAATAAAGTTAAAGTAAAATTAAAATTAAAATAAAAGTAAAAGTGAAATAGAATAAAGTAAAAGTAAAGTGAAAAAGTAAAATTAAAGAAGTAAAATAAAGTTAAAGTAAAAGTAAAATAAAAGTAAAAGTGAAATAGAATAAAGTAAAAGTAAAGTGAAATAAAATAAAAAATAAAATAAAGTAAAAAGTAAAGTGAAATAAAATAAAAAATAAAATAAATTAAAAGTAAAGTGAAGTGAAGTGAAATCAAATAAAGTGAAAAAAAAAAAAATGTAACAGACCTCAGAGGAATAAATTCTACTAAACACTTTGCACATGGTACAAATGAGATCAAGTAAGTTTCTATGAGAATTCGGCATGAAGCTCACATGAACAGAAACACAAGCTCTCACCCTGAAAGCACTGAGGTTGAGTCTCTCGGTTCCACATCGACTGAGGGTCTCATCGCCGGGTAACGCGCTGATGTCCTCCAGCAGAGGGATCTGTCTCGGTGTCAGCGCTTGCGTTATCTCTGAAACCCTTTTATCAGATCCACGAGTGCGATAAACTACTGCGTCCAGCAAACCGCTTCTCGGAATATTCTTACTCTCCTTAGAGGGCGGAGACTTGCTGCGGTACAACACTACAGCGTCTGGTCCATTCTGAATAGTGTTCGATGGGACTCTAATGTCAGGGCCGACCTTAGCACAGCCAATCTGGAAGAACAGATTCAGAAAGATTTTAAAAGCTGTCACTTTATGTTTGTTTCAAGGATGCATTAAAAGTGACAGTAAAGACATTTATAATATTATAAAATACTTCAATTTCAAATATATCTTTTGGACTTTCTATTCAACAAAGAATCCTGAAAAAAATGTATCCATGTTTCCACAAAAATATGAAGCAGCACAACTGTTTTCATCATTGATAATAATAATAAATAATGTTTCTTGAGCAGCAAATCATCATATTAGAATGATTTGTGAAGGATCATGTGACACTGAAGACTGGAGTAATGATGCTGAAAATTCAGCTTTGATCACAGGACTAAATTACATTTTACTATATATTACAATAGAAAACAGCTATTTAAATTTGTAATAATATTTTACAATATTACAGTATTTTTGATCAAATAAAATGAGCCTTGCTGAGCAGAAGAGACTTCTTTCAAAAACACTAAAGGGGACCTATTATGCCTTTTTCAATGTCAAGTCAAGTCAAGTCAAGTATATTTGTATAGCGCTTTTCACAATACAGATTGTATCAAAGCAGCTTCACAGTATTAAATTAAAATAATACAACAAGGTTTGTTTCTAGTGGAATTTATTGATAAAATCAAATTAGATATCCCCAGAATATCCCCAACTGAGCAAGCCAAAGGCAACAATGTCTTTTGTTTTTTTGGGATCTGTTAGAAAACACATTATTTTTCCCATATTCTCCTCTCTTCCCAGTCTGTCAGTAGCGCTCTGTTTAGTCCCGGTCTCTCTGAAGCCCCTTCTGCTCAAAAGCACAATGTGCTCTGATTGGTTGGCTGGAGTAGGGTCTTGTGATTGGTCAACCATAACCCCCTTACCATAACCGTGAGTTTCAACACAGTAATAATAACTAACTCAACCAGGCCCCGCCCCTTTATTTGCATATGCCTTGGGCAGAAATCCTTGGGCAGAAATTATTTAAATGAGGACGTTAATTGTGACGTGTTCATTCCCGGAAGAAAACCCCAAGACTACAATGGAGGTGTTTCAGGGAGTTCAGAAACAGTGCACACTGATATTAAGAATAACTCCCTTTGGAATGACTTTGTAACTTTGTAACCGTTAATTTTCAAAGTCGTCACCTGATTGGTTATATTCTACACGATATCCGGGTCGCGTTTTTTAATGGTCCGCCTAGAAACAAAGATGCCGTGATGCCAAACCCCCTCATGGAAGAAGAACGCCGTCATGTTACAACTATGAACATCTTCAAAAGAATGTAAAGTATGTAAAGTTTGTGTAAATACTTTTTTAAAAAAGTATCACACACCGATCTGTTATTGTAGGACATCAACGTTACATTTTCACGCCCCTAAACATGACGCGGAACAAAATGAACTGTGATTGGTTGCTTTGCATGTCAGTCAAGGCGGTCGTTGGCCAATGAAAGCTGCCATGGAGTCCAGACATTCTGCCGTCAGTCTGAAGGTCTGGCTACACGAGACTATAACTTTGCAGACCTTTTTCATGCTCAAAGAGCAACATTACCCACTAAAGTAAGTTGAAAATGTAAAAAAAAAAAAAAAAAAGCATAATAGGACCCCTTTAAAAAAAAATTGTAGACCCCAAACTTTTGAATGGGAGTGTAAATAATTGCCTGTTATTTTATAGCTGACTGCTAAATGGAATTCAAACATGACTTATTTGCTCTTCTTTTGCAAGCGTTCAAGTAAGCAGCTGCTCACCAGGAAGTATCCGTCATCATCTGTGAAATATCCATTCAGCTCCAGCTCATAGTACACCTCTACATTCTGTCCATTGATCATCACCAGCCAGATGAAGTCCAGCGACATACGGGAGCCAGACGGATGCCACAACTCTATAAACTCCTCGTCCTCGGCTCCTCCTGGTGTGTCAGTGTTGACCTCATTAAGCAGGAAATCAATACCGCTATGAATCTTGGGATAGCTCGGTCCTCCCACCGTAGAAAAGGCTGAAACAACAAGGCAGAACTTAAAAACATGACCGGACACAGTTCTTTGATACGCATAATGGGGAACTCATTTATATACATATGAAGAGTTCAGATGCAAAAGCCTCTAAATGCCATCTGAAATTTTCTTATAGAATGATCATTTTTATCAAGCCCGTATATTTAAGTTCAATAATTTCACTTAAATGGCAATGCAAATTACCTATTAATTATCATTTAAGTGAAATTGCTGAACTTAAATATACGAGCTTTATAAAAATGATCATTCTAGAAGAAAATTTCAGATGGCACTCTTCATATATATTTACATATTTATTCATTCTTATACATGGTATGGACTTGTTTTTTAGGTATTCGCTCGTAGCAGATTATAATTAACATGTATTCCGTGCACATTGTGTCATAAATGTATGATGCTTTTATGTATACGGTTTACGTGGCCTCATTAATTGCCCCTTCGGGGACAAATAAAGTGTTTTGAATTGAACCCTAAAAATGTGTCCTTAACATGGAAGAGAAAGAAAGTTGTAAATATGGTTCTGTTTCGCAACATGAAATCAAGACCTACTCATGTTAAGCGGGCAGGTCTGAAACCAAACGCAGTCATTGGGTTTATCGGGACTCCGGGGCCTCGTAACAAACAGTCCCGGATCTCTCGTCCATTCGGTAACACCACATCGACTGACATGAACACCAGCTGTGTGAAAACTGCAGCGTACAAACAGGGGTAAATATATATTGAAATACACAATAACGCATTGTATGGCACGGTGCTGATCACCTTTCTGTGAGAATGAAGGGTTTTCTCCCGGGTATGAGTGTCTCTGTGAGGTTCTCACTGGGCATGTGCGCAGAGTCACCATAGACAAAGGCATCGATTGGCTGTTTGTGGCTGAGGGGGTCGCCCTTAGGGAAGTCTGTCGACGGGCCGTCATACAACGCAAATGCTGCACTTTGTGGCACTGAAATATCAAATATTACATAAAAATGTATTTAGTTGCATATGAATATTTCATCACTTAATTTAAAATTTTTATTATTAAAGATACATTAAAGACCACTATGATATTTTTCATTATGGCCTTATTTTCATGACATTGAAAATCTAAACACTCAGCAGCATACTATACTGAAAGAAGTTAAATAATAATAATAATTGTTTGAAATGTAAAGTACATTTATAATGTACACAGTTGTTATGCTATTCTGCTTAATAAAAAATAAAAAAATAATAATATCAGGATGATTTTCATTAATTCAGTTTTTTTCCTATCGCATTACGAGAATTTAGAAGAGAATATTTGTCATGAAAATAATGCAAAACACATCCTCCAAAATTTTAAAATGGTCTTACAAATTCGTTTCATTCCCTTTATGCAAAATATAATTCCATTTTTTTTTCTTTTGAATCAGAGGTTATATGTGATCTGAACATTTCTAAGATTTACCCAACAACATTCGAGACAATAAACAACACTAAATTGTTTGAACAATTTACCGTTGTATTGTTAACTAAACCACAAATACACACACAAAAAAAATGTATTTAAATGAAATAGTTTAAATAAAATAAAATATAATATTAGATAAAACTTATAACGTAGAATTGTTGTCTCGGCTAAAATAAAAGCTAAAGTAAAAAAAAAAAAAAAGTAATAATTCAATTAAATGTTTAAAAGTTAAATTTAATAAATTAAAGCAAAATAGAAATATATTATAATATTATTATATTATATTATAAATAGAAAATGACACATAAAATTACTAAAAATGTAATTCCAAAAATTAACAAACAGTATAATGGCGTGTAAATAATACTAAATTACACTGGTTTGGAATACTGATTTTAAATAAGTTTATCTACAAGTATCCGATTAACTCTACCTGCCAAATTTTCAGTCTGCACAGGTATGGTGAGGATCCCCGCCTTGTTTTTGGAGACCTCCACACTCGAGCTAATAAGGTCTGTGGTGACGTCATAAAGCACCAAAGAAAACGTCCTGTTTGCCATGCCAAGATCGAGTTCCACAAAACCCCGTCGGTCCGGCCCGTTGATGTCGACTTCGTTGATCCAAACTTTTACAGGGGTCGGCGGTGGGCAATGATTGACCCACTTAGGGGTGGGGGGGCCAGTGTTAAACGTCCAGAGGTTTCCCGACTGCCAGCAGCGCTGAATGGACTCATCCCCCTCCAGAGCCGCCTCATCCTCCAGGAACGGAACCGAGCCGGGAGTCAGAACTGACGCGAGGCCATCGGCTCCTTCTACGGATTTACGAGAAGTGTACACCACTGCGTCCAACAAACCCACTCCTGAAACTCGTCCCCCAACAGAAACCGGGTCCCAGTTGGGACCGTAGAGTGCGATGGCGTCGGGCCCGTTCTGAACGGAGTTGGGTGGAAGAGAGATGGCGGGAGGGGGAGTCAGTTCAGCAGAGCCAACTAAGAAGAAGCCTCTATGATCCGTTAGCTGTCCGCTCAGATCGATGACCCGGTAGGCTGTGTCTCCATTGCCGTTGTAGAACACCAGTGTGTATCCATCCAGAGAAGCGGGATTCACGCCATCATTGTACAGCTCCACAAATTCATTAGTGTCCAATTTGGGATTGTCACAGTTCACTTCGCTGATTATTAAACATTGGGTCGTTTCTTTAAAGATGCACATTAACAGCAAAACCCCCAAACTCAGCTCCACACGCATGGCTGCTGCCCTGATAAAAGCTCTCAGCATATCACAATAAGCAAGTGGACCTGTGGAAGGAAAACAGAAGTTTCATTCCAAATGCGTGCAGTTCACTTTCAAAACATCTTAAGTTTCGTTTCCATTCAATCCAGACACATTGCTTCCCCAACAGTTGCGATATTAGCAAATTCAAGGACAACCTATGAACTGGAAGGCTTGAAAACACCCAAACACGTGAAAACAATTCTAAGGTCTGTTCAAAAAGATATTCAATTCTCCGCATTCATTTGACACTGACACAAGAGATCATAACAAAGAACATTCAAACCCATGAAACAACATTACAGGTCTTCTGAAGTCGTACAACAGTGTTGCATGAGGAACAGACAACAGTTTGGGGGGGGTTGACCTATTATTCCTAGTAGCTGTTGTTGTATTACAAATTTATGAAATGTTTAATTTAGGTTGCAACAGTAAAAGTTGAGTACATTTAAGTTAGCATTTTAAGGTTAGGTTAGGATAATAGTAACAACAGTTTCTGCCAGTCCTGTTTTTCTCTGTTGTAAGAAAATATTAGAGAAAATATTTTCTCTATAGACCATTTGTCTTTAATGGCTCGAGCCCCAGCCCCAGACGATGAGTCGTTAGGTTGATTGGATTAGCTGTTGGGGAGACTTTCACCTTTTGTCTTTAATGGCTCTGGGATTGGCTCTTGGAACCGGAGTTCCTGGCCAGTATCAGTATTTGAATAAATGATGCTGATTCAATTGGACTGGTAGCGCTCTCAGAGTAGGGTGTGTTCATACTTAATTTACATGCTTTGTTCAGAGACTCCACCTCTATGTAATCCCTCCCCTCTTTGAAAAGTATAATTACAAGGAATACTGTATTATGGACAGTCTTGTTGATGATGAACTACAGACTACAGACTTGGAAGAATAAATCTCTTCTGCTTATAAGATCCATCTCAAGTCTCCTAGTTTTTGCTTCAATGAAGGAATAAAAACTTTCCAACACTGTGAAGGAAGTGTGGTTCTTGAACGTTAGTGTGAACTCTGGCATTTAAATACACACATGGGCACTTGCACAACAGCATCTATCTGAGTCATCAGCTGAACACAAACTTCAATAATCATCAAATTTAGCTCCTGTCACAGTTATAAATGCCGACCAGGCAGCAAGTGTTCAGAACTTTTCAGAAAAACCTTTCATTTCACCAACATGCAGTACATTGACTGCAGAGTGCATTTACACTATGTACACTTTTTAAGGTTTATGAAATGCAAGCAGTAAATGACAATTAACATTTGAGAAACTCTGTAAAGGGCAATTCGGACTAGAAAGGGAAAACAAATAAAAAAAAACACTTTTCAACAGTGTACACCCACTTTTTAATCCTTGGTTATTATGGAAATATTGGAAAACAAATGAAGATCTTTTTGATGAAATCTGATAACTTTCTGTCCCTCCATTGACAGCTACGCAACTACCACTTTGAAGCTTCAAATTACTCAAGATCGTAAAACTAATCCATATGAATTGAGCGGTTTAGTCCAAATTTTCTGAAGAGACTTGTCACTTAATATGATGAACAGATTGAATTTAGGCTTTTATTCACATATAAATATTCATTAATTCACACATCAGTTGTGGTAAACTGAAACTCAAACATGTTCGCTTGACGAGCGAGAACCAATGAGGTTCATTCTCGTGTTACGCATCACGTTTGAGCTTCGGCAAGAGGTTTGTTCGAGCACGTCAAGCAGGTTCGGTTGAGCTTCTGTTATGTTTGCTGATCCGTGTTTATATGTGAATATAAGCCTAAATTAAATATGTTCATCATTATAATTCAGACTAAACCCCTCAATTAATATGGATTAGTTTTACGATCTCTTTATGAACTTTTTAAAGCATCAAAGTGGTAGTTGCGAAGCTGTCAATAGAGACAGAAAAACTCTCATCAAAAAGATTTTCATATGTGTTCTTAAGATGAACGAACGTCTTATGGGTTTGGAACGACATGAGGGTGAGTAATTAATGACAGAATTTTCATTTTTGTGTGAACTATCCCTTTAAGACTGAGTATAGTCACAGCATGCAGTGCACTAATATGCCATTCAAAACATAGCCTAGCCTACAGCACTATCATAACGTCATACAATGTATTCAAAGGATTGTTTACAGAACACAATAACGATGGATACAGTAACGTTTTGCACACTGCAGTGAAGAAGACAAAAGTATCCAAGTAGAAGTACCTAACTTCACAACGTTAAGTTAGAAGTATCTTACTTAACAACATCTACACAGACTATAGTAGATACATTGTTTATTGCTGAGAAATAAACAATGAATTTAACGTACTTAAAAGTTACTAGCTACTTCGCCATCACAATGACAAACGATTTCGCAATTGCGAAGTTAAAATCCCTGCAGATTTGATCTGTTTAACTAAAAGCCTGAGCGAGAAGATCCGCATTAACGTGTGGTTTAATGGAGAAATGTTGCTTACCGTGACGCCCGATGCTCGACTGAACGGGTTTGAAATTGTTTTATGAAGTTTCAGTAACTTTTGCTGTGTGGGGGAACCGATTTGATCCGGTCGGTGTCTTCCACGCGAGTGTGGGCGGTAAATTCACGCACATTCCCGGAGACATAAATCCTAGTTCCCAGAAAGATGCCTCTGTCCTTTGTGTGCAACAAGGCTTTTCCTACACGCATATTGCTTCACAGTGGATGCATCATTTCCCGAGTTTTGCAATTACCCCAAAACTGTTTCGACATTTAAGTTAGGCTACACTTGAAAACCAATTAAGGTACAAAATATCAAACAAGTCTAATGTATTTTAAAGAAAGATGATGGTGATGGCACAGCACTTGACAAGAAAAAATACAACAATGTAAAAATGTTTTCTCAGCTACTGATTCTTGATTTCACAATATCTTCATAATTTATTATAAAAGTCTTGATAATTTATTTTCGCTACATTTCTTTAATGTGGCTTATATAATAGGCTAGCCTACTGTTTTGATTGTCCCAGACCCCGTACTTTTAGTATTAAATTCATAAAATATTGAATTCATCATTACATTTTTTTTATTATTATTATACACAGCGAGTATAATAAATTCAATAAGTATTGTGTGATAACCATTTTTTACACAAATTACGACTTTCCAACAGTTGTGACGTCACGCCAACGTGACCAACAATTTTATGAAAAGTGCTTATCGAGTAGATAACGGTGTCAGTGAAGAGCCTGAGGTGAAATGAAATATGTGATATGAATATGTGAAGAAAACAAAGACAATGTATACATTTTATTTGCGAACAGAATATTTTAATCCACCTTTTTAACCTATACACCCATAATTCGCGCAAAGCGTCATTTCTAATCATCATGGTGCAATTATGTCATGCTATTCGTACTTCAGGGTATATGTTTAAAGGTCAAATGTGGATCTTGAGTAATTTCCTTCATCTTCACGTCTAGGCATGATAGGTAATCAGTATTTTTGTTGACCTTATCATACAGACACTTGATAGAATACTTAAATCAATAAATTCTTCTCCCCAGAATTCCTCTGCGGCTGTTTTTCCATGATAAGAAAAAGATGTGCATTATCTGTGCATACAGTGCACTTCCGGCATGGTAAGTGTTCCCTGAAGTTTTCAGTCCTGACCCGTTTTTCAAATGGGATAAGTTCTCTCAAAAATTAAAATTGTGTCATTACTTACTCACCTTCAAGTTTTTCCAAACCTGTATGAGTTTCTTTCTTCTGTCAACACAAAAGAAGATATTTTAAAGAATGTTGGTAGTTGACGGCACCCATTGACTTCCATGGTATTTTTTTCCTACTATGAAAGTCAATGGGTGCCCTCAACTGTCTGGCTACCAACATTCTGAAAAAGGGTGCATCTCGGTCAGGGTGATCCAATCCAATTTTGCTTTGAAAAGCCGGCACAAAAGATGGATCATCTGATATGCAGAACATGGGATTTCCAAATCCAGATCATTCTGATCCCGATTAAACTTTCTAAACAACTGGGCCCAAGGGTTCAAATCTTTTTTTTTTACAGTCTATGGTTCAAAAACAGTCAAATGTAGACCCATAAATTCTCACTTGCAACACCAGAGGTTGCTGTCTCCACAATATTAGGTGTACGTTGTCTTGGGCTGTGTTCAGAATAGCATACCACCATACTGTTCTTACTACTGCAGAAGTAACTGTCCACAGTATCTAGGTATAGTACGTATACTGAATTTTCTATGCATGGAATACTCAAATGACTTACTACATTTACCAATATGCAAGCACTACTTTAAAAACAATACAAACAGGTAATCCAGGGCAAAAAAAGAAACTCAGGACAGGAACATGGTACAGCAAACAACGACGGACGAATCACAAGAGAAACACAAGGGCAATTTATACACAGGCTAACAAGGGTGTGTGGTTGATTGTCATGGGAACACACAAGGGTAACCAAGGCAACTAACAAGACACACCTGGAGAGACTAATCAACATGAAAAACTACAAAACATGGCACAATAACACTAAAATCCTCACACAAGACATGAACACAGGCTGACAATAAAATTGACCGTTATTCCTTTTAAAGCGTAAATAGTTGTAATAGTTCTTTATGACTTTGGAATGTAATGGTTACTTTACTGAAATGAGGCAACCTCAATGACGTATGCGTCCGACAAATGCGACCTTCGGAGGACGCGGCCTTCGAAATGAGACAAAGCATTCGTCTACTTCTACAGCTACGATTTTTAACCTTTCAAGCTCTGGTTGGGATGGCATCCTAGTATACTGCTTAATGAATACTGTGCACTATACTGTATCGCAGGCGTTCTCAACCCTGGTCCTCGAGGGCCACTTTTCCTGCAGAGTTTAGCTCCAACCCTAATCAAACACACCTGAACCAGCTAATGAAGCTCTTACAGGCAGGTGAGTTTGACCAAGGTTAAAGTTAAACTCTGCAGGAAAAGTGGCCCTCAAGGACCAGGGTTGACGACCCCTGCTTTATTGTATACTCTCTACGATTTAAAAAATAGTATGTGAAATGCAGTATGCATGCAACCAAGCATTAGCCTGGCAATCAGATCTAAATCTAAAAGATTAATGGTCTGGCGTCGACTAATGAAAATCGGCCAGCTCGAGGGGCGGCACCAAGTGTGCATTTGAAAATCTCACTGCACGCAATTGGATAACACTATGACCAATCACAACAATAAACCCCAGCTCCCAGCAGAGCCAACCTTATTAGACATTCTCTGATTATACTCTTACCGTATCCGGTCGGCGAAACCGCAAAAACGTCCTTCTTGCAAAGGAACGATTCGAGCGGCGTCTTCTGTTCCTGTTTTAGATAAAAAGCCAAGTCTAACTCTTTCATTGTAGCGGCCAAAGCCGTTTCAAACAACTGGTATTCATCCATAGCCTTCTTGCAATGTTTACTAATGACTTCGACGTCACAGCGCTGTCGTCATCTGTTTAGCTCGCCTCTGGCCCGCCTATATCCGATAACCCGATGTGATTGGTGCAGCTCAGATCGAGGGGCATATTTAATGAGCATCATTATTCGACACCAGAGTAACTCGTTGAGCAAACTTGTGCTCTCACGAGAACTCTGGATTGCAGGGTAACCAAGCATGCAAACAGTGGACAAACTCATATGATCTCAGTGGATTGGGTTATTTTGTTGTGTTAATTTGTATGTCTAATTGTGTATAAAAATCATGTATCGATATTACTTCCAGTTCGTTCATCACACTTGAAATGAAAAACTGGTGGATTTTTGATAAAAGGTCAAGTCGACGGCATTGGCGTTGCCAGCACACTTTGGCAAATGTCGTTGGTCAATCAGGTATTCATGCTCTAAATGTTGCAGAAACAGTGCTAGTAGTTTGGTAGTGCGCTTTTCTAAACACTCCCACAGCACATTTCTGGTGTCTTATTTAACACATCCTTTCCGGATCACAGAGTCTCTGCTAATGATCTGATGAGTTGAATCAGATGTGCCATATAGGCGAGACCTCCAGTTCAGTTCTGTCTCTCTGGAAAGTCTGCACAAATTTTTATCTCGATCACTTCCTTGCTCTATGTATAATTCCTGCACTCTTGCTGGTTCTTCATGTTCTACAGAAGCTGCCAAAAGCTGTTTTTGGCAGAGGCATCACACCCAAACCAGCCTACACACTGACACCAGTAAACACAGCCCATGTGTTTGGTGGTGGAGTGATTTACGCTGAGGTTTTTTAAGGTCTTTGAGCAGATACATCACATGTAAGCTGTGATTATCACTGCCACACAAACTCATATTGTAAAGTGGAGTAGAGCTGTTGAATCTATTCATCTTTTGTTAAACAAATTAAATCAAATTTCTGGTTGTTTGGGATGCATATTATTTCAAACTATACTTGTCTTAAATTTCGCAATGTTTTGACAAGGTTCTGTCAAAGTTATGAACAAAGTTCTTCCAGTAACATTAATAGAACTAGTGCAAAATGTCCGTGCAAAATCAGTTTTTAGTAATTGTTGGTTTGGTGTGTTTGAGTGCTCATTGTTACAATTACACAGCAAAAGTTCAGTGACATTTTTATTTATGCATGGTAAGAAAGCAAATACTGATACTGACATAATGATATGCATTAAATATGGAAAATTGAACTACACGATTGAGGGAGCAGGCTACACAGTGAACTCCGAGAATACGCTATACGCTTGAGCAAACAGTTTGTGAATAAGCTACTACAAAGGATGGCCGTGAAAGAGACTGTGAACGCATTGAATAGTGTTTAGTTGGTGAATAGCATAGGCTACTATTACACAGTAGCGATAACGTTAAGCGCACCAGAATAAAGTATAATATTCAGAAATAAACAGTGTAGCTGACTTACAGATTCAGTTAACATCCACAAATGAATAAGCGCGACGATTCAGGGAGCAGACTACACAGTGAACTCAGAGAAAACGACCCTCTTTTGTTCCGTTATTTTGCTTGTTGTTGTCATCTGTTGACGTTGTACAAGCAGAATGTGGCGGACGCGGTTGGTCGGTGTGGTATTAGTCCCGCCCCTCCTCCACTGTGATTGGTCGGTTGGGTAAAAAGTGACAGTGATGAGCGCAGCGTTTTACCCAAAGTTGAACATTCTTCAACTCTCAGCGACCTGTAAAAAACGCCGAGCGCTCGGCGCTTAAGCATGAAAAAAACACTCAGCGCCTCGCTACGCTCATGGCGTTTTAAAAACGCGGCGCTCCCATTGAAAACAATTGAAAAAACACGCCAGCCGCGTGAAAAAACGCTTTGGTGGACACACGGCCATAGAGTGTTTATGTCAGAATGTTTATTTTTAAACCACAACCCTCTTAAGTGCTTCTTTTACCGATATATTTACCAATATCTTTAGCATTTCTAATCCAAACAACGCCAAACTTGGCACTGCACTTACTCGTGCCCGTAGCAAGACACCTGTCAAGTTTGAAATCTATCGGACTAACGGTTCGAGAGATATGCGAACAACAGACATACAGACAGACACACAGTCAGACGTTTCTGTAATTTATAGATAGATGTTTGTTCAAAGTTAATGTTCTCAAAGAATTAGCACAAAAACCTTATTTATGCAATATGCATTGTTATAATATGCAATATGCTATTCATAACTAAAAACAATAAAACATACATGTCTTGTTGTTTCTTCTGAAACATTTTAGTCGGTAGTTTGTTTAACATTTTTTAACTTGTTATTACTACTTGAACATTCAATAGTAACACTCAAAATGTTTGCATGATAATAAAATGGAATGTTTCCTTAACGATTACATAACAAAGATTTTTTTTTTGCAACATTTAAAAAACTAGAAGTTCAGAACGTTCAGAGAACATTCAGAAATTACATTTTCATGACTTAAAGGGAACGTTAGAGAAATGTTCTTAGAATATAGTTATTTTTTTCTATTGCATATAAAAGAGAACAAACTATAACACTGATACACTTCTTAAACTTGTGTCACCATTTACAATGTGGAAAAATGTGTCATTGTTATCTGTTGGATTTCAGATTACAAACAAATGTAATCTATTCTTGAATTAACTCGATAGTATTCTATTACATATGACCTTATTTACAGTATAACATTTTGTATGGATGATAAAGTAGGCCAAAAATTAGTTTCATGAGGAGTTTTCAGCATAATTGTTGATAATGATGCAGGCTGGTGCAAAACTAGGCAAAAATATAAAACAACGATAAGAAAAACAAAAAGCATCATCGCTCACGGATAATGAGATGATTTCAGATGTCATTTAGAGGAAGTATAAGGTGGTTTCGAGAAAATAAAGGTGGCCCAGTTTTTCTGCTTCATTCATCTAGCTGTGTTAAATCATCTCATTGTCCTGTCATCTTTCTGGGATTACAGATCATATCACAATGAGTTTGAGCTCCATTTAACTCTAATGTTCGTTCTCTCTTTTCCTCTAGCACTTGTTCTCGTTCTCGAGTGGCTTTTGATGGCAGTTTCAGACCTGATGGCGGGACATCTGGACCCTTATGTTGCTGTTGATCTGTGTTTGAGGAAATAGACTGGAAGATCTCTCTCTCTCTCTCTCTCCTCCAATCCTCCTTTTCTCTGTTTCTCCATATGGAATCTGCAGGTGAGCTCAGGAAACCTGGGGTGTTTGACAGGCTGATTAAAAGAAAGTGTTGCTTGTCATGTTGAACGGGGAGGCTTTGAGGCGTCTGGGTATTTAAGGATGTGTTTGGCTCACTCCTCAGCGTGTGTATGCAAGCATCTGTTCATTTATTTGTGAATGAGACGTTGACTCACTCTGGCAGACAGGATGTTTGAATCATCGAAGTGTAACACATAACAGACTGAAGTGAGACATGCACATATGAAACACTCTGCAAATTAGCTAGCTGTGGTTGTATTACAGACAGTGCATGCATGCATGTGAAATGAATGATTGAGATCTCGCCTGCTTTTCGTAAAAAAGGAAATATTAAATCAATGAAACAATACGTTGTTGCCGTTTCCCGTAATGCATTGTATTGTCAGGGCACAACAGCTGATGCACGTTTAGAGACAGCTCTACATTTCTGCCGGTTCTTCGCTAGGACTTTCATATTGTCTTTCCACTTTTTCACTGGTCTCCCTCTCCTTCTTGTGCCCTGGAGAATGGTTTTGGCCCGCCTGGAGGATCTGGTGACATGTCTATACTCTTATCGAAAAAAGAAGCGTGAAAATAGTTGCTCCAAATGAATTTATTAATAGCACAATGTTTCGACCATCAGGTCTTCATCAGGCACAATACCAATGTAGAGTAAAGTCAACTATAAATAAAAACTGGTAATCACTTTAATTGGGCCCACACACAAAAACACGTGACAAATAATACACGTCATGTGACAAAAATAATAATAATAGCAGTATAAAAAATATAACAAAAAACTCTTTTTTTTCGTTAATGTTACTTAATTTTCCCGCACCTGATCCCAATCTGGGTGTTTGGGATGTGCACACCAGTTTTGTATTTTTGATGTCTATACTCTATACCACTGTAATTTCCTTCTTTTGACTGTTGCCAGGAGTTCTTCATAGAGCCCAGCATGATGCCTAATGGTGTTGCGCACTTCCTCGTTGGTCACATGGTCTTTGTTGCTGATCCCCAGAATCTTTCGAAAGCGTCGCATTTCCAAAGCCTGAATTTTCTTCTCAAGCTGTGTCCACGGTTCACATGCATACAGGAAGATGGAGATAAGCAGAGCTGAGCTGATGTTCTTGTCCCTCCATACAGGCTTCAGTCTGGCAAGTGCTGTTGTAGGCTATCCTGGCCATAATTTCTGATTTGGATCCCTCATTGGATATCATAGCGCCAAGACATTTGAACTGGGATATACTTATATCACTTCAAACTATGGCTGATATTTGACCGCTACATATAGCAATTGACCAATCAGCAACATGTATTGTAGAGCGCTGTGTAATCTTGTTATAATAATTTATTTAGCTGTATAGGCAAGGCAAGTTTATTTATATAGCACATTTCATACACAATGGCAATTCAAAGTGCTTTACATAGAAGAAATTAAAATAATAAAAAGAAATAAGAATAATTAAAACAGTTTAGAAAAATAAAAAATAAAATACAGTACAAACAGTCGGACGAACATTGGCACAGTGCTCATTCAGTAAATGCACAGCTAAACAGATGTGTTTTGAGTCTGGATTTGAATGTGACTACAGTAGGAGCACATCTGATCTCTTCTGGAAGCTGGTTCCAGCATAATAGCTAAAAGCAGACTCGCCATGTTTAGAGTGAACCCTTGGTATTTCAAGCTGATATGATCCTAATGATCTGAGTGATCTGTTGGGTTTATATTCAGTGAGCATATCTGCAATGTATTGAGGTCCTAGGCCATTGAATGATTTATATACCAGTAATAATACTTTAAAATCAATCCTAAATCTAACTGGTAGCCAGTGTAAAGACCTGAGGACTGGTGTGATATGTTCATATTTTCTGGTTCTGCTCAGAATCCTGGCGGCAGCGTTCTGTATGAGCTGCAACTGTCTTATGGTCTTTTTGGGAAGGCCAGTGAGGAGTCCATTACAATAATCCACCCTGCTGGTGATGAAAGCATGCACAAGTTTCTCTAGGTCTTGTCTGGAAACAAAGCATCTAATTCTTGCAATATTTTTCAGATGATAGTATGCTGATTTAGTTATTGCTTTGACATGAATACTGAAACTAAGGTCTGACTCTAGTGTCACACCAAGATTCCTGACTTGATGTTTAGTTGTTTGACCCCTAGAGTGAAGGTATGTGTTCACCTTGAGAACTTCATCTTTGTTTCCAAACGCAATGACTTCAGTTTTGTCTTTGTTTAACTGAAGAAAGTTTTGACACATCCAACTGTTGACTTCATCAATGCATTAGCACAAGGAGTCAATGGGGCTATAATCGTTGGGCGATAGGGCTAAGTAGAGCTGTGTGTCGTCTGCATAGCTGTGGTAAGCAATTTGGTTCTTTCTCATTATTTGGCTCATTGGGAGCATATACAGGTTGAACAGGAGTGGTGCAAGAATTGAGCCTTGAGGGACTCCGCATGTCATGGATGTCCACTCAGACTTATGGTCTCCTATACTCACATAATAACCTCTCCCATCTAAGTATGACCTGAACCATTTTAGGACTATCCCAGAAAGCCCCACCCAGTTTTCCAGCCTGTCCAGAAGTATGTTGTGATCGACAGTGTCAAATGCAGCACTGAGGTCGAGTAGTACCAGCACTGATAATTTGCCTGAGTCAGTATTTAAGCGAATATCGTTTATTATCTTTATGAGCGCTGTCTCTGTGCTGTGGTGCGGTCGGAAACCAGATTGAAAATTGTCAAAGTATCCATTCGAGCATAAGAATTTGTTCAGCTGATTGAAGACAACTTTTTCAATGATCTTGCCTATGAAAGGAAGATTTGAGATCGGCCTATAGTTGCTTAATATGGTCTTATCCAGATTGTTCTTTTTCAGGAGGGGCTTGACAACTGCAGTTTTCAGGGAGTTTGGAAAACTACCAGAGAGAAGTGAAGCATTTACCACTTCTAGAAGCACCTTTCATACCTCAAATGCAGCTTCACAGATCAGATTTTAAAAAACAAGAATGGCAATAAAACATAACATTTATAAAAAAAAAGCTAAATTAAAAGATAATCCTAAATGAAATGACAACTTATAGATAAACTAATCCTAAGCATGTAAATTATATTAATATTAAAAAGAAAGGCTAACTTAAAATATAGTCATATTAAAAGCGAACCTAGAATATATTAATCTAACTGGAAAAATACATTAATATTAAATAAAAATAATAATTTTATAGCCAAAAAAAAAAAAAGTTTGGTTATAAAAGCTATCATTAAAATGACATTAATTTTTTATAATATATTTTAAACACCTAATTTAAACCTTATTATAAAAAGTTAACCTAGAATATATTAATATTAAATAAAAAAAAGCTAACTTTATTAAAAAGAAACATTAATATATTTACAAAAGCTGGTCTTTATAATAGTCTTTATAGTCTCAATGTCATTGTAATGCAATAAAACTGAACAGTTGTTCTCTTTGTGTAAAACACACAAAGCAGTGCTTTTGTGCCAGAACTGGCACATGTCTGGACAGACTGCTAAATTTAACATGTTTGTCGTGTCTATATTTAGTCAGAAGTAGAAGAGAGTGTGAGACTGTATCGTATCGAACACGTGTGTGTGTGTGTGTGTGTGTGTGTGTGTGTGTGTGTGTGTAGTCCTGTAAGCAGATGGTCTTCGGGTGTTTGAGTTCATATGAAACATATATAGGTCAGGTGCAGCATGGGCTGTCGTTACCGTGGAAACTAGGAGTCAAACATGACTGCAGTCTCATCACCATGATGCTTTGGGACACATAAACACATGTAGGGGACCTTATTAAAAAATCTATACGATTTGATTAGAATTCTTGCAGCTATACTGCAAATTGATCAGGATGCAGCCAGAGCGCCGTAACACCTTTTCTCCGCTTTACCTGTTCACCTGTTCCTCTTCTGGGCATTCTGCTATGCTTTACTGCTCTATCCATCATTCAGAAACCAGCTCGGGTAATAAATCATGTCTGACCCAGAAGGCTCATGGGAAGACTCTGTTCTATTTTACTTCTGAGAGGGAGAGAAATAACAAAGTAGAGCAGAGGAAATAAGGGTATGTCAGGTGTGGGTCTATTGCTACTTTTCTACTTTATAATTTCAGAAGCAATTTAAACTAAATAGTGTTGATGTTAATGTACATTTGATAGACATGCCTGCACAAAAGTTCTGTTCTAACAAATGTAAATGCTAATGCAAGTTGTTTAAAAGTTACATTTGACTTGATATTCGATTGCAAAAAAGATCGGATTTTACAGACATTCCCCTTCGGGAGTTTTTAACATATTATATCCTCTATTTATATTCTGTTTGGAAAAAGTATTATATATTTTATTTTTAAATCTCTGATGCTCCTGGGAAATTAAATAAAGTAGAATGTACAGATGAATTTATTTGACAAACGTAATTTTAAGAAGTAGTTGAAAAGTCTGTCATCATTTCATTCTAAACACATCTGTCTTTCTTCGGAAAGAGTTCATCATTTTAAGCTCCTGAAACAACAAAACATCACCGTTAATGTCCTGGATTTATGTAACTGGATTGCCATGATGTTAGACTTCTTGATGACAGCTTCTGGAACAAGGGCGGGGCTTGATTTTGCCCGTGGGGAATTGATTGGATGGTTGTGGTTTGCTATTGGTCAATCTCATGTGAGTGACAGGTTGCCCCGCCCTCACACCAGTAAGTCGCTGCAAGAGGGAGGGGAACTTATTTTGATGATAAAATACGAGGGCACATGAATTCAAAGAATAATTACGTGCACGGATAAATCGTTTCTAATAAATATAGCAATATTCCATCAGAATTGTCACTTTTGATTTTATGGTGACATTAAATGTGCACAAACATGAACGTGCCACTGACAAATAAATAATTCAGGATTTGGATGGACATAAAGATGAATAAATGATGACAGAAATGTTATTTTGGTGTGAACTATTCTTTTATAGGTAAACATTATTTAGCGTCTCAGTGTGTAGAACAAAAGGATTTAGCCTAACTGAGGTACTTCTTTTAAAGTAGAAAGTGAAGTGTAGCCAATGAATCATCACATGTTGAGTGGAGATATTGATCACAATATTACTTACAAAAGCTCTAGAGTCACAGACCAGCTGTTATTGACTCTCGCTCAGTGAACGCCAAACACATTTACAGACTGACTACTTGAAAATCAATGAAAGTCAGAATTAAATGCCAAGTATAGACCTGAGTGGGGACGTTATGTTGACGTACATATGATACGTGACTTAATGGTTATACGCAAAGAAATAACAAACAATATTTCCAGGAAGCACAGGTACATCTTTAAGCTCATGAAGGACACAGATTGCATGTTAACTTCTGTGCTGACTATGAAGTGACGTCAAAACCTTCAGCGTGTGTTGAGAAGAAGAACATACTGTTGGGTTGGGGAATCTAAAAACAACCCTGATATCTGGGGTAACCCACTTTGGTTTAGCTTGATTTTTAGCTTGTGTGTGTTTATTTGAGACGTATATATATATATATATATATATATATATATATATACTGTGGGGTTCAGTTTTGAGGAAAAAATGTGTGAAAAGTTAAACATTAACATGAATGTCTTGGTATGTTTCTTTTTTGCTTTACTGACACAGATACAGAGACTTACTGACTTTGGAAATGTATGCATTTGGCATATACTTTTATCCAAAGCAGCTTGCATTGCATTAAAGGTACACTGCCATTCCAAAGGGTTTAATGCTTTTCAAAGAAGTGAATTGTAAAATATTCTTACAATTTAAAATAACTGTTTTCTATGTGAATCTATTTTAACATGTAATTTATTCCTGTGATCAAAGCTGAAAGGGTTAGTTCACACAAAAATGAAAATTCTGTCAGTAATTACTCACCCTCATGTTGTTCCAACCCCGTAAGACCTTCGTTCATCTTCGGAACACAAATTAAGATATTTTTGATTAAATCTGAGAGCTGGATCACTCCTCCATAGGCTTCTAAGACATTATAACTTGCTGGCCCAGAAAATGCATTAAAGACATCGTTAATATAGTCCAAGTGACTCCAGTGGCTCAATCTTAAGTTTATCAAGTGACGAGAATACTTTTTGTGCGCAAAAAACAAACAAAAATAACGACTTTATTCCACTATTCATTTCCTTCTCTCTCTGTGCCTCGAGTTAGTTCACGTAGTGTTTTAGCGCAGCGCGTCTGTGTTGTACGTCACACGTAGGCTCACTATTGGCCGACGCTGGTCATGTGTGTGATGCGTGTAACACAAGACGCGCTGCGCTAAAACACTACGTGAAAAAACTCGAGGCCCAGAGAGAAGGAAATGAATAGTGGAATAAAGTCGTTATTTTTGTTTGTTTTTTTGCGCACAAAAAGTATTCTCGTCACTTGATAAACTTAAGATTGAGCCACTGGAGTCACTTGGACTATATTAACGATATCTTTAATACATTTTCTGGGCCAGCAAGTTATAATGTCTTAGAAGCCTATGGAGGAGTGAGACAGCTCTCAGATTTAATCAAAAATATCTTAATTTGTGTTCCGAAGATGAACAAAGGTCTTACGGGGTTGGAACAACATGAGGGTGAGTAATTACTGACAGAATTTTCATTTTTAGGTGAACTAACCCTTGAATGTTCAGCATCATTACTCCAGTCTTCAGTGTCACATGATTCTTCAGAAATCATTCTAATATGATGATTTGCTCAAAAAACATTTCTGATTATTATCAATGTTGAAAAGCTTTTTGCTGCTTCATATTTTTGTGAAAACCGTGATGCATTTTTATTTTAAGGACTCTTTAATGAATAGGAAGTTCAAAAAGAGCAGCATTTAACAAAACTCTTTTCTGTCATTTTTGATCAGTTTAGTGCAGCGTTGATGAATAAAAGCAGAGGCTTTCTTGAGATCAGATTTTTGAGCCAAATGGATTTGAATGCAAAAATAATATTTTTACATTTGATCATGTGATTAGAATGTTCAGTGCGCCATGTGATCAACTGCTCAATTAATTTCTGCACTGTAAAAAAAATCCCATGAAATTTACGGTAAAAAAACCTGCCAGCTGTTTCCAGATATTTACCTTAAAAACTACGGTAGCAACATTTTTAGGTTTTACAGATTTCATTCAAATTTACAGTAAAAAAAAAAAAAAAAAAACCTTTCATTAACTGATATAATGTTAATATACCAACCTATACAAATATCTGTTTTGTTACTTTGTAATTCACTGACAACCTCTAAAAACAGTTGGTGATGTGAAAGTCACATGATGAATTTACTCCAACTCTGAGCGAACTCTCTGCTCCAGTCCTCACCACGGGGCTTCTCAGGCGCTGCGAGCAAATCACTCCGCAGAAGTAGCAGTGCTTCGCCTTCTGAGAATATAGTTCCCAGTATGTATACGGTTAGAAGATGGCTGTGTCTCATGTGACCTTGTTATTTGTACACGCTGTGACTATACAAATCACAACATGTAAATAGGAAAATGTTGGCGTTATTTTGTCACTTATTGGGAGCAGTATGCTAGCTGGAGCCATTTACCTCCAGTCTTTGTGCTAAGCTAGGCTAGCGGTGGGTGCGTCAGACAGAGTTACGGCACGCACAGATATGAGAAGGGTGTGTATATGGACTTATCTAACTCTGGGGGATACGGTGAATAAACTAAAGTCCCAAAAAGTCGGCGTGTTCCTTTAAGGTGATGATACACAAGGCAAATTTTTGAGCAATGTTGCCGAGTGATTGTTGCTTGGGCACTTTCCCATTGGAAATGGGCAATCAATATCTATCTGGATAATTTAGATCGGTCATGGGCCCTGTGTCTCATCTGGTTGCCCGTTGACGGTAACATCCCTGTGTATCGTCACCTTCAGCCTCGAATAACACGGTTATTTCCTTCTTTTTGTTGTTTTTTCCCCCCATTACTTAGGAATCACACATACGGAGCCATTAAATGAGTTTCCAGATGAAGTAAAAGGTCTTTGATGACAGTACACAATTTCAGATTAATGAAATGGATTTTTTTGGAAAAAGACAATCTGTGTGTGTGAGGAGGCAAAACAAATGTGCTCACCGTCTCTCTCTCTCTCTCTCTCTCTCCCTCCCCTTGGGGTCTCACTAACTACAGCCATGCCTCGGTTTCTTACTTAGAGGATGCAGAATAACAATGCTGAAGCTAAGTGAGGGAGAGATAAGAGGAAATGGAGAGAGAAGAAATGGGAAAAGGGAAGCAAAAGTGCTCGGCTCAGGGTCTCCTTCAGACGTTTATCGCACAAACGCTTACGCATTCTTCAGCCAGCCGGAACTATTCCCTTTATCTAGAAGTAAACGAGATTTTTAGGCTCTGTGGTTGCTAGGGTGTTCTGGTTGGTTGCTTAGTGATATTCTGGTCTTTACACGTGTCTCATGTCTCTTGTTCAATGATATATTTTTTCTGACCACTTATAATTATTATAGCTCTTCTCTCCTCATTTATAGTATGAGCAATAATGCTTCAAAAACACACAAAAAAAACTAAACATACAGAGATATCTCTCCTTGCTGTGTTTCAGGGTGATTTGCAATGTAGAAAGGTTCTGTTCACTGTGATAGTAACAGGATTGCTCAGTCTACCATGAGAGAAAATCTGCAAGGGAACGAGAAAGAATACGGGAAAGTGAGATTATTATTAAATGCATCTGTGAACCAAAACTGGAAGTTGTCTGCAGTTGTTGCCATGGAAATGCCTCAGACTCACTCCCTTATTCTGTGTGTGCGGTCGTGTATGTGTGCACAAAATAAAATGAGTTTATTAAATGTCAGCATTATAGCATTAAACCTTGTTCACAAACTCTCATACTTACCAAGCATGGTGGTAAAACACTGCACTGTGATGTAGAATATATATATATATATATATATATATAACACAACTGTTTTAACATTGATAATAGTAATCAAAAATGTTTCTTGAGCAGCAGATCATCATGATTTCTGAAGGATCATGTGACACTGAAGACTGGAGTAATGATGCTGAAAATTCAGCTTTGATCACAGGAATAAATTACATTTCAAACTATATCTAAATAGAAAACGGCTATTTTAAAAATGTAATAATATTTTACAATATTACAGCTTTTACTGTATTTGTGATCTAATCCTTGCACCCATTATGAGACTTCTTTAAATCTACAGTAATACTTTTGTAAGCTAACTTACCAAAGGAAGGAATAAACACCTTTAATATCTCTTTAATATCTCAATTGTTTCTCCTAAACATCAGTGATATTAATAATAGAGCAAAAAATCTGCCGCACAGATTTCATCACACTTGTAACATTCAAACAATGTCTCAAAACAAGATTCTGCAATCACAGGTCTCAAATCAGTACAGGCTTTTTTTTTAAATAGGCTTGAGATTAATTTCACAGCACTGTACTCTTACTATGTCAACAATCGACTTCATTTCTGCTAAATCAAACAACTTTTTCATTATCAGACGCGTGATGAGTGTGTTTGTGTGCATGCGTGTGTCGCTTCGGTCTCTAGCGGATACAACTTGAGCAGAAATCATCAGCAGTTTTAATTACTTTGATTAAGCTGCGTGATGAGTCTCTGTGTATGTCTGTGTTGGGTTGAAAAGTTAATTATCCACACAGATAGCTGAGAGTGATGAAGACCAAAAGAAGTCAAACTTCAGAAAGGTCACAGAAAGGTTGTTCGTCTGTTTGTGTTTACGTGTAAGAACCAAAAGATAATTTGCAACCAATCAGTATTGTTTCCTCAGGTGAACCGAATGAGAAATTACAATATGCCCTTGACTTTGATTAACCTGATTCATACAAGCATTAAACTTTCATATTCAACAGTTTAATAAGGAATTAAAAATGGCAGACTGTGAATTCACACTGTTCAGGACAGACAGGTACAAACTTCTCAGTTTTACGATGTCATAAAACCTGCAAAAAAAAACACCCCATTTATGTTTTTTTTCTTTTCTTTTTTTTTTGCACTTTTCAGGTAAAAATTATGTTGAATGTGTTATCTTTTTTATTAAGCAGTATAAATATTTTATGCGCAAGAGCAAATTTGCATCTTTATCATGCATATATTTTTTATTTATTTTGGAAATATGCCTGCATGTATATTTTTATTCTTCTTTATTTTTTTTATGCAGTGCTTACTGTTAAATATAAATAAATAAAACCTATTTTAGGACTTTTTAAGTTTTTAAATTTTGCATTGTGATGTTTTTATTTTAACTGAACACATTTTCCCACCAAATTCTGATTATCATAATGCATCAAAATCCTCATTACTGTAATGCAATTTGCATTTGTTATACTTCCATTAATTTATGCAGAAGAAATCCTAATCATGTAATCACTGCATAGAAAGTGTGCTGGAGAAAATATTCTCAATGCACAAAAAAAATAAAACCGTACAAGGCTAGATTTTCATTATGCAATTCTTTTTTCTGTTTGATTTTGTTTGATTTTGTTTGATGTTTGTGGTCGTGTGAGATTCACCATAGCGTGTAACTCTGTTTACCGCCTGTGCCGTCGTGTACTTTGTAGATAAAGACAAAACTGGAGGGCAGAAAAAGAGGTTCCGGATTACAACGGACATCTTCAGGACAAAATAGCTTATACTGACAAAACATACATGGTAAATTGTTCCCATTACTTCTAGAAAAAAAAAATTCCCCAGCTGCTTTATTCCCCATTTGCAAGTCTTTCATTACTGAGGGACATTTGAAGGATTCGAAACGAGCTTTTTTGTCCTTTTTTTTATTCGCTTCACTCTTTTTTTCTCTTGAACTCCCTTGTGACTGAATCTAACCACCCCTTATCACCACAACTTAATGAGCTCCCAAGCATTACCGGCATCAAACACACTCACACACACACACACACTCACACTCACTCACTTTATCAGGCTGGTAGCGTCTACCGTCTATTTAGTTTTCTAGTTCCCCTCAGTCTAATTGTGCATTTATTCTTTTACTCTCTAAAACAGCTCATTAGTGTTTTATATCAGAGAGAGAGAGAGAGAGCGAGAGAGAGAGAGACCTAGTTTTAATGACCTTCAGAAAAGCAGCAAAAAATTATGCAAAGCAAAGTAGGATAAAAAAAAAGATGAATTAAGTAACTGGGAGAAAAGGCCACAGAAAGAGAGCAAAAGAGTCATATCTCGCGTCTTTAATGATGTGTGACTCATCTATGAAAGACTTCTGTAGTGATAAAAACATACGTGCACATATCAAGACATTAGCAATAAAGTGACACAGGGTGAAATGTCAGGGAATGCTAATAATGGACGGGTGAATGATGCTCTTGATCCAGTTTAAAGTGTTTGTGTCTTCAGTATGCACTGAACAATTGTGTCTTCATTAGTTTTGTTGATTGACATAATGATCAGGGAATACTGAACTGAATGGATGAAAACTGAATGAATACTGTAGAGATTCACATTTGCTCACTATTTATTTTACATAACCTTCGTTTGATGGCGTAAATACTTACTTTTACGATGATGGTGTTAATATTGACTTTACCCTTGTGATACTGTAAACATTTACTTGAGTGTAATCCTGTAACTATTTACATGATCTCAAATCAGTGCTGTAACTATTTACATTATCTCTCTGTGAAGCTGTAAACTTACATTAGCTTACTGTGTTGCTGTAAATATTCATAATATAATACAGTAAATATTTAGTTAACATCACTGCAGTCTTGACTAAAACTATTAAAATATATTTTCTGTTGAAATAAAGTTGAAATAATATAAAAAATATATAGATGAAAAACAAACGAAATTCAAAATAATAATAATAATAATAATAAGTTCATGTAATGATCAACATTATTATTATTATTATTATGCATTTTATTTATAGGCGCCTTTCTTGACACTCATCATTAACAAGACAATAACAATATTTAAGTAAAAACAATGAAATACAATACAATTAAAAAAAGACAATGCAGTTGTGATCAGTGTAATGAATAGAGGGGGTACGACTGAGTGATAATATGTAATATGTTACGACTGAGTGATAATATAAGTTTATGGAGGGTTTAATGCGGGAGGCCAAACAAAAGGGAATTGGAGTAATATAAACGAGAAGTGACTAAACTATGAACAAGAATGGCAGTGGAGTGAGGCGTGAGGAAAGGACGCAATGGTTGATGTTTCGAAGATGGTAGTAAGAAGACCGGGTAACATTATTAACATGAGACGTTAAAGATAGGGTGCTATCGAAGATGACACCCAGACTCTTAACCTGATGGGAGGGGGAGATGAAGGAGCTATCAATGGGAATAGAAAAATGATGGAGTTTGTTTAATGTTGATCTTGTACCTATAAGAAGCAATTCTGTATTATTGCTATTTCGTTTGAGGAAGTTTGAAGTGAACCAGGATTTTATGTCAAGAAGACAGTTAGTAAGTAAAAGATGGTGGAAGTTTTGAATTAGGTTTGGTTGAAAGATAGAGCTGGGTGTCATCTGCGTAGCAATGGAAGTGAATCTGATATTTACGGAAGATGTAACCAAGAGGGAGGAGATAAATAATGAACAGCAGGGGCCCCAGGACAGAGCCCTGGGGCACTCCTGTGATGACAGGGACTGAATGAGAGGTAAATTATTTTAACTGAGTGCGGCCTGAGAGATATGAATAAAACCAGTTAAGAGGTGTGTTAGTAATACCAATAGAGGAGAGTCTGTCTAGAAGGATGCTGTGTGAAATTGTATCGAAGGCCGCACTCAAATCAAGCAGAAGGAGAATGGATAGTAAACCAGAGTCGGCAGCTAGGAGAAGGTCATTAGTGATTTTAAGGAGGGCTGTTTCTGTGCTATGAAGAGGTCGGAAACCAGACAGGAATTGTTCTTATAGATTATTGTAGGAAAGATGAGTATGGAGTTGAGCAGCATCTATTTTTTCAAGAATTTTGGAGATGAATGGATGATTTGAAATAGGACGAAAATTATTAAGGTTGTTGGGATCTGAACCAGGTAAAGGGATGGTTCGGAGTAATTTCAAGTACTACTGTAGAAGTTTGGTACCATTCCGGGCATTATTTGTGGGGTAATTTACGAGATACAACCTTGGATCCATTAGCGCCTGCACTAAGCCATTCGGCAGATATCTCTAAATAAGCTCTAACTTTAATAATGTTCGACCAAGGGAAAAAAGCTTCTGGGGGGGGGGGGGGGGGGGGGGGGGTTGAAATTACTCCAAACCATCCCTTTAAGAATTGGAGTTACAGCAGCTGTTTTAAGAGAAGAAGGAACGATTCCAGTGGTAAGAGAAGAGCGAATGATGTCTGTAATGAGAGGGGACAGAAAAGGGACAGTGGCAATTATGTCAACAGAACTATCAAAATAACGTTTTCAACTTATAAGGTTTAAAGGAACCGTATGTAAGAAATGTATTTCAATTAATCATAAAATGGCCCTGATATGTCACTAGACATTAAGAAATCATGTTCATTTCAAATACTTATATCACTGACAACAGTAGTCCGGCCAGGATATTGTCATTTAAAAGTGATAGTTGCAGCCCTCAACTGATGTTGATGTTGTCATGTTGTGTTTTGGCCTGATGCCCCACCCTCCACCTATCTACCAATCACGAAGTCAGTAGTGTTTCGGCATCCGGGTTGCCAGCTCTGCTCTAGTTACCACAGCTGCAGCTACAAACGTGTCGGATAAAAAAATGTCTAACGTTACGAAACCTAAAAGACCTCCTTATGAATCCGAAATACGCAAAACATCTCTCATGAAGCATACCCATACACAAAAGAATTGTATTTGAAATATATTTTCTGGATATGTTTTGGAATATATGCAAATATTTGAAATTGGCCCAATAAATATATTTCATACTTATATTTCATATATTTTTGTTATATTTCAGAATATATTTCAATGTATTTGGAATATATGCCACATATATTTTTGACACTTTTGGGGACCCGTACAGAAAAAAATACATTGAAATATATTCTGAAATATAACAAAAATATATGAAATATAAGTAGGAAATATATTTATTGGGCCAATTTCAAATATGTGCATATATTCCAAAACATATCCAGAAAATATATTTCTTTTGTGTATGGGTAAACATAATTAACAGAAAAAAAACTTACTGTGTAGGACTCGTCACTTGCCATTGGAAGCTCCTTGTAGCAGCCTACGTTCCTGCTGGATCCTGCAGCCTAACTGGCAACCTCGAGTCAGGGGGGAGGGGGAAGGGATACACCGCTCTACAGTAATTTGAAAGTGATTGCAGTACCAGTTTTGGCCACAATCTTACATACAGCTCCTTTAATAAAATCAATAAATCATAATTTTAACTTGCAACCATGCATGATACATTTATTTAAGTTGTAGCAGGTCACCTTAACTTCTGTTTATGTAGTGTTGTAGTAGTTTTAAACTGTGACACACACACAAAATTATAGACGCAAAAGGTGCAATTCAATGTGCATTTAATCTGTTTAATTAGCTGCTTATCATCCAGAACAATCTACGACTGTATGACAATCCTTACAACAGCTAAATAACATGTAGGTTTATAAATGTACTTTTTTTTTATTTTTTTTTATAAAAAAACACCAACTATTGTAGGTTGATATTCCAAGTTCGTTTGAACAACTTTTATAACCATGAAACAGTCCTATAAAAAGAGCAAAATCCATTATCATTAAACTGTTTTATGATTGCTATTATCTCATACTAACCACAACAGAGAACTCCTTCAGATTATATCATATTCTTTTCGTCTGTTCTTGAGTTTGTTTTTGATGAGAAACCTCAGACATTAACATTAACTGCTCTATACCACCTAGATCACTATCTAATGCATCCTATGTAAACATACACTTTAATTTAAGACTAAAAAAGAGTCTCTTTAGAAGTTAGTTAATTGATCGTTTGTTCTCTGATACAAAAGAAGCTACAAATTAGCACTACCTGACGAAACACAGTCACAATGTTCTAGAGAGCAGATGCTCTCGTGTTCTTGAAATGATCCCTTGAGGCTTTGCTTACCTAAATGACTCTTTATACGAGAACTCGGAAGACGGGTCTCGGTTGAGCCGTTAAGATCGCCACTTTTCTTCAGAAATCTCATAGAAAGGTGTTTGAATGCACACTTCAAATACAAAGATGCATAATAAAATCCCTGTGATCTATGGAGACTGTGTCTTTACTCTCGAAGATTGTTTAAAAGTCCTGTGTCTCTGTGGAAGTTCTTCTAGGCAGTCTCCAGGTAATCGTGGATTTTCCAGTTTTCTCGTAAAACTAAAAAAAATCCAGTATAAAATATATCTTCTTCTTCTATTGGTGCACATGTATGATTCTGTCGTAGGCTGGTTCAAAAGTCACGTGATGACGAGCCTCCGTGGAGAAAAGACGGCGATCCGTATATTCACACCATCAGTGTACTTCCCTGTTTGCCGAGTTTCAGTGCACTATTGAAAAGTTAAAAGGATAGTTCACCCTAAAATAAAAACTAAGTCATCATTTACTCACCCTGGTGTTGCATTTCTCAACATTTCCCATTTTCGTTTAGTAGTAAAGTACTAAAATAACTAAAACTATAGACATTTAAAAAACCAACAAAAATGATTAAAACCTTACCTAAAATTAAAAATATGACGATCTATTATAGTATATCAATGATACTAAAATAGCACTACAACAGAAGTCTATACACTATATTCTAGCCTAAGTCTTGTAAAGCCACACGTCCATCAGCTTTGAGTGCGTATCTCTCAAATATCATTCAATTTAAATCAAGATGGATCAAATTTGATGTCAATGACCATCAATGCATCTTCTCTTTTAGAAAATGTGTGCAAAAATCGTACAACTCAGTACCTTATCTACTCCTAAAAGGTGTATATTAGTAACTTACACAAATGATATGCATTTTAGGGCTAGATATGTTACAAAATTGTTCCTTTATGGGTACTGCCTCAGTCACAAGCTAAAGGTATGATTTTTCACATTCTTTCTGACAGTGAAGATGTATTTTTGAAGCAAAAATCAGCATCAATGCAATTTTTGGTTAACAATGACTTTTCCTCACATAAATCTATCATATGGCTTTAGAGGACTCAGACTATGGTACTTTGATGTGATTTCAGGATCTTGACATCTAAAGCACCCATTATGGAGCATTGTGCAGTATTTCTTCATTCGTGTTCAATGCAAGAAAGTACGGAGCCCCTAAAGGGACAAGGCGATGGGGGAAAAAATATGAGATGGGAGGAAAATGTATTTTTCAGTGCTTTTGCATTCACACCCAAGTGTTTTGCGTTTCCCTGAGAAACTTTGCATTCACACACCTTTTGAGGTCTTTGCAAGTGAACGCAAAGGTTCTCAGGGGAACACAAAAGTTTTGCGAGCGAACGCAAAGTTTGTTTCTAGGGGGAACGCAAAGTTTCTCGGTCAAACGCAAAAGTTTTGGAAGATAACGGAAAAGTATTGACATATTTCCCATCTCATATTTTCCCCTCACCATGTCCCTTTAGGGACTCCATAAGAAAGAAAGACATGTTATTGTTTTTTGAGTGAACTATTCTTTTAAATTAAAAGCAATTATGTTAAATTCAGTATGTTTTTCCTTGCAAAACTAAATAATTTCTAGAGCTAAAGTGACCTACCAAAGTTATTTTGATCCTGTCGATCTTCTTTTCCTCTAAATTAGTGAGGTTTCACAGTCACAGAGTAATAGTTTTGCTAGTTCTTAATAGCCTACGGCGTTCTTGTCATTCTTGTGCAAGCGTTTTTCCAGTAGTTCTCCTGAAGTAATATTGCTACCAGTTTCGCAGCTGTCCAGTGAAACTCGTACACTTTTGAGACCCAGTTTTGTCTTCATACACAAATCTCAATAGGAGTGGTCATCATCACTTTGCTCTTGTCTTGGCGGTTGGGCGACGGGCTTTTGGAGGACTCTTCCCTTGAGGAATGTGGTTCCGACAGGATGCTACGTTTGAGGGGGGTGGGGCGTAGACAGGAAGTGCCTGAAGGGGGGGAGGGCTCTGTGTGTCTGTGGGCGGAGCAACGTGAGGCTCCTCCCCTCGGGGCCCTACAGGACGCTCTGCGGCGATGATGATTCAGCAGGTCGTATTTAAGGAAGTAAAACACCTCTTTAACGCCACAGCGCCGCTCCGGCTCCAACGCCAATAGCCGGCCGAACATGCGTAACGCATCATCAGAGAAACGCCTCCACTGGGAGGGAACGGCTCCTGGAGGACACGCCCCCTGTTGCCAGCGCTGAAATTCCGAAAAGAATGCGTCGCTTGGCAACGCCGCTTCCCACGGGAAGTTTCCCGTGAGCATGCAGAAGAGCAGAACTCCGAAAGCCCACACGTCCTGGGTCGTCGCCACGACGATGCCATCCGAAACCGAGGCCTGGCACACCTCGGCTGCAGTGTATGGGATGGTGCCGCTGATCCGCTTGATCCGGCTGCCCGCCCGCCGTGTCATTCCCAAATCTGCCAATTTCACACGCCGGCAGTCGCGGTCGAAAAGCAGAACGTTTTCTGGCTTCACGTCACGATGGACGAGACTCTTGCTGTGCATGAAATCCAGAGCCAAACCCAGTTGCTGAACACAGCGTTTGACCATCTCCTCCGGCAGGCCGGCCTGAAAACACACGGGAACACAAGATGGCACAGTTTAGAGCTGAGGAGGTATAGAGAGTATATAAGCTCATAATCTGTAAAGGAGGAAGTAGAAACTTATAGTTGATTCACCGTGTTTTCTATAATCAAAAGCAGGATCAAACAGCCTGTAGAACTGCACAGATGTATGCAGAATTAACATAGGCTATACCTATCAATCATAAAGTTATACAAATTCCCTGTGCATGTTTTGGATATAAAATTTTTTGGCCATATTTCCCCCCCAAAATAGCACAGAAAATGTGAAAAAAGAACGATACATACAGATAGTTGGTTTTCTGTACTGTTCATGTCATCCAGACTAAATCATATTGAGTTCGGTATGAGTTTTTAAAATGTTTTTGAAAGAAGTCTTTTCTGCTTACCAAGACTGATCAAAAATACAGTAAAATTGTGAAATATTATTACAGTTTAAAGTAGCTGTTTTCTATTGCAGTATATAGTAACATGTAATTTATTCCTGTGATCAAAGCTGAATTTTCAGCATCATTATTTTGGGTTGAAACATGTGACAAGCTGTGTGTGCGTTCAGGATTCTGACACACTGAAATACTGATACAGGTGTTGAACAGGTGATATGAGGCGCAGTGATACCTGAGGTGGGATGATGTCGAACAGGTCTCCCGCGGGCGCGTACTCCTGGCCGAACACGTAGCTGTCCTCCGTCTCAAACAGGACGTTCAGGACTTTGATGATAAACGGACTGCAGCCCAGAGCCGCCGTCAGACTGTACTCGCGCAGGAAACTACGCAGCTTCGTCTTGTTCTTACTCACGTACTTCAGAGCCAGTTTAGTTCCTGCCAATACACAAAACAGCGATGAATGAAACATCATGATGCATCAAGATCTCTCTATGTGAATATAGAGAAGCATTTTTTGGAGCTTGACAGTAGCTGTGTCTGAAATCGCTCCCTATCCACTATATAGTGCACTATTTAGGGTGTCGGCCATTTTGTAGTGGTGTCCGAATTCTGAGTGAACGACATCATTCCCTACATTCGTTCACTACTTTTACCCACAATCCTCTCTGAATTCGAGTGTACATCCGATGTACACTTGCTGAGACACTAGCTGTGTCTGAAACCGCTCACTCGTTCACTCATTCACTAATCCCTACATAGTGAATGGCAGTTGAGTGCACTACACCAGCAAAGAGTGAACGAAAATGAGTGAGCGAATTCGGACGCTGACATAATTATCACGCGCCAGAGAGCTCTGACAATTTCGTCATAAACATTACCTACCCATCTTTAATATTTCCTTTTTTGGCTGTATGAATTGTATGTAACAATTGTATGTATGTATTTTTCACGTTTATTGCGTTATTTGATAAAAATAAAAAAGATAATAAAAACACTTGCTTGTCATATTTATTTACTTTTTACATTTATATGTGAAAATAAAAGAGAACAAAACACTACACAACACATTTGTTTATTCAAATATAGATATAACGGTATATATATATAAATAAATAACCAGGCGTCTGGTCTTATAAATGATTGTTTTCTATATCGCGTGCGCCGTTGCCATGGTGACATTGTTGTTTATTTTTCATTCGCGCTCTATCGCCTTATTGTGTTGGATTGTGGGAAATAGTGTCTCAGCAAGTGTACATCGGATGTACACTCGAATTCAGAGAGGATTGTGGGTAAAAGTAGTGAACGAATGTAGGGAATGATGTCGTTCACTCAGAATTCGGACACCACTACAAAATGGCCGACACCCTAAATAGTGCACTATATAGTGGATAGGGAGCGATTTCAGACACAGCTACTATTTCCCACAATCCAACACGATAAGGCGATAGAGCGCGAATGAAAAATAAACAACAATGTCACCATGGCAACGGTGAAAACAATCATTTATAACACCAGACGCCTGGTTATTTATTTATATATATATATACCGTTATATCTATATTTGAATAAACAAATGTGTTGTGTAGTGTTTTGTTCTCTTTTATTTTCACATATAAATGTAAAAAGTAAATAAATATGACAAGCAAGGGTTTTTTTTTTTCTTTTTTTTATCAAATAACGCAATAAACGTGAAAAATATATACATACAATTGTTACATACAATTCATACAGCCAAAAAAGGAAATATTAAAGATGGGTAGGTAATGTTTATGACGAAATTGTCCGAGCTCTCTGGCGCGTGATAATTAGCTATGTCAGCGTCCGAATTCGCTCACTCATTTTCGTTCACTCTGGTGTAGTGCACTCAACTGCCATTCACTATGTAGGGATTAGTAAATGAGTGAACGAGTGAGCGGTTTCAGACACAGCTAGTGTCTATCTACATTCACTTCCATTGTATGGAAAGGAGCAGCCAGGAGATTATGCAAAATCTCTTTTGTTTTGGTTCCACTGAAAAGACGGGAAAAACCCCCGGCACTGCCTCATTTTCATCCAGACTCACCCTGTGTCCGATGCACACACAAGTCGACTTTGCCGTAGGTGCCCTTCCCCAAAGCAGCGATCAGCTCATACTGCTGTTCTACCTCTGAGGCGGAGAGAGACGTGATGGACAGCGCCTGCATGTCCTCGACCGGAGCCCCGCTCGTCTCACTGCCCCGTCCCGCTGCGAGAACACCCACCTGGGCACTGAGAAACACACACACACACATCATCTCACATGCACTGACAGACTTATTTCAAGAGGAGGTGTGTCCTGAGGCCAGATTCACACAGCTTAGTAAGCTCTTGCTTAGTAATTTTGTCTCGTTTTCCATTAAAAGATCTCAAAATTCCTAAATCAAGATATATTTACTTGAGAAGCAAAATGACTTAAGATATTAACCCCTGGTTTCACAGACGAGGCTTAAGCTTATTCCAGACTAACACGCATGTTTGAGCTGTTTGACTGAAAGCAACTTGCACTGAAATATCTTAAAATATGCCACTCTGTCTCAAGATGCACATCAGTAATGTTTTTTTCTAAGGCATGTTTATAAAAGCTTCTTCCCAAGTAAATATATCTTTTTTTTTTTTTTTTGTTAAAACATTTCTTACGATTTTTTGTGTATTTGCGAATATATTTGTAATCTCTGATGCTGTTCGGTTTTACGCTTTATTTATTTACATTTTTTAACTTTATTGGAATGATACGAAACTCAGTTAAGGTTTCGGCACTTGCTAGGTGAACAAAAAAATTATTATGGACATGATTCGAAAATTCTAGATTTACCAGTTTAAATTTCATTTCAGGTCTATGCTTATAAAGTCATTAACAGCTAATAAATGGATCATAACTATTCCATAAATATAATTTGGTACCATAAAATCCCCTAAAAATAACAAATATTGAACAGAAATAATAAAATAAAAATATATGAGAAAAAAAAAATGGGTTATCTGATTGTATGGCCATTCTTGTTGAAGATTTGCTGATCAAAATCCCCTCAAAGGTCATCTTTTTTGTGCTGTATGCAAATTGCCTTAATAATAATAAGCATGCACACTATTTTTGGAGTCATGTTTTCTAATGTATTTTAAATAGTTATTAATAGCGGTTCGTTGCATTCACAGCCGCCCCCTCGGTTGAAATCATGTTGTGTGTGTGTGTGTGTGTCTGGGTGTTCGTCACCACCTTTCGGCCCGCTAGCGACGGCCCTGCTCGCTTGCACTGATGCTTTGACTGAGTGGAAAAGTACCGGTATCATGTGAGGAGAACACTAAAGATTAATATATAGAAGTGCCGGCCCACTTCAAGCTCTGTTCTGAAGAATGTTTTGTGAGACCGGCCCCTGGTGAGTAACTCTCTCCTGGTGTTACAGACCTCCTTGATGACGTCTTTTATCTTTTGCTCTGTTTATTCTTCTCCCTCTACCGCTCGTGTCCTTATTTCTTTCCTCTTGTCAGCACTTCTACACTCCGACGAAGCAGTCAAATCTCTGTGAATATTTCAACAGCAGCAAAGGGCACTGACTGACGCCCCGCAGAGCTCACGGGAATAAAGCAGTGACCTAGAATGAGTCCTCATGTTATCAGCATCATGCATAGTGACAGCGCAAGACCCTCCGCTGAGCATCACTGCTACACAACAACAACAACAGATGACCTTAAGATGACCTCTCAGAAGTTCTGATGTGCAGAACCCCTGCTATCCAGGACACTTTAGCCCCTGACTGAGAAACAAATGAGAAATCGATTCAGGAACGTTCTCATTTCCTCTAGAGGTCATCGTCTACCTCGGCTAGATACCTGTTATTTTTACTGCATTAACCCACCTGTCGTTCTCTCCCGCCCTTCATTCTCTACCTCAACCGGTTGAGCACTGAGAATTTAGGAATTTCCCTTCCCAATTTCAATTGAAATAGCCATAACACACTGGATATTGAATGGGAATGACAGGAAAATGAATTTCCAGAAGGACAATTGGAAGAAATGCACATTAATCCTACAGAACAACAACAACAAAATGAGCTGGAACAGAAACTTTCCATTTTATAAAGCTGCTTGATGTTAATTAGCTCCATTTTGAAGACTTTGAAGTAAATTTTATATATATATTTATATATATTATGGAAAGAAATAGCCCATATATTTTGTGTATGACTTCAGTTTGCTTTCTCTGAAAGGAAATTTGATGTAGGATTTATTTTGAAACATTTTTCACTCAGATATTGCAAGTAAATTTCACAAATAATAAGAAATAAATGGCAAGTAAAACATGAAATTCTGAAGAGGTGTTTTCTTGTAAAAATGCACTCCAATAATCAGTTTAATTTACTGATATATAACTTTGAAAAGTCTTGAATGCACTTTTCTATAGTAAATCATAATTGCCCCACTTAATAAACGGGACAATTTGTTCCTAAATTTTATCCCAAGTTCAACACCTGAAGGTGACCTTTGACCTGCCCTCCCTCACAGGTCACACTCATTTCACACTCAACATTCTTGCTTATACTTACATGTTTTTTAAAACGCTAAATGCATCAGCATTACACAAAATAAAACAGTTCTGAATTCATTCTCATTAAACTCTATTCCTTTTTTATACTTGTTTTAATTCATTTATTTACTGTAGCATTTTTGTCTACCCACTTTCTCCTCTATTCCCCCTTCATTTCCTTTCTTTTTTCACCTCATTCAGTAACTTCACATGCTTTGTGGATATTATAAATGTTAACAAACACGCCTATAATTTCAGACCCTGGAGACATCAACAAGAATGCCTGAATGCACGCCGTGCCGCCAACAGTGCAAAACAAACAGTTGAGCCCTCAGCGGTCTTCAGACAAAAGAAATCAATACAGGCGTCAGGCTTCAGTTTCCCAGCGATGACCTGACGAAGGAGATCTCCAGGACTCACCTGCTGGTGCCCTCTCTCTCTCCCTCATGTTCCTGCATCCAAACGGCGCGTCTACCAGCTCATTCCCCCCAGAAAAGCATGATCTTCAATCACAAAGAATGAGTTTCCTCAGCGTTCCTGAAGGACGTCTGGCTCAGAGCTCTGTCTCACACACACACACACACTGCTCTGCTCTACATCCTCAGCTTTGCTTTCCAGTCCTGCGCTCATGTGGAAAAATCACAGTCCTGTTCAGTGTTTCCTTTGTGAAGGTTCTGCTGGAGCACGAGGAGAGAGGAGCTTGTGTGTGTGTTCAGTCATCAGTGATGTACAGTGTGTGTGTGTGAGAGAGAGAGAGAGAGAGGGGAGGGGGTTGTATCTGTGCGTGAATGACCTACTTCATTGCGTTTGCGCTCCTGGATGCTGGAAGAACGGCGTCTGTGTCTCGCAGCATCCAGGGTCCTTTAGGGATGTGAGATGTGCTCAGCCAATGGCCTGTGTTCACATGATCACAGAAGCCCTCGAGCCAGCAGCGTCCCGGCATCCAGGCTTCATTTTCACCCACAATTTAATGCAGAACATCAAACCTATTTTTAGATCTTTCTCGCATTCTGTGACATTCAAGCACAGTTTCCTTCCAAGTTCTTATTCCTGTACTGTGTACTGTTTTTTTTGTTAGTCGAGATACATATTTTTATAAATAGGTTTTCATGTTTTTATTTTAATTTTAGGTATTTTTTATACATTTGTCATTTTTATTAGTTTTCTTTTTTTTATAGTCGGCTGAAATGGAAGGGATAGTCTTTTCTTCCCTATTGTGACGTATAGACGAGTAAAACAGCTTCTCGAACAAGAACAAATGTAGGGCGGGGCTTGATTTTGTCCGTGGGGATTTGATTGGATGGTTGTGGTTTGCTATTGGTGGATCTGACGTGAGTGACAGGCTGCCCCACCCTCACACCAGTAAACACATCATCAGAGAAGAGACAGAGAATGTCTAATATGGCGAGAAGTTTCACTCTCACTACACTTCCGGCTTCTGAACTGGTTGCAGTTCCACTCTGATTCCATATGAGGGCGCTCACAGGACGAGTGCAGAATGAATGGAGGTCAATGGCGGTATACCGCTCAAAATCCACTTTTCTCAGGATATAATTTTTTGTCTAGTAATTTGAATGTTGTATTCGAAAGGAGATGCAAAGAAATTACACATTGCTGGGTGTTAGATTTTTTAGAGTCACTTATTTGCTTTAAAAAAGTCTTTCAAAATGTCAATGACGTCAGAATGCTGACGTCATTAGCAGAATGCTAGCGTGTTATGGGCAACAACAACTCAACCTGTAAGAAATCAAAACGACATAAGTACTCGTTCATTCAACTTTCGACCTAAAACCCATGTTGAACTTGCAAAATCTACAATCACATCTGAGATTTCTCAACGGCAATCGGGTGAAAGAGACAAATTTAGCCGTCTAGCCCCATTGACTCCCATTCATTTTGCACTCATGGCGAGCGCCCCCAGTGGAACTCTGGTGGTACTACAACCAAAATTCGGTACAATAGGACTTAATAGGGAGTGGACAGGCTCTCCGTAGACGGGCTCTGGAAGAGATGTCGCTGCAAGAGGAAAGGTAAGATATTTAGACTAAAGATTATGAGGCACATGAATTTAAAAAATAATTATGTGCACAGATAAATCTTTTATAATAAATGCTGCGATATTCCATAAAAACAAGAATTGTCAGTTTTAATGTCATGGTGACTTAAAATATGTCTATAGGTTTTATAAATTATTTCAGTTTTTCATTAGATTCTCATTAATGTAATACAATAATGAAAAATCATGTTTATTACTACAATTAAATTAAAGGCACCACAACAAATATCATCATGATGCATCAAAATTTCCCGTTGACATTCATTGTTTAGAATGTTCGTTATTCAAAACCTAACCGACCACAGTGACATCATTGTGATATTTACATACTGCATTGTGATTGGCTTTTTTTTTTTTAATGATCTAATATAGTGTAACAGACGGGGTAAAGAAGTAAATGTGCATTTATGCATTTGGCAGATTATCCAAAGCGACTTACACTGCATTCAAGGTGTTAAACCTCAGCCTAAAACGAACATTTCAGGAAATGTAAATCTAGTAAAATAACACTGTCGTTTCCACACATTCACAATAATGGAAAGAAACCGTTATAAACATCCTTCTGAAAGCCCAAATGCAGAGTAATCTCACCTCTCCTTTGTGTTACGCCTCCGTTTCTTTTCATTACGCTTTCTCTCATCTTGAGCTTGCACACTTTTTGTCCTAGTTTAAGTTGCTGTCTCCTCACTTTATCCAGGTCGGCATGTTTTTTTTGGAAACACTGTCTTATAAAATATGGGCTTGAACGTGGAATCCTGCTGCAAATGTCTGCCCAGTAAGCCCATGTTTATGCACAATAATTATTTTATAATATGACATAACATTGTGAGGTAACTACTTTGGTATTAATCTTGTGCATTTATAAACTTATATAAACAATACTAATGCTAAAAAATATATAATTACATTGAAATATATAAATGATTACAAAAAATTATAATTATTATGTTAATAATTTATTAATGATTAATTAATGATTTATTAATAATTAATTAATGATTAATTTAGTTATTAATTAGTGATATAACAATTATAATATAATTGCTTATATATATATAAATATATATATATATATATATATATAATGTTATTATATGCCACCTAATAAATTATAATTACAATAAAAATATAAAGTTATTACAAAAATATAATTATTATTAAACATTCTATCCATTTATTTTTGTAATTATTATAATTATTGTTGTTGAGAGTATACATTATCTTTTTTAACAACGATGATGACAATTATTATTATGGTTATATTGCTGTAATATAGTTTATTTTATATAATAAACTATATTTTTCGTATATATATATATATATATATATATATATATATATAAATTATTTAAAATAGTAATATATATTATATTATTTGTAATATAATATCATACCATACTATTATTAATATAATATTAATATCAATAATTATTATTATTATGTACACAACCATTATAATATATTAATAATAGTACGTAATATTTGTAAATAATAACTGTTAAGTATTATTATACTTACTAAATAAGTAGTAGTATTATTACAGGATAAATATTATGTAAATACCCTTATTAATAAACATAAAAAATATATATTTTATCAATGTGTTCAAGCCTGTTTTGCATGCCGGTGCACAAGCAGCGTCACGTGACTCTCTCTCCACAGAGGCCTGTTGTCTCAGTCTCTGTCTCTCGTCCTGACGTCCCTCCTTAAATGAAATCTGTACATATATGAAGGAAGATTTCTGGTTTATATACTCGCTTTTATGCATTTATTAAGAATTGATAAGCAGCACTTTGAGGATCTTCTCAGTCTTGTTCTCGCTGATTGACCGCAAGCTCACTCAGAGGTCGTAGATTTCTCGAGAACATTTATAAGTTCTTCAGTTCTGAAATTAATAGACAAAACTGAAGTTCACGGATTTCATGCTGAATGTCATTGCCATATTTTGTTGTTTAGATCTAATTAGATGAAAGGCCTTAATTGCCCTCCTGAGGTTTGAGTGACAGGCGCTGAAGTTCATCAAATGCGTCTGTCATGCGCCTGATGGAAACGTCAGCACTGACCTTTTTGTGTTCTACACTCAAAAAAATAACTCATTGGACAAACTCAATTTAATTGAGGGCAGGATTTCCATCCAATAAATATGTGTAGCCCCAACTTATAAAAAACTCATTCATGCAATGAAATGTAATTAAGTTGGTCCAACTAAATTTTGACCAACTTAAATGAGTTGGTCCAACTCAATTATGAGCAACTTAAATGAGTTGGTCCAACTCAATTTTGACCAACTTAAATGAGTTGGTCCAACTCAATTTTGACCAACTTAAATGAGTTGGTCCAACTCAATTTTGATCAAATAGTTTAGATGAAATGGATACATTTATACAATTAGTTTTATGCTTCTTAAACTTAAATTAGAACATTTCATTGAAAAATCAATTAGGAAATCCTTATTTTGTACCCCATAGAGACAAGAGACAAACTCAAACTCAATAGTGCAATAGTTATTTAATGTGAAAAGTACTTAGAAAAATGCAAGTACACATTAAAGCCTTTATCCAAACATGTACAAATGTCTTTGTTCTGTTGAACACAAAGGAAGATATGTTAAAGAATATGGGAAACTGAACAGTTCTGGGCCACCATTGACTTCCATAGTAGGAAGAAAAAACAACAGCTATGAAAGTCAATGGTGGCCCAGAACTGTTAAGTTTCCCATATTCTTTAACACATCTTCCTTTGTGTTCAACAGAACAAATACATTTATACAGGTTTGGAACAACCCTAGGATCAGTAAATGACAGAATTTTCATTTTTGGGTGAACTATCCCTAAAGACAAGAACGACTAAGTAGAAATACACACAAAAAGCATGTAAGAAAAAGCATGTAAGAGTGTTTAAAAAAAAAAAAAATGTGTGGTGTGTGTGCGTGCATAAGTATGTTAATGACTCAATATACAACATTTTCTCAAATAATTCTCATTGTGTTCTCAAAAAAAGTGCACATCTTATGCAAACAGCTTGATTTTAAGTTGCTGGATTTTTGCATTCAGCCTATGTCCATCCAAGTTCATTAGGATTTTCTGGATAAACTTGAAGGTGTACTTGAGGTTGTCAGGAAAATTAAGATCAAGAGCATAAATGAGATCGAACAGCATGATGAATGCCAGGATCACGCAGTCTAGGTCGCTCAAAACCTTAATGCCCTCGATCACAACTCCGATGTCTTCTGTACAATCTCCTTGACTGTGTTTGGGATTTCATTTTCTGCATCCTCAGTGGCCTGGACAAAACACAAAACACTTTGGTTAAGCCCAGGTGAATTTGACCCTTTATATTTTAAAAGTAATCGGCAAATTGCATTGCTACTTTTCACTTTTACTATTACATTGTTGGCTGCTATTTACTTCCATTTTATGGACATAGACATACACATCTGAAAACTTCTAAAAATTCTATTGTGTTCAGATGAACAATGAAAGGCATACACATGAAATGAAAAAAGTTATTACCCCTGCAAAATTATTACTATTAAAAATATTATTTTATTAAAATGAATAAAACAAAATATTATTATTCCACTAATACATATTTTATTGTGAAATGAAAATTGAGCATTTAATAATAATCAATCATATCTTCTTTTATAAAACATGAAAGTATTAACAGAATTGTTGTTATATATATAAAAAAAAAAATCACTTACCACATACTCCTTGAAGAAAGAGTCTGGATCTTCAGTCGGGTAGATCATCAGGCCTTTCAGGGTGCACTCTCTCCTGATGTTTATGTTGTCACACTACAGCAGGGGGGAAATCAAGACTGAAATTAGCCAAATGCAGAAAGCTGTACAATAACTAGACAAAACAGAAGACATTGCATGCATTTATACTAACAGAGTCTGTGATCGCCAGGGCGTTTTTGATCTTTTGCCCCTTCACTCCTCCTTTGCTCTTGAAGATCTGCATCAGTTTATCTGAAAAGTGGTCCAGCTGTAGGAACATATTGATTGCAGTGGCTTCGTAGTGATCTGCATGAACTCTGTGTTCACCTTCAAAATGAAAAAAAAATAACAACACAAAAACAATTTCTTACTACGAAAAGAACCTAATAACGACTAAAATAAAACACTACATAACATGTTTACTTACTTCACTCTGCTGAAAAAGAGCTGGCCATTGATTCTTGAACACCTCTATCATGGGCATTGGCTGACGACAATGGGTTTGAAGTCTATTAATGAATGTGGAATGTGGATTGTGTTTCCGGTATCTGTGGGTGTTAAATGTCCTGTAAATGTTACTTTCAAATGCACATCCTACAAACATACACTGAACTGTTTCATTATGCCTGAGATGTCCATTTATGTGTTGAAAATAATCTTTCTGTTGCTAGCTCCTTGCATGAACACACATGACACTGGAATGTTGTTAATTCTTCTGGCTTTGGAGTTTCCTGTTTAGCATGTATTTTGTACGTGTGATTAAGAAGCTTACTCCATATACTAAACGTGCATGGGCAATCTGTGTATGGACATGGATAGCGAAAACTGCCCCTAAAGCACAGATGAGTCTGCATAAAATGCTGCAGCAACAAATACCTGCTAGATAGTTTCGATGGACACATTCTTTGCACTGCCACATTCACAATCCTAAAAAGAAGAATAAAAAAGTATTATAAGATACCATATTTAACAAATGACACAAGTAGCCTAAATCAGAATATTTGAATATGACTTACTATAACTAGGAGGTTGCTGTTCACCTGGTCATATTAATAAATCTGTGAAAGAGAAGATGTTGATTAGGAGTGGGAACCAGTACTCATATGAAAATATGCTTTTTGAGGTGAACTAATCCCTTAATATGACACTTTACAATTCTCTCAAGTAATTAAATTGATTTTAAAATAATTTAAAATGTTTACTTGGTACAATTGTCTACCAGCAATATTTAACCCAGTCGCATGAAAATGCATATCTATAGCATGCTTTGTGTTTCATCGCGCAGTTGATAATCAAAAATGACTTTTTACATGCATAGCCTATTTACGCACTGTAAACCCTTGGGTAGGTTTAGTAGTGTGGGGTACGTGCATATTATACCCCATCAAAGTGCGTATATAGATAGATAATGTTAGATGCCTATTATTATTTTTTTTGAGAAATGAATGGGAGTTCACAGAATACATAGATTGATAATTTCAACAAATATGCGTTTTATAGCGTTAATCAAATAGTGTGTTTAATGCAAAAACAGACGACTATATCGTCCATTCTGTCACATTTTTCAGGTGTTCTGATGTAACCTTAACTTAGGTTAACCCCTGTATGTGTCACTTGCTCTGATTTACCATGGGCAGCTCAGCTACGATGTTGTAAATAGGTAGTTTACATGATAAAAGTAATCTTAATATTGAGATATACCTTCTACCTTATAACAGTTAGTTAATTATTTAAACAGGCCTTTGAACAAAAACGATGTTTTCGTGTATTCCCCCCCCCCCCCCCCCACAGCGCTTAATGTCATTATGGTGATTGTGAAACACGGAACACCTCACTTCATGATTTTATGCTGAAATGTCTTATTTTTCATGTTAGGCAGGTCAAATTTGATCAAGAAAAACGCACTGTGGCCAATTCAGCGTGAGTGAGTGACGCAGCTAAAAATAGATTCGGCGCCGAAACAATCGCGGCGATCGCAAGCCTCTAATTCATTTTATGACGGATATATCAATCCAGCTAGCAAACCAATAAGTTAAGAACCAATTTTGCACAGTTACAGTCAAATTCGGGATCGTTAGACTGGTCTAACACAGAATTTGCACGTTGTGTGAGTAAGTTAAGCTATCGAAGGGACACTTAAAACAATTCACCTCGCATAACTTTCACTGCTGTTGCATGCATATTTCACTCAAAATTATGATATAAGTTACACATCCTCTTACAGTGAGGAAAATTCTTTGTTACAAATACTCAAACAAGATAATACTTACCAATAACGAATACGACGTTGCAGTCCTTCTTGCGGCGGCAGACGATAAAATGGCGGCCACACTCTGAGCATGTTCTTCTCTAAGCTTGTCTTGCACATGCGCAAATGGCGCGCTCCGAAGCCAAATTAATTTGAGTTAACCAAATTAAATAAAATCTCATAGATGACACTATTTATACATTTTACGTTAGACTTATTAAATATATATACGTATTATTCCTAATTAGATATATTAAAATAAAGTGAACACAATTTAAATGTGTCATATCTAAGAAGGCCTTGAATCATTTTTTTGAGTGTACATGCGTTTGTCAGCGTTAAATGTTTTCCTCCTAAATCAACCCGAACAGCTTGTGCAGAAGTAAAACTTCTTGTTTGATTGTAAAACGCCCATTCAAAGCAGTCCGATATTAGGGAGCCGTATGAGTCATCTGCAATCCTGAAGTGAGGATCTAATGTACACAACCCTGATATAAATATCTGCACCCTTTGAGTGCGTCATTGTGAGGCAGAGGATGTCCTGCAGGCAAGAGCTTCATCTCTTGAGAGAGAGAGAGAGAGAGAGAGAGAGAGAGAGAGAGAGAGAGAGAGCTTTGTAATAAGGTCACTCGCTCTCTTTTTCAGAAACCAGACGCCACTTCAGTCTCAGATCAGGTGTGTGACATAAATCAGTCCTGATTGTGCGACTACAGATATGAATGAGCTCTCAAATCATGTGATATGTTGAGGAGAGGTGCACTATTACGGTGATTAAAACTACAGTATTGCCTTGATGGTGATAAAACAGATCCTAGGCAAATTGCACAAATTAATTTTGAAAATAGGATTATGCACTAAGTTCAATAAATTAGTTTAATTTATGCATGACTGATAAATATGCATCACGTTAAATTTATTAGTTTGTTTATGTTAAAACTAATTAAAATGAATGGAAATTTTATATGCAATTCAAATAAAAAAATTTTTTTGGGGGGGGGGGGGGGGGGCGCGCACACACACACACACACACACAAAGCACTTAAAATACTGTTTATAATATTGTGCTTTTTGGTGAATTTATCAATTTGACCTTAAATGTTAAATTAACACAACTTGCAATTAGTTATGAAGTTATTAGCTAAGTAAAGAATGTTAAGTGACCTCATACATTTAAGTACAACAAAAGTTGGCAAGTTGGATTTACTTAAAAAGGTTTGTTGCAAAAATGTTGCATGTATATTTTAAGTAAAATATTTTTTTTTCAGTGCGATAAACCACAGAACACCTTAGAAACCGCATAGCAATCATGGTGGCACGTTTTGCACGGGCAAACTCTGAAGGAGAAGTAACAAATATAGTTTTATTTGCTCTCTGAGTTCGGCCGTCTCTATGTAATTGGATTTTATTTTTCATGGTCTGGTCATTTTCAGTTGAACTCTCCTCTTCCCTTTTCGGCTTCTAACAAGATGCGTCTCGACACACGGTTGCTACATCCTAATTTAACATCTTATTTACAACCAAGGAGGAAAATGCTGCCCTGGAACCGATTGCTCGAGGGCTTGGTCTGTTACTTGCAGCTGGATGTGGGCTGTTTGTTCTGACAGTGATGGCTGTCTACTGATGGCAAAGAAAAGAGCAGAAATTGGATGGGAGCAAATAAGAGACTGGAGGGCGTAAGAAGGGGATTTCTGTGTAAATGACAGGTATTTCGGCTAAAATGCTTGGTTTGTTTACACACAGCAGAGAAGTGCGTCGAAAAAAAAAAACGATAGAGCTTTGGATGCTGCCATCTAGTGGTCCAGAAAGAGTTTTTCAAATCTCAAGTCACCGGATCCTGGCAGTGGGACGTACGATTCATTTTAGCGAATCGGTTCGTTTGGACAGTTAATTTTAACGCATTGATGATTGATGACAAAATGATTCATCAATTACTTTGGCTCATCACTGTAGAGTCCCAAGAAGTAGCTATTGTAATTATATACGCTACTGCAGTTTAGAATAACTGTTTTTGATTAGGTTATTTAAATTTCGTTTAAAATCTGTTTTACTCCGCAATGTTCTCATTTAGTCGAAAGAAATACGACGAATAATTCCTACGATTTATTCATCAATCAAACATCAACACTCGGTCCACACCTTCCCAAGGCAAGGCAAAATTATGAATTCAAATCTCTACTCCATTTTTAACTACTGTTATAGTCATGCAATAGTTATAGAATTTCATCGTTTAAAAAAGGCCAGCTTAAAAACCTAACTTTTGATTTTAAAGGTACAGCAATTATTTATTTATTTTCCACTTAGAAATGAATACTTGTATAAAAATAATACTAATAAATGAATACCTGCCCAAGATAAAAAATAAAATAAAGTCATTTCAGTGGCCTTGAAAAAGCTGGTTCATTCTACATGAAGGGTGGTCTGCCCTCATGGCGGCTGCCATTTTGTGATGATAACGCCTGGTTATCGAAACTTTCAGTTGTGGAATAAATCATGGGTGACACATATTCTTATGAAAAGGCTAGACTATTTCTACCATAGTATTAGTAATCAGAAACCTTCAATCCAACTAAAAGATTAAATGAAGTCCCACCCAAACTTTTTTCTCATTGAATATCGTCACACGCATTATACTGAATTGTAAAAACTTGCATTTTTAGACCATGTGTTTTTCATTCCACTGCCATGCAACTCATCTTTATTAAATACAAAAACACATTCTGTGTAAAAGGCCTCTCAGGCTGGTTTTGATGCTCAAACAACAAGGCTCCCGCAATGTTTTCATAGTAGCACACAGACAAGTTTTTACGCAAACAGAAAGGTAAAAAAAATGACATCATCACCCTTAAGAACTGATGGCACAACGTTGTGAGAACTCTGTCATGTGATAAAATCTTTATTTTTCAGGTCAGACGAAATCAAGTCAAAATTAAAACTAGCATTATCTCACAGTAATATTATTTTCCTGAATGTTTTGTGGTCCTGCTGGGCACGTCAGTGCAGATCAGCAATAAAGCCGGTGTCCCCGCGCAGGTGCTGCTCCTGGAGGGGCGAGGGCTCGACGGGACCCTGATCCTGTGTCCTGTCTGAGAGAGCGAGAACAATTCCATTGGTGCATCTAACCTGTTTGAGCACAAGTGATGCACGCTCACGGCATCATCAACTAATCATTTGTGTGAAATATTTAGGCTTTGCTAGCTTTCTTTAACCTTGTGAAGTCTGACATACGAAATAATAATAGTCAAAAATTGAGTCTTTGGACCAAAAAAAGTTTGCATATGTGCTTTTTACATTGATACATTGTGAGTATCATATTTGATACATCAGGTTTTTATGGCCCATACAGGAGAATATGAAGCTCATTTTTGAGATGGGGAAAAAAACACCAATTTTATTCAGAGGCACAATTTGAGCAAAAATATGCAGATGTTGTTATTTTTATTGCTAAAAAGTAATATGAAAATTTGACAGCTTGTAATGTAAATCAGTGAGATTTTATAACTACTTGCATAAAATGTATATAAAAATCAGTTGTCACTCTATATCTCTAATAATAATAAAAAAAATAAGTCTCAGAAAGATGATATTTAAATGCTTAGTTTTATGATCAGAGCTCTGTAGATTTTATCGTAGAGAGTAAAACATATAATGCAATGCAATACAATGATGACTGAGAGATCTTCCTCAAAAGCCTGATGTATCATATTTGATACTCACATTTTAACATGGATGGATAATCAAGTAAAGGTGCTTCAGTCCACTAAATGTTAATCTTCAATGTTCAATAAATGTTCAATACTAACAACATAAAATGTATTCTTACATTTACTTTATAAAATCAGTGCAGATTTCATAGCAAAAAGACGTGAACCACGACCTGAAGATGGACAGTTATAGAATTTTACTAAAATGCCTTTTACTTGCCATAAACTATCAATCAGACGACAGACGGCATGTGGTAGATTGTGTGCAACAGGTTTTTCAGCAAGTTTTGATCCCGTTGATCATTTAGAAGCCTTAGACATTTGCATATCAAATATTACACAGTAGGCTTCATAGGGATAAAATAAATGACACATTCAGGCATTTTTAAAGGCCGGGACACACCAAGCCATGTGCTCCAAGTGTTTTCGGTGTGTTCCGCACCGTTGGCTCTCGTCGGACGCCATCTGGGTTTTTTGGGCAGATTCAGCGTGTTGAATCGCCGTCGGTGAGAGAGAGAGAACTCTGATCGGATGTTCAGCTTAGCGAACGAGTCAGTGCACGAGAATAAAAGCGAGCAAAGACACAGACATAATTTAAGGCTGTTATAATGTTACATCATTTACCTGAGCATTTGAATGCAGGAATATTTTCATAATAACATGAGCTGCCTGGAATAAAGAAAGTGATCAGCATGATATTCAAAATGCAAAGCTAGCGCTGCTTTGTTTACGGTGTGTATATCTGCAGTCCTAGTTTTGGTTTCCCTATTTTGAATTATGAAAATAGACTATTGATACCTGCTGATATTTACTTACACACACATGTGCTAGTTGACAGTCACCTTTAGTCCTTTTGGTGTGTTAAAGCGCAGCTTTATGGCCGAGATGCAGCCGACAACACAGTCAGCTTTCGTCACCGCTAGTTCTTTGACGTTGGCTTGGTGTGTCCCGGGCTTTTGTGCCTTAAAGCTGTTGCGTCCACCTGAGCCTGTGTGTCCTATGCGTCCACCTGAGCTAAAGACTGTTGCGTCCACCTGAGCCTATCAGATGAGCTGAAGAAGTGCATGCATGTCTCACCTGTTGTTGTCGCCTCATAGGAGATGTTATGTTGTGTTAGGAGCGATCGTAGCCGTTCTATCTCTGCTTGCTGCTTTTCAAAGTCCTGTTCAAATAAACAATAGTTAGAATAGGTAAGGTAGTGCGTCAGAGGACGCGAAGACTATTCATTTCATTATTTTCTTTTTGACAGGTATGTTAGAGATTGGGCCGCAAGTTAGCTTGGTTTTGTTTTTGTTTATTTCTTTGATTTGGAAGCCGCCCGCGTTCCTTCTCCAATTCTCCCTAGTTTTCTTATATTTGTAAGTGCCTGTTTGTTATCTGTATTTTTCTTACTCTCCCATACTGTGTATATGGGAGAGTTATGTTGTGTGTCTGCGAATGTGTGTTTCTCCCAAATTAATGTTACTCCCCTATACCCCTTGATTGACCATCTCAGGGGTCGTAACACGTGCCGACAGCACTAGCATGACTAAAGCTGAGCGCATTATCTCCTGCAAGCGTCTCTCTGACCTGTTTGCACTGCTCCAGACTCGGATGTGTGAGGGACGTCGTGCTCTCCTCTGCCTTCTGCTGCTGAGCTCTTCTCAGGAGACCCGCCTCTTCAAACAGCTCCTTCAGCAGCTTATTATAACCCTAAACACACACAGACACCTCTTATTATTATGTTCTCAGAGGCATGAAGAGTATAACAGTGTGTGAGTTTGTTGTCACCTGTTCTGTGAGGAGATCTTCATATCGAGCTTGCGCAATTTCATCCCACTCCTTCTGTAATGGCTCACTCAAAACTGGATACACTGAAAAAACACACAAGTGCACAGTGAGACTCGGTACACTGCAGATAGAGCCTCAACTAACTTTCGAAGGTCTCTCAGGATCACATACAATTATTTAAAATAAGACAAAACAAGCTAAAAACAACAATAGATACTAAAATAACACTGCGGTTAACTCACCTAAGAGGGAGTGTGAATGGCAAACCAGTGGCGTCTCAAACGTCAGTGAATAAACACACGTCTGCGGCTCTGAAACACTCGAGAGTTTACTACTGTTCCCACAGACCAGGAGAACCTGAATAGAGACACTCAACATCCTTCACACGTCACCATTTACTGGCAAAAACCATCTATAAAGTCACATTACAATTAACACAAAGGGGAAAAAAAACAAACCTTGGTCTGTCTGTTCTTGTTTCCACATGAATCTCCTTCTCGCATCCACATGCCAGTAAACGTGTTATTCTGAATCTCCCATTCCTGCCAAATACTACACATACACAGTGATTTCAAATAATGCAAGCTTAATTAAATAGAAGAAAGCATAAAAAAATAATATAAATATCATTACCCCAATATACCGCTGTATGCGTTCCATCTGAAACTCTGTTCATGCTGAGTCACATTATGAAAAGGACAGAATACGTATTTGTATCTAAAAAACACAGAAGAATTAAAAATAAATTTCTTTTAATTGCACACAATTCATATTCATAAAGATAAAGCAGGTTAAATATGTATATTAAGCTACAACACTTTTTAAAAAAATTACTTTTCAATAGTTTTAAAGATGTGCAGATGTTACATACAGGGCCTCAATGTAGTTGAAGCATTTCCCTGCCAGTCTGTGCAGATGTGAAGGTCCAGACACTGGAGATGGGCTGATCTTTGCCTGCAGTCGATTGCTTTGAGACATAAGCTGATTATTCAACCTGAAAAATCAAAGGAAGAAGAATATGGAGATTCAGACTGTGTTGTTTAAGTAGATCTCATATTTGAAATGAAAGTTTTAAAGGGTTTGCTGGAATCCTGACCCAAATGTATTAGGTTCCTCAACTATCTTCATCTTCCCTCCTGATATGACAGCCACTGAAACATCAAAACACATAATGGATACTGACATTATTAATATTGAACACCCTAAAGACAACAGAGGATTTTGGGAACACACACATTAAAACACTTTCAGTTCCACATGCAACAATATTGATCAGATTTCATAAAACAAGACTCAATTTATTACACTTACCCAGTGCTGTCAGACATAACAGGCACAATTTTAAAAATACAGACTCCATAACTCTTGAAATCGTGGGAGTTGTAAGTAAAACTACATTTCTTTTTATCTTTCTTCTGTCTGTTCATGTGACACAACCACAACTGAAAACACTACCGAATGGAGAAGATGTTATGTTTTATGAACGTGTGGCTTGCGAAATGCAACAATTATCGAGAAAAGACCTCATATTTAAGAGCTTTAACATATATGAAGATATAATTACATTTAATTGGTAAAATGTGTCCCTTTTGCTGTTTACATTAAACACAAAGGCGAAATATGCATCAAAATGTTCGTGAATGTAGGAAACGCGGCGTTGCAGTAAACCAAAAGAATATTGTTCTATATTTCCGGGGTGTAATTCTGCCTAAATAAAAGTCCTCTTCCGTTTTTACTTTATCGATTATTATGTTTCTGTTTTCTATAATTTATCGATTGTGTTGAGCATAAAATATTAATTTATATTGTTTAACTGAATTAATAAAATATTAATATTGATGTAATTTAAATAAATTAGCGTCTTTTGTGCTTGGTCAAAGTAAGAGCCATGTTTTATTACGTCACCGTGTTTTGGCCTCACGAACCAGCGTGTCAGAATAAATCTTTGGGATTTTATTTAAAGGCATTTGTATGGCGTGATCAGCGTAAAGTAGATACATTTTTGGTGTGTTATAATTTGTAAGATGGTTAAATATGTTATAATACAGTCAACCCTTTAAATAGCTTCTTCACACGTCTGAAAGTTGAAGTTTTTATTCCTAAAACAAAAATAAGGTGAATTTCAGATATGCGACGTAAAAAACAGGGTAAATGTGAGCGAGCGGTTCACAAGGGCAAAGACACACGGCACAGGATGAAGGGGAAATCATTAGAAACCTTCACAGAGGAGATGCACGAGGCTCTGCAAGGTCTGTGGTTGTCATGCCAGTTTGGATAGATATGTTAAAGGGATAGTTCACCCAAAAATGAAAATTCAGTCATCATTTACTCGCCCTCAAGTTGTTCCAAACCTGTATGAATTTCATTACTCTGCTGAACACAAATGAATATATTTTTAAGGAATGTTGGTAACCAAATAGTTGATGGACCCGATTGACTTCCATAAATACTATGGAAGTCAATGGGGTTCATCAACTGTTTGGTTACCGACATTCTTCAAAATATCTTTGTTTGTGTTCGGCAAAAGAAAGAAATTCATGCAGGTTTGGAACAACTTGAGGGCGAGTAAATGATGACTGAATTTTCATTTTTGGGTGAACTATCCCTTTAAGGGAGTGCATTTAACATTATCATGTTTTTTAAACATATCAGCTCAGATTTATGTCACAGACTGAATTATTCTCTGTAATAAAGCTTGACACACATGAGGTTATGTGTTGTCAGTGTATGTGTGTGGTTTTCTTTCTTCAGCCAGTGAGGATGCAGATTCAGGGGCTTCAGGAGGTGTGAAGTTGCCCTGTCCATTGGCCATGTGGGATCTGGGTCACTGTGACCCTAAACGCTGCACAGGACGGAAGCTGGCCAGGAAAGGTTTAGTGCGCTGCCTTCGACTCAACCAGCGCTTCAATGGCCTGATCCTCAGCCCGATGGGAACCAGATACGTTACACCTGCAGACAGGTCAAGTCAAGTCACATTCATTTATATAGCGCTTTTTACAATACAGATTGTTTCAAAGCAGCTTTACAGAGATAACAGAAAAACAATGCAAAAAGTTTGTTTCCTGAAGAATGATTCTTATGTTCTTATGATGTAACGAGTACATCGGGTGTTATAGGAAGTGTTCCCGGTTCCGGCTGACCTAATTTATGCAGCCTAATAATCATTTAACTGATTTGAATAATAGGAATGTATAATTTCCTATGTGTATGCCAGGTTAAAGAGATGTGTTTTTATTCTAGATTTAAACTGACAGAGTGTGTGTCTGTCAGGTTGGCCACAGGAAGCATTTTCACAAAATCACTGTGACTTTTGCTTTGTGTAATCCATTCACATTTACAAAGACAAACAAGTATCTACATGAAATTTGTGTATCACATTTTCTAAAAAGATATTAGGCAGCGCAATGGTTTTTAACGTTGTTAATAATAATAAATATTTCTTGAGCAAGCAAATCAGCATTTTAGAATGATTTCTGAAGGATCATGTGACACTGAAGACTGAAAATTCAGCTTTGATCATTCACAGGAATAAATTACATTTAAAAAAAATATTAAAATAGAAAAGAGCTAATGTAATAATATTTCACAATAGGCCTGTTACTGTTTTTACTGTATTTGTGATTAAATAAATGAAGCCTTGGTGAGCAGAAGAGGCCGTCTTTTAAAAACATTTGAAAAAACATACCGACCCCAAACTTTTGAACTGTTGTGTAGATAAAAATGAGAGAAAATGTCTCAATTCTGAATCTGTAATATTCTTCATTTCCAGGGAGATTGTGGCACAGGCTGGGCTGGCAGTGATTGACTGCTCATGGGCACGGCTTGAAGATACGCCTTTCAGCAAAATGATTGGCTCACATCCGAGGCTTTTGCCGTTCTTGGTCGCGGCAAATCCTGTAAACTACGGAAAGCCGTGCAAGCTGTCCTGCGTCGAGGCTTATGCAGCCACCTTCTGCATTGTGGGTAAGCAGCTCCCAGCTTTAGCTTTCTCTCTCCCCTGCTATTGTCATATGGGTTTGTATGTATTATAGCAGTGGTTAAGCATTATGCATTTCAATGGCGGATAAAACTGACTAGAGAGAGTGGTCACAAATGGCCAAAATTATGCTGATATATACACTATGTTCAAAAGTTTGGTGATTCAGCAAGGTTTATTGGTCAATAATGACAGTAAAGACTTTAAAATTGTTATAAAATAAATGCTGTTGTTTTAATCAAAATGTTTTTTAACAAAGAATCGTAAAAAAAACTGTTTCCACAAAAAAATGAAGCAGCACAACTGTTTTCAACATTGTGTATAATCAGAAATGTTTCTTAAATCAGCATATTAGAATGATTTCTGAAGGATCATGCGACAGTAATGAATAATGAAGTGCAATACAGGAATAAATTACATGTCAAAATGGTTTTTTGCATTTATTTATTTTTTACTAAATATATGCAGCCTTGGAGGCTCAAGAACGTAATATGTAATAATGATAGCAACTGAGATTAAAGATGGACATTTATTTGTGTATTGACGTGTATGTGTCTTTATGTGATCATGCATCAGGATTTCGTGACCTGGCTGTGCTCCTGCTGAGGAAGTTTAAGTGGGGTTTGGGATTTTTGGAGCTGAACAAGACTCTTCTAGAGCGTTACGCTTCCAGCCAATCCGAAGAGGAACTACTGGCTGTGGAGAAAGAGTTTCTCAGTGAAACTCCTCAGGAAGAGGAGATAGGTACGTTCCAATGGGGTGCTATTACGCTTTTTTAAAATTTTCATCTTTCTTTAGTGTGTAATGTTGCTGTTTGAGCATGAAAAGGCTCTGCAAAGTTCCACAGCACAAAGTCCCTCCAAAGGGAGTTGGTGCGCACTGTTTCTGAACTCCCTGAAACGCTGTTGAGTTGGTTGAGTTGCGTTAGTAGTGTGTTGAAACTCCCGGTTATGGTAACGGGCGGAACATTTCCCAAACACGTTCAAAGCGATTGACCAATCACAACACACTGGTCTAGCTGGCAAACAGAGCACATTGTGATTTTCACAAGGAGGGGAACTAAACAGAGGTGTGTTTCCCAAAGCCAACTATGGTCGCAAGTTCCTATATTACCAACAACCGTTGTTGGCTAATGATGCTTTTGGGAAATGCACCCCAGAGCATCACTGACAAACTGGGAAGAGAGGAGCTGCAACAGTGTCAAGTATGGGAAAACACCTATTCTAGGAGACCAGTAGACTTTGAAATGGACCGTGATTGGGCCTCTTTAAAACAATGAACTTTGGTGTTTGTTATGTGTGTTTGTGTCCCCAGATCCTTTCGATGTGGACTCAGGAAGAGACTTTTTGAACCTCAACAGGCCAGTCCAGTGAGACTCTTTATTAATTTTTATGATTCTACTATGAATTTTGTTTAATTTCAACCTGAGAAGTCAAAGTAATCTGTGTGCGTTTGCTCTCTCAGGGCTGAGGACGATGATGACAGTGACGAGACATCAGAGGAAGAAGATGATGGTGAGGAGGAAGAACAGAAGAGTAAAGAGGAAGAGGATGATGATGAAAGTGATCAGTAGTCTTGGTTTGTGTAATCTTAAAATGAAACCTTTGGGGAAGAAGGACTATCAGTGACTTATTTAGTAACACTGACCTTCACTTGACATAAGCAGACTTCTGTTTTCTGAGTGTTTGCAAATGTTGAAAGATGGAACTAGTAAGTTAAACAAACCCGAGTAATCGGATAGTGCAGTCAATGTTTCAGCAAGCAACTTCCCCAAAGACATTTTATTACGTGCAAAATGTGCTGTTTGTTCATGAGAAGAAGCTTCTCAAACTGTAATAACATTATTATGTTGTTTATAAGCAGAATTAAATGTTTAAATAAATATTTAAATGATGTTTATAATATCCTGCATTTGAGTTACGTTTGCAAAGTGTTTTGCTGATTTGAGTTCCACTTTCTTTAAACCAGCCTGTGTATTTTAAGTTAGTTACATGTAAATCCAGCTAGTGAACTAGTCATGGTATATACTCTATACGAGGGGTCTTCAATCTTAGATGCCACAAACCCTCAAATATGATAAATGAGGGAACCACACCCTAACATTTAAAAGGCAGCTATATATTTTCATGCATAAAGACCCAACTTTGGAAAATTAATATCATTAACTAACTTTGGTGCTGTATTGTTAGATGTATTAATGATTTATTTACTTTAATTTTTTATTATTTTTATTTTAATCTATTCAATGATTTTAATCAAATGTATTTAGTTTAATTTTATTTGTTGTTATGGTTTACACTGTTTTCTGAACTTCAAAGAAAACAATGACATTACAATGGTAATATTACCATAAGACCATACGTCCAAAAAACATTAGAGTACATTGTGTTAGTGGAGTGTAGGTTTAAAGTAATACAAAATAAGGGTGACACAGTGCTGATGCACAGTTGCAAAACGCCTTCAATTAAGGGTTAGTTCACCTAAAAATTAAAATTCTGTAATTAATTATTCTGTCATCTCTCATTCTCATGTCGTTCCAAACCTGTAACACTTTTGTTCATCTTCAGAACACAAAAGATATTTTTTTTGATGAAATCTGAGAGCTTTCTGTCCCTCCATTGACAGCTACGCCTAAATTAAATCTGTTCATCATTATAAAGTGATCGAGTCTCTCACGAAAATTTGGACTAAACCACTAAATTCATATGGATTAGTTTTACGATCTCTTTATGAACTTTTTGAAGCTTCAAAGTGGTAGTAACGTAGCTGTCAATGGAGGGACAGAAAGATCTCAGATTTCATCAAAAAGATCTTCATTTGTGTTCTGAAGATGAACGAAAGTGTTACGGGTTTGGAACGACATGAGTGTGAGTAATAATGACAGATATTTTAATTTTTGGGTGAACTATCCCTTTAACACTGATCCACCGTTTGCCTAACTAGGGTGGCACTTCCGGTTTGGGGAAATTCCACTCTAAAATTCAAATCATAAATTTGCTCAACAAATAATCTTTATCCCTCAGTTTGACTGAATGAGCTGTAAAATTTCCTTCATGTTCTATTTTCAGACTTTCAGAGAATAAGGTAACGCTTGGTATTTTAACGTGACATGGTATATCAAGATTGTTTTCTCCCCAAATCCTCACATCTCTTTCCAGGTTTGTTTTCACATGGATTCTTTCAAATGTAGCCTAATTGTCTCCTCTTTTCAATTCCAATCCCTATTAGCAGTACTTTTTAAAGCAGGTAATACAATATTATCTGACCTTTTTAGCATTGTAAATTCTGCAGTTTTTTATATTTACATTTTTAAAGAAATGTATGTAGCCTATATATTACCGTTGCATCCAATTACCCCCCCCCCCAAAAAAAAAAAAAAAACCGAGTTAATGCTGCCGTGAGGGTGTGTGATGGTAAAGTTGACATCTTTCTCTCTTCTGACTGCCGTTATCAATCTCTCTCTATTTTTTTTCCTCTTTTAAAAGTTGTGGAAACACTATTGAGGAGTTTTAATTTTTTTCTATGTGAGCAAATGGAAACATTAAACATTTATTTAATGTCTCTCAGTCATTCACCACTTTAGAAGTTTACCCATCTATGACGACTTCCGCTTCTGAGAAACGCGGGAATGTGAAAAGAGTCAATCACTCAATGTTGCAGGTAATTAAATCTTTTTAGTAAGGCAACGTATGATACATAATAAATACATCACTACAGTGATATTTAACACGTCCATAATATCGCTGCGGGAAATAATCGGGGGTTATATATGGTCTGTTGTAGTTATTAATGCTTTTTTTACACTTTTAAATATCCGACGGTTGAATGGTGAATAGAATAATGAATGTGAATGTCATTTTCATTGTACCCAGTTTTTGAAAACGAACCTTACGCTGACTGTTTAACGGAAGTTAAGTTACACCCATAATTCGCGCAAAGCGTCATGGGGTGTTGGAAAAAGATGGATGTACATGGAATTTTGGGGATTCGCCGTTTGGGGGCGCGCGGTATTTTTTTTCTTTTTTTTTTTTCTCGACTGCAGTAATGTTGTTGTGGCGTGACGTCACAGCCGTGAAGCGAAGGCGCAGAGAGGGCGGCCATGACTCCAGTCTTCACAATTATTTAATCCCAAATAAATTACCCGCGGAAAACTTCCATGGCAAGAGCCACGAGTCAGATTGTGAGTACCGCTAGCGTCTTGGGAACGCGTGCTCGAAGCCGCCTCGCGCCGCGTTGCGCGCGCTGCTTGTAACGGCGTTTTTTTGGGGGGTGGCGCGGGACGCTTGCGACCCGACTCTTTTGCTTAGCATTTAGCTTCATTAGCCCGCTAGTCCCCTAAACAAGCGCAGGTCTATTAACCAGGAAGTGTCAACTTTTGTTTCTTATCGTAATTTATACAGGGATTTCTGAATGAATTATTAGGCTTGATGTTGATATTTTTAAAAGAGCATTGTAGATAAATGCTCATATTGTTATGTGTTAGCGCTGCGAGCTAATTCTATCAACAAATGAAGTTGCTTGTTTTCTTAGCCGTTAGCCTGACCGCTAACTCACGGCATAGGGTTTTGGTTCTGGCTGTCTTAAATCTGCTCTCGATTTACACAAATCATGTTTATTCCTAAGAATTAATTGAGAACATCCAGGGCTTGTTCTTAAGTCTCTGACAAACTACAACACCGTTTTTGTGTCGGTAGCGCTTCTAGCATAAGTCGCCTCAGGTTGTTTTGCCTCATTTGCTTCTCTCTTTGCTCTGTTTATCATTTTAAACCGTAATTAAGGGATAATTAGCTGTACTACATGTCTATAACGGCTTATTAACACGTCCATGTCATCACTGACTTAGTTAAGCATGTTATTTCCACTGAAATGAACAGACTCAGAGTTGCGGCCTATAAAAGTGGCTTAGAGATTTTTAAGGTTTCACCTTCTCATGTTCTTTTGACAGCCTATTATTATTACGTATAACGTCATATAGATCGCTAGACTAAGACAAAACCCTTATGAATATGATTGGTGAATTATCAGGCTCATTGGTGGGCCATTTTCAGACACAGCATATTAAACTGGGTATGTTGGTTTAGATTTATCAAGATGTGAATCCTGCAATGTAACTTGCCTCTGTTATTTCTGTTGCTGTTATTATTGGTGTTTCTTAAGCCTCGTTAAGTGTATGAAGAATGAATTAATATTGCGGTGCGTGGGTTGCAAAGGGTTGTTAACAGGATTATTGCCGGAGATTTGACCAAAGTTCTTGTTGACGTGTGACTCATGTTTTATAGAGGTGTTTTGAAGTTCATTATTGTAGGAATGCTGATTATGAATAATGTGAGCTGCAGTTACAGGTAGTGATGGGAGAAACGATGCTTTTCAAAGCTTCGAATCAATTGAACTCGCGAAATGATTCACTGTTTCGAAGCGTTCGCAACGCCACACGCTGGCGACCCCTGCTGGTCAGAACAGTGTAAATGCAACCAAAACTCAGGCCAAACATGCATAAAAATAGCTTTTGCAAATGTTTTATTGAAAGTATAATCTATCAAATGCAATTAACTGATCATGTAATCTTGTTTTGTTTGTTCTATGGATAGCTCAGCTAAACAGGCCATTAAGATACTATTTACTACTATTATTCATTTTAATTACACAAATGCCGTAGACAAATTAAGCTGATCAGGTAAAAACCATAGCCGCTGGGGGTAGATCTCAGTGAATCTGAAAGATTCATGGGTTCACAGAGATTGTATTATACCCTCATTCACTATTCCCTACAAGGCCATTTTCGGACACAGCCTTCGAAACAGTTATGACACAGCGAAGCCTCGATTGCTGAAAACACGCGTAACTGTACGTGTACCGTACTGTTCGTAAAAAGGTTTAGAAACTTCATGAAGCAGTGTTTTGAAAGCACCCATCAAGCAGTGTGAGAGAAACACAGTGCACATGGATTTGTAGTGCATATTAGTTCCCTTTTTAATAGTTTAACAATGATATCCAGTGTAATTATGAATATTCAGTGTAATTTAGGCAGAGCCACAAATTTAAGTTGTTTTAAAGTAATTATATGTGAGAACTGTTTAGATGCTCAGAAACTGACTTGAACTCTGAATGACACTCTGTGCACGTTTTCATTTATCAAAAACTTGTAATGTAATCGTTTCGTGTTCCAGGTGAGCAAATAAATGGTTAATTATCAATAACTTAAATATTATTACATGTGCTCTCATCTTGCTGTCAACTATGAGTGATGCCATTGCACTTAAAATGAATTTACATAATGTATAATTTGCATGTTGTATAAACTAGGTATAAATATTTTTCTTTAAAATATTTAAATCATTAATACAAATAATTGACATGATAAAAGAAATGGTGTACCATATTTCATAACTATCACAAGCCGTGCAATAATTACATCAGAGGCAGTGGTTCAGTAACGTGAGTAATACACTGACTTCCTGTTTCTTTTTCTCGTCAGTATGATGTTGCATCCCTCCACTCCTCTGTTCTCATCTCCTGTCCACCCATGGTAAGAGGCCAGCAGGACACGCCCCGTCTCCACGGCAGCAGCATGGAGGGACAGGCACTACCCCCCCAGCCGACCCAGCCTCGCAAGAAGAGACCCGAGGATTTCCGATTCGGAAAAATATTGGGAGAAGGCTCTTTCTCTACCGTATGACACACTTTTAATTTATCTGATGTACCTCAGATAGTATTATGCATTTAATGTACTAACCTTTGCCCTCTGTACTACTTTGCAGGTTGTCTTAGCAAAGGAACACTCGACGGGGAAGGAATATGCAAGTAAGTCGTTACGTCATCAGACTTGTGGTTCATATGCATTTGATGCAGTGAAAACACTGGATGGGAGCATGTGCTAAAAGTGTTTGTGCACGTGTTTCAACAGTTAAGATCCTGGAAAAGCGCCACATAATGAAGGAGAACAAAGCGCAATATGTTAAGAGAGAAAGAGACATCATGTCACACCTGGATCATCCATTCTTCGTCAAGCTCTTCTTCACCTTTCAGGATGAAGAGAAGCTCTGTATCCTTCACACACACGCTAGTGGTTTCAATGCAGGCATTCGTTGGATCTCTTACACAGACAAGCCGCGCTCACAGACTCTCCCGCTATTAGAGCACTATATATATATATAAGAATAAGCCATCTAAAACCCTTTGAATAATCCTACTACTAAAACTAAATGTGATGTGGTGATTTAAATGAGGTTTGTGCTTTCCATTTGAGGAGTGCCGTTCCAGCGTGTATGCGCTTCAGATGATCAGTGCAGTCAATCACAGTTCTAATCGCAAGAAAGCATGTCAAAATTATTATTCCCAAACTGTAAATGGTTAGTTCATCCAAAAATTAATTCTGCATTTTCTTCCTCTCATGTTGTTTTCGCGCGTCACGCAAGCATTTGAACGTCCGTGTTTACTACAGTATACGTTGTTGCAATTCTTTTTATCATTATATGAAGCCATCGTGTTTCCTCAGACGTCTCGGATTAGACCACTCGATCGATTATTTTTTGCGATGCCTTTATGAATTTTTTTGTGGATCTTTTAAGTTTTAGAGGAATGGACTTTAAATAGAGGGACAGAAATCATAAAAATACCTTCATTTGTGTTTGGAAGTTGAATGAAACTCTTATAATTCCTATAAATACTGTAAGCTGAGTCTTGGATAAAACTAACTCTGTATCGCAAATCATATCGTTTACATCAACGATACATTTCGTCACATTTTTATATCTCATGATCTTCTTGATGTAAGATATATCTCAATATCTTAATGTTGACACTGAGTTTAAATCGAATGCTTTCCTGAATGTACGGTCAGATTTTGGATTGAGCTATGCTAAAAATGGCGAACTGCTGAAATACATTCGAAAAATCGGCTCGTTTGACGAGACCTGTACACGGTTCTACTCCGCTGAGATAGTCTGTGCTCTTGAGTACTTGCATCAGAAGGGCATCATCCACAGGTTAGTAGGTTTGTCTTGAAGGTGTCTGTCAATAGTTTTATTTGTCCTTCCTTTTTTATGTGTGTTTATATATGTATGTATGTATGTGTGTATATATGTGTGTGTGTATATATATATATATATATATATATATATCCTGACATTGAGTATTTCTGTTACTGTGGTTTTGTTACAGAGATCTAAAGCCGGAGAATATTCTGCTCAGTGAAGAGATGCACATTCAAATAACAGACTTTGGCACGGCCAAACAACTGTCCTCTGACAGCAAACAGGGTAATGCATATACTCCACATAACAATCATCCTCTGACAGTGTAAACCGTTCATGCACAAGTATCCTCTTTTGATAGTGCTTTTATTAAGTGACGTTTCTCCCCGCAGCGAGAGCAAACTCATTTGTTGGTACGGCTCAGTACGTCTCTCCAGAATTACTGACTGAGAAATCTGCCTGCAAGAGGTAAACACGACTGATGAATATTTCATGGTTATATTTCATGCAGTTGTAATGCTTTCGTCGTAATGAAATGGGCCTAATTCAGCATTTATTTAGTGGTTCCTCCTCTTCTGAATCCCGGAGACATTATGTGCAATAACTAAACAAGACCAAGAACAAGGGTTTATTTGATGTTTTGACTATAGGTTTATTTGATGACTGTTATTTGACTGACTTGTGTGTTTATCTTGATCATCTTTTTTTCTTGTGGCAGTTCGGATCTCTGGGCATTAGGCTGCATAATCTACCAGCTTGTTGCTGGTTTGCCGCCATTCAGAGCTGGGTGAGTTTCTTTTCAGAGTACTAGCGATGTGCAAAACTACATATTGATTTAAAGTGGGTACGCGTGCTCCGATCAGGGTTTTTGGGGCCAATTACCGATCACTGGAAGCAGCACTGGCCAAAACTGATCAGCAAAGTAAATAATGCTACATGATAAATAGACGGCTTCAAATAGACCCTCTGGGATTATTTAGCTATTCATAACAACAATGTGTTTCTAGTAGGCCTATGAAAAAAAAACAAAGATGAGAAACTATCATGAATTGACAACTATTGATATATTGGCAAGCAACATTGTATTCATTGTAAAATCACTGCATTGCATTCACTGTATAAATGGATTAATCCGACTAAATCTACTAAAATTCTTTGTCTTTTGTTGTTTGATTAACAATTATTAGCAATATTAGGCGGCTGGCACTTTAAGACTGATAGCACGGATCCAATATACTGTTACACGTGACTTTTCCCCCCTCAAATGTTTATGTTCACTAACCAACGGTGTTAAGCGAATACTCACCAAGCCAGGCATTTTGATATATCACTGTGTGTATTTTACCGTTTAGGCGTGATCCTAAAGCTCAAAGTTCACTTTGCGTGTCCGTACAGAAAGCCGCTTGGAGAACAGTAACTTTTTCGCAGCTTAACGGGACAGTTCACCCAAAAATTGTCATAATTTGCTCACCCTCAAGTTGTTCCAAACCTGTATGATTTTCTTTATTCTGGTGAACACAAAAGAAGATATTTTGAAGAATGTTGTTGATAACCAGACAGTTGACGGTATCCATTGACTTCCATAGTAGAAAAAAATACTATAGAAGTCAATGCCCTTAAATATACACTTTTTTTTAAACTTTTTTTTAAGCATTGGGTTTTTCCCATGCATGTTGTCAGTGCAGAACGCTTTTTAACCTCATGATCTATCCCTAACATCAACCCTGTCCATATGAAGAAGCTTAAACCTCCAATTACTAAACATTGTTTTCTTTTAATCCATCACAGGAATGAGTATCTAATATTCCAGAAGATTATAAAACTCGAGTACGAGTTTCCTGAGAAGTTTTTCCCCAAAGCTAAGGACCTTGTGGAACAGCTTCTGGTCAGCCTTATTTAATCATAAATGTTTGTTCTTCTATTCATAGTGTGGGTGAGGATCTGCTGTGTGCTCATTGGTGTTTTACTTTCACAGTCACTGGATCCGTGCAAGCGGATTGGCTGTGATGAGATGGGCGGCTACGGACCGCTGAGGTCCCACCCTTTTTTTGAAACCGTTAGCTGGCATGATGTACATTTGCGGACTCCACCCAAACTAACGGCTTATCTTCCCGCCATGTCTGAGGATGATGAGGACTGCTATGGAAATGTGAGTCAACACAAACAACTTGTGGAGGGGTCTGATTTACTTCAGAAAATGTCAAATTGAGATCATTCTTAATCTCTTTTACTCTTTTATTTCCAGTATGATGATCTCCTGAGCCAGTTCAGTTGTATGCAGGTGGCCCAGCCTGGCCCTGCCCCTTTAGTTCCCTTTACAGTAGAGACAAGTGCTCCTACGTATAACCCCTCTCCTAGTGTGGATCAGTTTATACATATTCATGAGCTGGACAGTAATAGCATGGAGCTCGACCTACAATACAGCGACGAGGAGAAACGCATCTTACTGGACAAGCAGAGTGCTGCAAACCCATGGTACACAAATACACACTGTCTTTTTATGTGGCTTTCTATCTGTGCGTGCGTCTCGTTTTTTATTTTGTTTAAATTTTTTTAACCAGGCACCAGTTTGTGGAGAATAACCTCATCTTAAAAATGGGCCCAGTGGACAAACGCAAAGTGAGTAACTGTTGGTAATCTGTTCATCTGTAAGAGTATTCAGTCAGATAGAATTGTTTTCCATCCAATTCCTGAACAAATGACTCTTGAAATGTTCGAACGACATCAAAGTACTGTTAGAGAGCAGACGGCTCCGTATGCTTGCGAATCACTCTCACAGTAATTTGATGTCATACATCGATCGGTCTGCGCAGAGCAGATTTAAGTCGAACACACCTATTGTTTTTATCCATAGTTCCGCCAATTGCTGATCCATAGTCTGACTAATTGCTGATCAAATGACTCTTATGATTCAGTTCTTTTTAGTGAATCAAAACTGTGTGAACAGTGCAGTCCATCCAGTTCACTAACAAATGATTCTTATGATTTGATTATTTTTGGCCAATCAAAACTATACAGCATGACCAGAGTATTCCATCCAATTCCTGAATGAATGACGCATATTATTCAGTTCTTTTTAGTAAATCAAATCAAATCCGATTCTGATTTTGTTCATTTTAGTGAATCAAATCCATGCAGAACAACCAGTGTAGTCAGACCAACTATTGAACGACTCACTCTCATGATTTAGTTCTTTTTAGTGAATCAAACACTGTTGGAAGTTCCAGGACAGGAGTCATATGTTTTATAATCTTACTTTATTAAAAGAGTTGATGTTTTTTGTGTTTCATTGTGTCTTTCCCTTTTGTGCACATGTGTAGGGTCTGTTTGCACGGAGGAGGCAGTTGCTACTGACTGAGGGTCCTCACTTGTACTACGTGGATCCAGTCAATAAAGTTCTGAAAGGGGAGATTCCATGGTCACCTGAACTACGGCCAGAAGCAAAGAACTTTAAAACCTTCTTTGTCCACACGGTAACAGCAGTCCCAGCAGTCTATTATCTTATATTTGCACGGTTTAAATCGGATGTTTAATGACGCTGCTTTGTTCCCGTAGCCAAACCGGACGTACTATCTAATGGACCCAAGCGGCAACGCTGATAAATGGTGCAAGAAGATCCAGGAAGTTTGGAGGAAGATCTACCACAAACACCAGAGCCCCAGCCTATAGGACTACAGTGCTCCTCCCCTTTGGCCACGCCCCCACAGCTCTCCAACCAATCACAGGACGGGGACACGCCCCTGTAGAGACGCCTCTCCAGCTATATATTGTCTTTGTCTCCTCATATATCAGTCCCGTCGCTCCCAGGCACTTTCTCTGTTCAGATTCAGTTGTTTCACACGCCGAGGGTGGAGTCTTCACAACCAAAAGCAGCAAGGCCGTAGTCAGCATGTCATGTCGGCAGGCAAGCCATAGAAAACCTTTATCACACGTTTAGACAAAGTCTTTCCATCGGTTTAAAGCAATGCAGGTAACGAACCCTTTCGAGTCGTGCAATCTCCACCGGCCTGTTGCGGAACAAGTGCACACGCTCTCTTCTTTTCTCGCTCGACGCGAACACACACTCATCTCCTTACATTGAAACGCCTAAACGCTTTGTAGTGTGTGTCGCTTTAGTCTGCGTTTAGAATTAAGGCGGGTCCTTTTACCCTTATTGGCTACAGTAGCTGGTCTTGCTGATTCCGATTGGAGGATGTGGTGTCGAATCTCTCCTCAGCATGTTCACGTTACGAATAAAGCTTCAAATCGCACCAGGAGACGGCACCACACCGCCACCAAAGCCACATGGGTAATGTGGTTTGAGAGGGTAATTTGGCCCTATGCTGAAAGCACGACTGAGTTTAGCTGTTTTCCTTTAAAGCGCTTGCATTGTGACGGTATGCTTTGCTGATCGGAGGCTTGCGACGGAGGGACAATCTGGTCGCGTGCGTGTGTTTGGCTCCTCTCATTTGGCCGTTTTTAAACAGGAAGTCCGTGGAGTGAGTGAGACCGACAGACTGAGTGTGTGTGCGCGTGCGTCTTCCTGATCGGTAACAGATGACTGTGATGTACAGTTGATGTAAAATTGCAAATGGGAGGTGAGTAAAGAGGTGACTCTAGGATCCAGGTTTTGTATTTTTATTCTTGTATAAGGTTATTGGGCCGCTCCGTTCTGGCCTGGCTTCTCTGTGTTATTTAAATTCTAATATATGAAAGCATATTTGGATTGAAGTCATGTTCCAGGGCCTTGCTGTGTATGTATTGAATATGTATAGCCTTTGAATGTGAAGAATTATTGTAAACTATGATATTTTACTGCTTTTGTTTTCTTACTATATCATATACATTTTCTATTTGCGCAGTGATTGGCTCATTTCTGATAATTTAATGCCTGTATGCGCACGGCCCCACTTGTCTGTGCGCGCGCATGTGTGTCTGTGTGTGAGAGAGATATGGTTTGTGTGTGTGTGTGTGTGTGTGTGCGTGGGGGGTCCTTGTGCGTGTAGGCAATGTGTGTATTCTTCTTGTCGACCTTTTGCGCTCGGCAAAACCTAGAACTGAAATAAAGCATGTAGGGTTTTAGGCCAACAAACGCAGTCTCTTTGGTTTTTCTCTGTGTTTGAATGGTATTCATTTTATTTTGTTTTAAAGTTGTTCCCTTGACAGTCAAAGGCTATAAATATATATGTGGTTTCTTGCATAAAGTAAATAAATGAAACACTTTTAGGATTAAGAACATTTTTAATTATCCTAAAAATCTTTATGAAATGTGTTGATTATTATATTTATTCATTTATTTTTTTACTTTTTGTGGTGGAATAGGATCAGGACATGTTTTTGACAGGCTTTGTTAGATTTTTCTAGTATTTAGGCTAGTATTTTCATCGCTTAGTCAGATTCAGAAGTAGTTAATCAATCAGACCCACGTATTACAAACTAACTTCATGATATCAGTATGGCAATCTGAATCACCCGCCCTCTGTAGTGATAGTGAACTCATGCATTCTCACAGTTGTTCGTGCAGCCCTTAAGTCTAAAATAAATGGGCTTTTAGTCTCTCAACCTAGTGGGCATTTTTTGGCATCGCACGCATCATGTGATGACCTATAAAGAAGTATTGCAGGCGCCATTTATTGGACCCTAAACTAAAGTGTGACTGGCATTAAAACACAGACACGATCTAATTTAAACTCGTTCACATCCGGATATAGTTTTCGAATAGTGTTGAGAAATCCGGTTCTGTCTATCTGAGACTTCGGACGATTAATTTCATCTTATTCACGAATTCTCATCGCTTCATATTACATTTATTTTGTTCTAAAATCGCTGTTTATCCTTTTTTTTTTTTTTTTTTTTACAAGTTATTATTCAAATTATTATTCAAATTAGGACTCAAATTATTAATTGACAATTCTAAATTGGTTATAAATGTTTATTGTTGTAACATTTCTAACGCTATTAATAATGTTAATATTGCAAAACAACATTATTTAATATTTTAATAATGTTGATGATCACATTCATTATTCCCAGTACTATAATTATTAATATTGTCCCCCGTCAAGCAGTTTCACTGGTAAAGCCTCTTTACAGATGAGTGATCCCCAAACGCTTTGCTTAGCGGTTCGATCGAATCACATAAAAGTATCGGTTCAAACGAATGATTCCTTTTCGAATCACTAGAAATTCAGTCGCGATACACTGACTATACAGTGGAGTTAGATATCGGAATAAAGAACACAGCCCATGTCTTTTCTCTGTCTCGCGCTCAAAAACAAAACTGAGGGGTGTTTCTCGCGCCGTCAGTGCGTGCGCTCTTTTCGCGCGTCTGTTGGGTTAACTTGGTTATATTGGAGAGGCGCGCGGTCACCGTTACGCACTTCAGCGGAACACCGAGCTCAGGATGGCCGAGAGTCACGGCGAGATCAGCGGCCACGACTGTCGACCGGCTCAGACCTTCAACCACAGATCCTCCAAGTGGGTCCGTTTGAACGTCGGCGGCACGTATTTTCTGTCCACCAGACAGACTCTCTGCCGGGACCCCAAATCATTCCTGTTCCGACTGTGCCAAGCAGAGCCAGACCTCGACTCGGATAAGGTAATACAGTTTGATTTGTTTCATTTAGCCAGTTCAACTGAGATAAATAACTTGCCATCTAAAACAGACCATTTATTTATTTAGTTCATGTATAAGTTATTTATAAAGAATGGGTGGGAAAAGTAGGTTAGAGAGTGCAGAAGTCTGTAAAATGATACTCAAGCAAAGCCTCTTTATCACGTAATACCGTTATACTGACAATGCATTTTGACTAGTAATTATGTAATTTGATATAGCTGAATTATAAATATTATAGTTATTCACACACAGGACCGTTATTAAATAAGATATTGTATTATGGTAACCTTATGTAAAAGTGCATCTACAGATAATGTATAAACAAACATCTAAACAGTTTTAAAAAGCTGTAATGTAAACAAAACCAAAACTGACAGCTGTACAGAAATGAATGTAGCCTATCTATGTTAAAAAAATAAAATAAAAAACACTTATCATTTGGCATTAAGCATGCATAAACCTGTTTTTGTTCAGTTTTTTAATTATTCACAAGACAAAAGATCTATTTCTGCTCAGTTTGGAGGAGATGCTTTAAAATGGGTCATCAGTATGAAGCTATCTCTAGCTGTTATTTCACTTCTTCAGTTCATAATCACTTATATTGTTGCATGGAGTTATTTGTATTGTTTCTATGGTAATTTTGGGGGGGTTGTCCAGATGGCTGTTTTTGTCTAGAGTTGTTTTCCTGTCGGATGGACTCGAACAAACACACTTTTACCGTCCGCCCCACCCCTCCTCTCCCAGTCCCAGAACAAGCTCTCTACTGTTCTTCTCCACGAGTGTTCATGGGAAGACGTGCAGGCAGATTGTGGCGTCCTGGGGTGGCCATGCCGATGACATCATCAGCACATCTGCCCCAGTTTTGCTCTGTAATCTGGACACAATCCCGCTTATGACACCTGAGCTGTGTCCGAGATCAGGGTCGAAGGTTATGGGTCAGGCAATGATCAGTGTTTGATGCAAGCAGGAGGTTGTTAAGTGTAGGCTAATATTGTAAAAATATTAGAATCTGTTTTCAAAAATATTTTTTTCTGATAACCTAAATATAAAAAAGGTGCATTACAGAGTAAAAATGTGTAGCCTATTATTATTTAATATGATTGAATCGATCAGACTGCAGTTTTTAAGAACTAAAAAAGAACTTTTTGCATTTTATCCAACCACTTTTATTTATATTTATAAATTTATAAAATCGGAAAACTGATAAACTGTATCAATATATATATATATATATATATAAATGACAACATTTGAAAACTGAAATAGCATTATTGTGACATGGAGAAAAATAAAGATATAGAAAAATAAAGAAATAATTGTCTTCAGTCTACAAGATTATTATTAAATATTACTGCCTAATATTTGAATTTATCATTAATGCTTAAGTGGTTTTGAAACTGTAATGTTAAAATGTTTTCTCCTAGTAATTATCTCATAATTTGCAGAAATAATTATAAGTAAACCATTTCTAGTTTGATTCTTTGGAAAAAGTGTAAGCAGCACAGACGGTGTCAAAACATTGCTGTTTGTCGTCTCAACCAATTGCGTGAGTTTGGGGGCGGAGCTACATGTTTGTTCGGGGCACTTGCTGCCTTCAAGTGTTCGGGAAACATGTTTGAAACCATTTTTGCATTTTATTTGGTGGCAACAAACATTACACGCTTCCTCTTTAAATCGCATCATATAACGAGTAGTTGAAGTGCACACTTAAATTAAATTATATAATTTCACTGTAATAAATTAAATACTTTTTTTGCCATTTGAACAGCAGCGTGTGTCACATTCTTTTGGGTTCTCGCTGCTCCTGCTGTCTTACCTCCTCTCATCTCTCAAATCTCAGACGGTAATCTCAAAATAACCCTAATCCAGAATAATCCTGCTCTCTAGGGGTTTTAACCCTGTAAAGAGCAGGAGTCTCTAAGGCTCTGGGAAATCACTCCACGCTGTTTGTGCCCCAGATTTGATAAAAGGCTGATTTCAGCCTCACACACCAGGTCCATTTCGCATCTGGAAGTGTCCTGGTTGAAGCTTGAACAGAATATTGTGCGCGTGTGTGTGTGTGTGTCACATAACGTTTATTTTTTTATGAATGTGGCCTGCATGCCATTAAAAACAGATGCCGAGTCCCACACGCACACGCGCACAACTCATTAATGTTTAAACTCACTTTCCTCTAATGGATCTCTTCTCTTGGTGTTCCCTGGTTGCACACTAAGTAAAGTAAAAACATGCTGTTTTGTAATAATAATGATAACTTGATTTTCACATTTTCCGTTGTCAAAACTCTCAGGCATGTGGTTACTAAGGTGGTACTATTTTTTTATATATTTTTTTTTACTGTTTTCAGAGGGTTTTAGCACATTGCTATGTGGTTGCTAGGGTGTTATGGATGGTTTCTAGGGCGTTGCTATGCAGTTAGGGTGTTTGCAGGTCGTCGCAATTTGGTTGCTGAGGTTTCTTTCTCTGTCCTTTCATTTATACTGTAGGATGAGACAGGGGCATATTTGATTGACAGGGATCCCATGTATTTCGGGCCCGTACTGAATTACCTGAGACATGGAAAGCTGGTCCTCAACAAGAACCTGACAGAGGAAGGTACGACAAACATGCACCGTCAAACTGACATGATCGAGACTGTGATTGTTGCTCTGTAACTTTAATTGGGTTTGCATGTGTATCTCAGGAGCTCTTGAAGAGGCGGAGTTCTACAACATCACGTCATTAATTAAACTCATCAAAGAAAATATCAGTGAAAGAGATGCTAAGACGATACACGTAAGGGAGCAGGAAAACACACCATTCACTATAAATTAGGCTATAAAAAGTTTCATTATAAGGTTGTGAAATTTCATTCTGGCAGTATGCAAATCTATATGTGCCTTCAGGCATACATTTAAAGTGGACCTATTATGCTCCTTTTTACAAGATGTAATGTAAGTCTCAGGTGTCCCCAGAATGTGTCCGTGAAGTTTCAGCCCAAAATGCCCCACAGATCATTTATTACACCATGTTGTTTAGTATTTTTGAGTGGAAGGAAAAACATGCTGTTTTCGTGCATGTGTCTTTAAATGCAAATGAGCTGCTGCTCCCCATCCAGAAGAGGGCGGAGCCTTTACAGCTCGTGCCTCGCTCTGATACTCTGGCAAAAAGTAAAACATCTGTTTGGGTTTGATTATCATCTCTATCGCAGTCACGCTCACATGACATTACAGTTCTTCATCATCATGAAAGTTTATTATCTGCATGCGTTTTAAAGGGGTGGTATAATGCCCTTTTCACAAGATGTAAAATAAGTCTGTGATGTCCCCAGAGTGTGTGTAGTTTTAGCTCAAAACACCCCACAGATATTTTTATGTAGCATGTTAAAGTTGTCCCTTTTTGAGGGTGAGTCCCTTTAAATGCAAATGAGCTGCTGCTCCCGGCACAGAGGGCGGAGCTACAACAGCTCGTTCTTAGCAGCTTCAATTACCTCACACAGATATGCACTGAAAATATCAAAAACTTTTAGACTTTTATGTTCAAACCGCAATGATGGAGAGACTCAAGAAGAAGTGACAACATGTAGACAACATTTCTGAATGGTTAGTTAATGAATTTATGTCGCTTACTTGAAGTTATCTTCTAGTCGTTGATTAGCATATTCATAGTCTTGATAATCTATAAATCGTGTTCCGGGGGCGGGGTTTATGTAAATTCTAGGGTTGGTGATGTCACTAACCCGGGAGGAATGTCGTGTAGTCTCTACCAGCCGTTTGTTGTAGTCCTTAAAAAGCTATTTCTTTAAAAGCAAATATCTCCCTTTGCTCTGTAACTTTGCAGATGTGGTTTATGCTCAAACAGCAACATTACACACTAACTGAAGTTAGAAAAGTGAAATGATAATCAACCACCCCTTTAAAGCCATATCAGTCTAAACTTCTGATATATGGTTTTCTGAGCGCACACATCCGAAGCACGAGAACAGAAAGCTGGATTTCAGACAGAGCGTCCCGTCTGTATTAAACTCTTCTCTTTCACATCTTATTGCGCTTAAACTGTAAAATACACAGAAGGTTATGTTATAAACACACAGAGATCACATAAACACAGTCGGTTATGTCTGTGAACGTAAACAGCAAGTAGAAAAATCGCATGTGTACATTAGATCTGTGTATTAAAGTAAAAAGCAGCGTAATATACAGTGCCTACTGCTATATATGCTGTTATATGAATCAAACAACAAAAGAAAAACAGAAAATCACTCCCTGCACTTGACTGAATAACTTTAGTAGCTTTAATACGAATTTCTTACTTGGCGAGGAGATAAACATGGCGGACTGTGTCCAGCTCACTGAGGGGGCGGGTCTATGCTAATAAGACAGTCCATCAGCAGTCATGGGCGGGGCCTAAGCTTACCGTATGTGACGTCACTTTTCATAGAAACTGCAAACAGCTTATTCTGAGACACGGCTTATGCTTTATGGGGATTAAAAAAAAAGAATGCATGGATTTTTACCATTATATGGTGGTTGTGTACACACACTGCAGACACACATTTATGTTCAACATATTAAAGTGCATTTTGCATAATGGGTCCCCTTTAAATGAAATGAATTTACATTTAAATGACATTTTTGTTATATACATGTAGCATGTAAATGAAGGACAGATGTTTTACCACCCTTGTCTCTGTCTTCAGACGCCAGTCAAGCATGTTTACAGAGTTCTGCAGTGTCAAGAGGAAGAACTGACACAGATGGTCTCAACCATGTCAGACGGATGGAAGTTTGAGCAGGTAAATCAAACCCGGCATCAGTTCATCTGATCATTCCAGCTCCACAACAATCAGAATCGCTCCCGCCGGTTCAGCTGACCTGCGGTGTGTGATGCAGGCCCTGCCTTACGCTCTGATTGGTTGTTGCAGCTTGTCAGTGTAGGTTATGGGCGGGCCCAGAAGTCAGAGTTTTTCCTGATTGTGTCTCGGGAGGTGAAGGGGGAGGAGTCAAGCCAAACTCACCCCGCCCACAGTGGAGAGGTGTGTCCAACAATCCCCTGTCCTCCCACTAACCACTGCATGCCCTCGCAGTTTTGGTTTTCATTGCAGTGGACACAGTGAATGTGGTTGTCCGGCATGTGACTTGCATGGATGTCGTGCTTTCAATCTGCATGTTTATAAGTGTTAGCATGCTTTTAACAACGGTGAATCTCTGCATTCTGATGCATTCCCGAGCATGTTGACTATTTAAGTGCACCATGTTATATTTTAATTTAAAGGGTTAGTTCACCCAGAAATGAAAATTATCCCATAATTTACTCACCCTCAAGCCATCCCAGGTGTTCATGACTTTCTTCTTTCAGCCAAACACAAAAGTTATATTAAAAAAAATATCCTGGCTCCTCCAAGCTTTGTAATGGGATTGAATAGTAATTGTAGAAGTGATGCGTTTTTGTAAGAAAATATCCATATTTATAACTTTATAAAACATAATCACTGGCATCCGGTGAAAGGTCAGAGGTCACTCTTCTGCCAGAACTAGACTCGCGTACGGCCGTTACCGGAAGCCAGTGATATATAGTTTATACATTTATAAATATAGATAATATTCTTACGAAAATGCATCGCTTCGTTTCAGAAGGCCTTTATTAACCCACTGGAGTCATATGGATTACTTTTATGATGGATGGATGTGCTTTTTTGGGCTTCAAAATCTGTGGTACCATTCACTCCCATTATAAAGCTTGGAAGAGCCAGGCTATTTTTTTATATAGCTCAGATTGTGCTCGGCTGAAAGAAGAAAGTCATGTACACCTATGGCTTGAGAGTGAGTAAATTATGGGATAGTTGAATTTTTGGGTGAACAAACCTTTTAAGGCAAGACTCCCCTGGTGAATAGGGTAAAAATGTAACAAATAATGTATAAATATGCAAATTGTCTATTTGCATACATTTCCAGAACAGATATCTGAACATTGGATTAAGCCAGGTTTAGAATTCTTGTTTCATTTTGATTGGAATTTCATTTGATTTGATTATCATTCCATAAATCAAGAAATACTGTCAACAGTCAGAACAAAATACATTTTCACCATGTTTTTAGGACTAAAATGTTGTATTAAATCAGTCAAATGATATATGAAACGAACCCCTCTGACTCATTTTGAGAAACGGCTTTTAAAAAAGATGAAATGTAATTGATTTCTATAGATGCAAATAGATAAAGTGCACTAAAATAAACATTTAAAAGTGTATTTTGGATGTTTTCTTTCCACTAGTCTGAAACAACTCTCAAAATTGACCAGTGCATGAAAAAAACAAAACAAAATTTGCATGTAATGTCTTGCCTTAAACTGATTATTCATCCAAAAATGTCAATTCTGTCATTATTTTCTCACCCTCATGCTGTTCCAAACCTGCACTTTATATCTAAATATTGTGCGCAACATTCACACTGTGCAGTGAAAGTGAATGGGAACGGATGTTGTCAAACTCCAAAAAAAGCATCATAAAAGTGTGATATAAGTGGAAATCACAATTAAATTACAACCAAAAAAATAGCTCTTGAATCACAATTGTGTTAAGATGTTAGTGACACCAAATTGTCACTAATGTCAAACCTGCTTTTGAATATAAGCAAGTCTCAAAAATTTGATTTGCGAGTTATGTTTTCAGTGACTCATGACATAATTCGCATTTTTGGGTGTACTGTTTCTTTAATCGTTTATAGTCGCTCAATGAGAACAGTTGCTCATCTCTTCGTGTTTCTCTTCGTTTCTGTCTCTCGTTCATGTTTTATGTAGGTGGTGAGTATCGGCTCCTCCTATAACTACGGTAGTGAAGATCAGGCGGAGTTCTTGTGTGTTGTTTCTAAGGAACTGCACAACCAATCATATAGCAGCAGCTCCCAGCCCAGTGAGAAAGCCAAGGTAAGCATGTGTGTTCGGCATGTGTAACAACTGGATTACTAGCAGTACCGCTCTATTTTACACAGTATACACTGAATACCGCCTAAAAATAGTACGTGAAACAGTATGTTGCTGTTATGATGGCCTAATTACGTTGGTCACATGTCCTCATGTTTGTTGAATTCTGTCATTTTTTTTTTTTTTACATTTTTTTTTACATTTATGAAGTGATATATGTTGCATAAATTGCATATAGCATCATTTTAGAAATAATTTTGTATTTCTATTTCAAGTATTTTTTTATTATAATTCATCATTTTGTGTATAAAAGTTAAAAACGAACTCATAATGCGTCTGGTTCGTTTAAAGAATGAAATCAGAAATCATGTCAATCATGCTGCATTGTGGGATACAATATAATCAAGCAGTATAATGTAGTACATCATCCAGGTATCCCATGCATTCTGAATATGGGCATACTATGCACACTATACATAGTATATACTTCATAGATTATAAGAGTAATATTTTAAGAAAGAGTCCAAAGTAATAATGTACTAAACGGATCCTATTTTTGGTATGCTTATACAACTATAGTACCTGTAGGTTATCTTTGTATTCTATGCATACAGAAAATGAATACTTATGTACACTACCATTCAAAGGTTTGGGGTCAGCAAGACTTTTAATAGTTTTATTTAGCAAAGACATGTACAATTGTTCAAAAGTGACAGTAAAGACATTTAAATAATATTACAAAAGATTATTTTTCGATTCATCAAAGAATCCTAAAAGAATGCATCACAGTTTCCACAACAAATATTAAGCAGAACAACTGTTTTATAATAATAATAATAATAATAATCAGAAATGTTTTTAGACCAGCAAATCATCATATTAGAATGATTTCTGAAGGATCATGTGACACTGAAGACTGGAGTAATGATGCTGAAAATTCAGCTTTGATCACAGGAATGAATTACATTTTACAATATATCACAATAGAAAACAGTTATTTTAAATGGTAATAATATTTCACAATATTACTGATTTTACTGCATTTTTGATCAAATAAATGCAGCCTTGATGAGCAGAAAAAATCTTTTTGAACAGTTTATAGTGTACACTGTAATTGTTCAGAAATAAAGTATTGGGTTATTCCGAACAGAGCCGTTGTGTTGCAGAGTATTATTGACAGTAGCTCAGTGCAGATTAGTAATCTTTTGTTGTATCATGTAAATCCTCTGCTGTTTTCCCTCAGATTCTACAGGAGCGCGGTTCTAGAATATGATCATCTAGATCCCGCGTTCTGAGACACATCAGCTCTTTCTAGAACATTCCATGCGCTTGTTCTCTTCACGCGCACCGACAGACTGAAGCACGCGAGCAACACGTGAAGAGCACGTCCACTTACGGTGCCTGGAATAAAAGCTGGGATGCTTTATTATTCACAGACTGATTCTGATCTGAAGAACTGGACCACTGTAAATCTCAGGGATCAAAAGGAAACGGTGACGTCACTCTGAATCACTGTCCACCCGTCACTATCACAATCACTCTGTATAGTACAGTGGGGTCCAATAGTGAGGATGTTTCAATTGTGCATTAACAAATAGTTTTAGTTACAAGTGCACAAACAAAATCTGATGCTCATGTTCTCCTTCATGATATGAGATGTTACAAAAGCACACTGAGCTTCAGTATGAGTCACATGATCAATGACTTTTGGACCCCACTGTCATTTGATAAACAACCAATAGTTAACAATTAGTGATTTAAAAAATCGGTACTAATTTTGCAGTAGCGCCACGGTTGAGCACAAGATTTTTAGTGCTGAGTAACATTCACTAGTGTGAGATTTCAAAAGTTTGGGGTCTGTAAGATTTTGAAATATTTTTTGAAAAGTCTCTCACCAAATCTTAATTTAAAAACAGTTCCATTGTGAAATATTATTACAATTTAAAAGAATTGTTTTCTATTTTTCAGCATCATTACTCCAGTCTTCAGTGTCACATGATCCTTCAGAAATCATTCTGATATGATGATTTGCTGCTCAAGAAACATTTATTATTATTATCAATGTTGAAAAAGGTTGTGCTTCTTCATATTTGATACCGTGATTCATTTTAATCAGGATTCTTTGATGAAGTTGCAAAAGAACAGCACTTATTTGAAATCTAAATCTTTGACACTTTTGACCAATTCAATGCATCCTTGCTGAATAAAAGTAATCTTTTCTTTAAAAAGAAAATCTTACTGACCCCAAACTTTTGAACTGTATCTGGAATGTTTTAGTTTTTTTTTACTCCTTTTGAACATTATTGCTTTTGCACTACTGCTATTATTGTTATCATCCAGGCAATATTTCAGAGGTATCAGTAAATGCATCCTTGCTGTTAAGAAAAGTGTTAGTGCATCTTATGACCTTATGGCTGGGCCTTAAAGGGAAAGAGCTTTTCTGTCTGTCAACCAAGAGGAAAGACGGGATCGGGAAAGCCTTTAAAATGACACCTTGCACATTTTTGATATATGGACAAACACTATTATATATCCTGTAAGGTAACAATAGATGCATTTGTATGTCATTTTTGAAAATGCTAAAGTCAAATCTAGTCAAATCTATACCTGTACTGCAAAATCTCACGACACTATAATCCAAGTAGCTGAATGCAACACACATCCACACACTTTTAAGACATAAATGCAGTTTTAACAAATAGTTATGTGTCTGTCTGCTTCTTACTTACTTTGGAGAAAGCACTATTATCATAGTGTTAAAGATAGGGACGGTGTTGTTAAAACTAGAATGGTTAAAAATAATATATATCCTGAAATGAAATCAAATATAAAAACTAAACACTAAATCTCATTTTCATTTTTTAACTTGATAGGGTTGCACGGTATACCGATACTACGGTAATATCGCGATACTAAAGCTTAAAAAATACTGCCAATGCAAACGCAATTTTATTTATTTTTTACGTAATATTGTGAATTATTTGTTTTATTGACCTCCAGTCAGAGTTGAACATTTCAAGATATGAGGGCAGAAAATGCTCCTGTATGCATTCTTGTTTTTTATATTTAGGCTATAACATGATAATTCAGCAATATGACTCGAGCAAGAGTGCCGTTTTCATTATCAACAATTACAAATGTGCTTGATTTTATACAATAGTTCAGTGAATTTAAAGGAAATTTTTAGATACAACATTGTCAGTATTGATTTCACCAATGAAAATAGTTCTAAACAAAGCAGAATGGTTTCAACACAGCGGTGTTTGTTTTGTTTCTGAATAAATCCATGTTTTTGAACAAATCGACCTGAGCCATTCATAAAAACAGTCAATTGCTTCGTTCCTGAACGAATCAGACATTTTTAAGGAATCGGTTGGATAAATGATTCAGTGACTCAATCATTAAGACTTGCTGCCACCTACTGACGGTTTTCGTTTTCAATTTAAACATTTTTCCAACATGTTGGCATTTCTATGTTCCGAGTTTTATTGCCTATTTAAAACATTATTTAATCTCATAACATTAGGCTATTTATGCAATTGAGTACCATTAAACTGTCAGTGTAAATATCTAAATGTCACTTTATGCTGTGTCTGTGCTACTTTGGCAGTGCTAAGATGGATTTTGTTTACACTGAAATATTTGATTGGAAGCGATAGCCAGTTATTTATTCTCATTAATAAAGTATTTGAGGAAAATCTTGTCTGGTTTCATTTACATCTAACGTTACGTATTTATGAAAATTTGGTTCATTTTGAAGATTTGAATAATGAATTAACACGATACTGCATGGTATCGTGATACTTCAGATGGTTTAGTAGCCTATCATAAGATGTTTTTTATGGTAGGCCTATCGTGAACCGGCTACTTAGCAAAAACTAAAACGGAAATTAAAAACTAGTGTTTTTTTTTAAAACTAGCATTTTAACTAAAATTAAAATGAAAACGGAAAATGCAAAAAACAAACGCTAATTCAAAATATCAAAAACCCTACTATTAATACTACCCTACTCTACCTATCTCATTCATGTCTGTCAAACGGGTCACGACGTGGTCATGTCATGATTTGATTTACATCAGCATAATTTCAAACATTGTGTAATTCCGGCTCAGATGCTAATGCTTCCACATGCGTAAATAGAGCATTATTTGCATTATTTGGATATTAAGATTCCCCTTTCATGCTGAGAGATTAATCCAGGAGTCGCTGCTGCACCATCTGTGCACACACGTGACCAGCACTGCCATGACAAGAGAAAGCGGCTGTGTCCCAATCATAGGCTGTTAAAAGGTCCCAATTCAAAGGCTACTGCTTTTTTCAAGTTTTTTTTTTAATTGTTTCATTTGTATTGGTAGATTATTTGAGTAAATTGAACCCCAATACTTAAGTTTAAAAGTGTAATTAGACAATTTCTCTCTCGCTCTCTCTCTCTCTCTCTCAAAAAAAAATAAAAAAAATCCTGTAGTCACTGCCATGCAATGAATTCTGGGGTAGGCTACGAAGAATCTATCTGTTGTATTCTTCATTCTCAAACGAATTACGCATTTGTAAGAGCCTTCGTATTGGGACAGCCTTCGTCTCGCAGCGGTGACGCAATCGGCTCTCGAAGGATGCAGCCTCTGAATTGGGAACAGCAAGAGTCAATTGTATGATAAACGTAGGCTACTCACGTGTGGTTTTCCACATCACTGACACTGACGTATATAAAGTCATTAATATCAGCAGAACACAAAATGCTTGTACTGTTACGCCTCTGTAAACATGAGCTGAAAAACTACTTCATGTCATTCGCTCAATTTAAAAAAAAATTTCTTCAAAATTTTCTTTATTTTTCTTCAAAAATAAATTTCTTGCCACATGATGCCAGTATTTATAAGCCTTTTTTTCTTTTCTTTTTTTGCAGCCATCAAACTGTATTCTGCATTTTTTTTTTAAGCAAGTCTCTATCATAAACAAACAAAAAAATGTAGGCCAATTGTGATTTTGTCTCTGATGTTTTTGTTTTGGTGAATTTGTTTTACTATTCCAATTTCACACAATGTAACAAGCATCATAGATAGATAGATAGATAGATAGATATATATATAGATAGATAGATAGATAGATAGATAGATAGATAGATAGATAGATAGATAGATAGATAGATAGATAGATAGATAGATAGATAGATAGATAGATAGATAGATTTATTCTGGTACTGTCCCTTTAAATTGTAGCCGTCTATAGGAATGCCTGCTCTAAATGTTTCCACAAGGGAAAAGACAACGTATCATATTTCCAAACAAACACACGGCGCCCATACGCGTAAGCTAAAATATTTCAACAATTCGATCGTTTAAACGAACAACATTAGCGTAATTTCAATTGATCCGGAATTTTCCTGCAGGCGATCTGCGTGTAGTGCCGCTGGTCCTGATTAGACTGCTTCACTCAGAACCGAATGTGTTTTCGGGAGGGAAACTTCACAGCTTTGGTACCGAGTCAAACACGGTTCGAGTGAACGGGCCCAGAAGACGAATAACACTGGGATTCACAAGGTAAGACGGTTCTGTCCACACGGGAGAGACATTATTCTGTTTTGGTAACTAGTAAACGGTCGCATCGGTTTTGTTTGGTACGGTTGCTGTGTGAACGCGCGCTCGCGTCAAAGGAACTCGAGTTTCTTTGTCCTGCGCGCTCATGAACAGCGTTCCAGCGCTGGACTCCATATTTATTGACATTTTATGTTGTCATAATGTGAAGTTAAAACATTTCGTTGATTATGGTGTCATAATGTGGAGTTAAAATCCTGTTATATCATAGTGTAGAGTGAACTTCTATTATGAGCACTTAAAATCCTGAATTATGACGCCATTATCATGATTGTAAACTTAATATTATGACATCATAAGCTGGAGTTTTACCCTCTGGTATATCGACGCAATAGGAGATTAATAACCTCAGTTTTCATTATGATGTGTGATTGATTACATAGTAGTGTGACGTAACATCTTGATTATGATGTCAAATTTTTAGATCAATTGTACATACATTTTAGTCTAATCCTGTGAATTTAAGATGATTTGATTAGAAAGTGTTGGGGTAAAATGTCATGTCAAGGGCTAAATTGAATCATTAGGAAACATAAATAATTTATATTTTTATGTAATTAAACATAATTACATTTGCTATATATAGAGTCTAAAATCCCTATTATTTGAACCACTGGCACATCTTACCCCGAAGCTACCATATTGGCAAAATGATTCATGGCAAACTATAGCCAATTAGTTTAAGCGGGTTTTATACATTGGTAATACACCGACATGTATGGTGTATCTTTTAGAACTGGATACAATTTATTTGACATAATCATATAGAAAAATTAATGTCACATGCAAAAAATAATTAAAAAAATGATACAAATCTTTATATTGGTTCTCATGTGTGTCTCTCAGTCACAGGCAGGTGTATATGATGGCCAATTTCTAAGTAGCCTATACATTTTTTTTTTTTTTTTTCTTGTACTGTCCCTTTAAATGTTAGCCATCTAAACTTTTGTTTTGGTAATAATAATTATTATTATTTTTTTAATATTCCAGTTTTTCACAATGTAAATAGACTTCCCACAAATAGCTAAATTGATGGATGGATGGATGGATGATGGGCTCTTAAACGCGTACTCAGATAAATGTGTGTTTCTCCATAGGATCAGTGGTCATGTCTGGCATTGCTCTGAGTCGACTTGCACAAGAGCGCAAAGCATGGAGGAAAGACCATCCATTCGTGAGTAACACTAATATTCTTTTAAATGCACTTACAATCTCTACACAACCATCAGTTTTAAACTGTGCACATTTATAATCCTACAAGTAATTGCTAGTTTTATATACCACTAAATAAACCCTGTAACACATCCTCTGGTCAGGGGTTTATAATCACTGAGGTCCAAAATTTGATCTAGTGAGGGGTGAACCCTCGAGAAAATATATTCACATATATACATATGTGCTTTTTAAGACGTTTGAAGGCCAAAAATATGGATAAGAAATAGCTTTAAACCATGTCAGTGGGCGGTAGATTATTTATCAATACCTGCTCTCCTCATCTCCATCACTCTTTCTTTCTCTCAATCTCCTTATCTTATCCTTAAATGATAGTCTTTTCATTTTCGTCTGTCAGTGATGAAAGTAAACATAGGGTCAACTGATATTTAGCCTATATGTTTTATTAATAATTTTCTTACAGAAGTTAGTTTACTGAAGTCTATGAACACTAGGTAAATAAGTTAACTAAATTCATTCACAATATGTACACATTCAATATTAATCTTATACCTAATGAAAACTAGGGATGCACCGATATGAACATTTTGGCCGATACCGATAACCGATAATTCGTTACATTTGAAAGCCGATAACCGATATATTGGCCGATAAATCTAAATCCAAATTTGTAATTACTTTTTGAGAGCCTGATTACAAAAACAAAAGTTTCACTATTAAAAGTCATGTCCCAAAACACAATTATAATGTTCTCATTATAATTTTTACGAAGCCGATATCACAGCACATAACTGTATTTTCCTTATTTGAAGTGATTCCAATCATATTTCAAGCAATTTAAAGCCATCATGGTGAACAGTGCGAATCTGAAGAGTCTCAGCTGAAGGAAATAATACATTATTTATCAGCTTTAATATATCGGACACATTTTCTTATCAGGCCGATAACGATAACATAAAAAATTTGTATATATCGTCCGATACCGATATATCGTGCATCCCTAATGAAAACGGCTTTAATGTTTCTCGTCCTCTCACATTGACGGTTACTATATTCATCACATTACAGGAATGCTGCGTTAATTAAATAGGCCTATTTTCAATTCAAAATGGCAAAATTAGACAAAAGTTTATTAGTTTGCCTGATTATTTTTGTCGGTCGTTTAACATTTCTATCCTAAAACAGCTGTCAAATATGGGATGTTTAGTTGCATAACTTGCATGTTATCTTGCACTTTATGACCGTTTACCGTTTCTGTGAACATAAAGCCCGCCTACTTTGATTTGATTGGTCATCTCACATATTTTGACATTGATGAGCGGCGACAGACCAATGAGAAGATCTTGTGCTGTGCGATAATCTTGCAGAACTAAAGTAGAGTTAATCCTATATTAGGCAGTTATTTCACAACATTGATTATATACACCTCGGAAAAATACAGAGGTCCGGTGACTTAATCGCCGGATACGGCCATGCCTTGGGTGCTCACTTAATGATTTTGTCCCGACCAAATGTTCCCAGGGCTTTGTTGCTGTGCCGACGAAAAACCCTGATGGCACCATGAATCTCATGAACTGGGAATGTGCTATTCCAGGAAAGAAGGGGGTAAGACTGTTCATTCAAGCTTTAGTTCGGTCAATCCGCTGTAGTTATGAAGCATCATGTGAGATTCTCTCCATCTCTCCCTAGACTCCATGGGAAGGAGGGCTGTTTAAGTTAAGGATGCTGTTTAAAGATGACTACCCCTCATCACCCCCAAAGTGTGAGTTTTACACAAGCATATTCAGTCCTTGTTGCCTGAACCACACCTCACGAACACTTGCTTCTCTGTTGTAGGTAAATTTGAGCCTCCGCTCTTCCACCCGAATGTGTATCCGTCAGGAACAGTGTGTCTTTCCATCCTGGAGGAGGATAAAGACTGGAGACCTGCCATCACCATTAAACAGGTCACCTAAAACTATAATCCACTCTGGTCAACAGTATTCCAGTGCTTTGTTTTCTCAATTCTAAAAACTCTTCTTTCTTTTGTTCCTCCTTCAGATCCTGTTAGGGATTCAGGAGCTCCTAAATGAACCGAACATACAGGATCCAGCTCAGGCAGAGGCGTACACTATATACTGGTATGTTTCACACATGCAGAGAGGTGCAGTACACACTGAAGGGTTGCATTGCTCGTCTGCTCGTGGTCAGTGCACATACCAATATTAGGCTTCCATATACAACTGGACCATTTTCACCACTTTAATGAATATGAAAAATATGCTTGTTAAATCATAATTAATACAATAGCTAATTATGACATGACATTTTTTTTTGTCAATTGGCAGAATTGACAATTCGCAATTTTGACCTAAAATAATATATCATAATAATGCATTTTTAAATCTCTTATGAACTTTTTGTATAGATTTCAACATTTCATCTTATTTGAAAATTATGACATACTTTTATCACATAATTTACTTTTATTTCATTTAAATTTTTATTTCACAATCATTTCCACTGCGTAAGTGAATATAAAAAATATCATCTGGTAAACCATAATTATGACATAGGAAGAATTATGACTATCGCGTGGTTATGACTCTTCATTTTTTTTTTTTTTTTTTTTTTTACAATTAGGACTTTTTATCTAATATTTATGAGAGAGTCAAATTCTGACAATTTTATATCATAATTATGACTTAGTATCTCATAATTTAGACTTTTTATGTCATAATTGCGTATTTTTTTATCATGTGGTGGAAATGGGCTTTCATAGTTTTATTTAAATAGAACTTTTTTCTGTTAACTTTATTCAGTAGCATTATTGTGCTGCATAGTGTTTGGAACAGCCTTCACTTTGAGAGCAAACCTATGATGCCTAGGTTGGCATTGCACTGATCAATGAGTTAGTTTTGTTAGTATACCTCTTTTCTATATAGGCTATGTTTTTATATATATATATGTATATGTAACATCGTGGTCCTGTGAGGAATGTTATTTCGTTCCTGTGTAAGTCTCTACATGTAGCAGAATGATAATAAAGCTCACTTGACTCGCTAGGTTCTGGAAGAGCGAGTGTGTGTGAGATGTTTCTTGCATTGATTCCTCTTGTGTGTTTTTGTTCACAGTCAGAATAGAGTGGAGTACGAGAAGAGAGTTCGTGCACAGGCCAAAAAATTCTCCCCGTCGTAAGCGAGACAGAGGCGAATGGAAAGAGGGATTATGTGAATACTCGTGCTATCCTCTCACCGGGACTAAAAGGACTTAAAATATGATGTCTGTGCCATCAAACCCTTCCCCTGCACCACAAAATTTACACTCTTATTCCTCCCTTTTTTCCCCTTTTAATTTCATTTGCTCTCCGTTTTCCCTTAGATCGCAGTCACCAATTCAGTATCCACAGGTTTTGTCTCGGATCAGAATGGACTGTTGGGATTTTAGCTCCTTATTCATTTGGCGTCTGTCTGTGTGCTTACTTGCACTCGTCATTTTATTATGTTTGTAAAGCTTTGTTTCCTCTTGAAAACATGCGAGCGAGTGTGTGTGTGTGTGTGTGTGTGTTGCGTGTTGCTCTGGTTTTGGTTGGTTTATAGCGTCTTATATGTGGGAGATGGCCTCATGGTGACATTTCCCCTCAGAATGCTGATCTAGGACCAGTTTCCTCTCCATTGGGCCTGTTTGTACTTGACCAGCCACGTGGTCTTAGATCTTTCTATGCTGATTCGTTGAATAAAGTCCAGAGTAATTGCTCTTGTGAGCAGCAGAACCAGAGTCCAATTCTCTTAAACATGCTGTACATGGTTTCTCGTTTGTTTGATGGGAACATGTGTCCTGTGTTCACACTGATTGTGTCTGTTTGTTTAATAAAGCTCTTTCTACATAATGCGTCTGTAGACTGTGTGTGTGTGTGTGTGCGCCCTGACCAGACGTGCGTTTTGTAGATGCGTTCTTGTGTTCAAAAACAGCTAGATGGAGCAGGATGCAGGGGTTTAAACGTGGATGCTCATGGCTACTAAAAACAGAAGATGGTGAGACCTGATAGCCAAAGATATTGTTCTGCGTGATGCTGAATGTAGAGTTGTTGACTGACTTGAAACATCACAGAAGTTTCATACACATTGCATTTTTTTTTATTTAGACAAACGAAAGGCTATAGCAGTAAAATTACAGCATTTTAGAATAGCTTTAAATATACAAATAGAGTTAAAAATATTATACATTTTAGATTTAGCATTTTTAGCAAGTATTTAAAAAAAATCTTGGGTCAAAATTCCTTAACTTGTCAAATGTTTGCAAACAAGTCAGATTTTTTTTTTTTGTGCGCCTTAAAACAGTCATTTTGACTGATTATTTGCTACTTAACTGCATGTAAATTGTGGCAAATAAACTGCGTTGTTCAGCGATATATCAGGATTTGCAAACTGAAAGCAATTAGATTATACACGACTGGATACATTTTCATTTATACTTTTGTGCAAAAGCGCATATAGTATGTAAAATGCAGTGTTGGGTAAGATACTTATGAAAAATATTTACATCAGTGTAACTGGATTACTGTACTAATCACGCTCTAAAAAATATTGCTTATTACTAATTATATTTTAAATCCCGTATCAACCTGGACCCGTCGAACAACACAAGGGAAGACACAAAACTGCACTTATGCTTCTTTCAAATAAACAATGTACAATTATTACATAAATTATTCTTGAACTGACCAAAGTGTGTCAAAGGAGACGTTTACATTAAAAACTATTTTTGAGATTAAAATTTTAGGTTAAATCCACTATTTTATGTAGAATTATTGTATTTACAGCAATTGTATCACAAGTAATTAATTAAATGACATAAATGAAGATTAATCCCTTACTTTTTTCAAGGGAAAAGTAATTAGATTACTTAGTAATTAATTACTCCCAACACTGATAAAAATCCATTAATTGTCGCTCAAATTTAGCATTTTCAACACACCGGTCAAAAGTTTGGGGTTGGTACGTTTTTCAAATGTTTTTGAGGCTCTTCTGCTCACCAAGGCTGCATTCATTTGATCAAATATACAATAATATTGTGAAATATTATTGCAATTTAAAATACAATTTATTCTTGTGAATAAAGCTGCATTTTCTGTAAAGCTGAAATGTTTTTCAGAATTCTTTGATGAATATAAAGTTAAAAAAGTTGAAATAGAATTCTTTTGTAACATTATACATTTTCATCACTTTTGATCAATTTAAGGCATCCTTGCTAAATAATGAAAAAAAATCGTATTGACCGGTACTGTTAGATGGCATAAGTGTGTGAGTTGGAGAGTGTGCAGTAGTCCTCGCTGCATGTGATGCTTCCTCTCTCTGTTACAGCAAAATCTCGAATCCAACAGCCCGAGTCGACATCTGACCCCACAGGAGAATGGGGCATGCTGGGAGACTGGGGCGTGGGGTCATCCTGGTCAATGGTTCCCATCTCATAAACTAAGATGGTCTGTTGAGGGTGTGTGTCTGTGCTCTCCCTCAGAATGTCAATCTGGAGAGACTCCTCCCCCTGCATTACATCTCTCACCTTACCGAATCGCATTGAACTGATCTGAAAATACACACACCATTAACCATTAACAGTGATGTATTAAGACAATGCCAGTTCATTTGGTCAGGACCAACTGTTTTGATATTGATGTTGCTATTTACTCGTTTCAATGAAATGTTATTTGCTTGCTTTTAAAGTTGTACTTAATGCTTTAAGTACTGATATTGATGTGGAGTATAAACATATACTTGACTTCCTGTATAACAGGATGAAATGAGCAACATGTGTCAAAGTTAAATTCATGAACTTAATGTTTGCTACTAACCACAGAGGTTAACGAGAGGCCACAAGAGTAAGTTGTCAAACTACAAGCGGAGCTGTAAGATTGATGAAGATGATAGTAAAGAAGGAGAAGAGTCTAAGACAAACAACACATAGCGTAGGAGAAGGGTGAAGGACATATGTGACCCAGGATCACAAAACCAGTCACATGTCGCATGGGTATATTTGTGGCAATAGCCAACAATACATTGTGTGGGTCAAAATTATCGATTTTTCTTTTATGCCAAAAATCATTAGGATATTAAGATATTTTGTACATTTCCTACCGTAAATATATAAAGCATTTATTTTTGTGAGTGAATGCAGCACAATCACGAACATAAATGGACAACTTTAAAGGAGATTTTCTCAATGTTTTGATTTTTTTGCACCCTCAGATTCCAGATTATCCTGGTTATCAATGGAAAGCTTATTTATTCAGCTTTCAGATGATGTATAAATCTCAATTAAAAAAAAAATGTACCCATGTGACTAGTTTTGTGGTCTGAGCCGCAACTACAAGGGAATCTACGTCATTCAACTTCAACCTGTGTGTACTTTATGCTTTAGGCTAGATTTGACAATCCTTGAATAATCATAGGGTTAAATGTGTAAGATGAAATGTCACACCAAGTAACACCACCAATGCAAATCTTCAGATCTTATTAATTCTAACACCAGAAACCATCTTTAACCATCTATCAAGATCAGCCAAGAATCATGGGAGGAGGCCACACAGTGTAAGAATGAAGATCATTGATTAAATGTAAAAGGTTTACTTGTGCTGAAACAGAATACCACATTCCTATCTGAGACTTGAATTTAGAAGATTTGAGAAACACAGCAAGTGTTTCGCTGTGAAGCCTGAAAGCAAGTGATTGATGAATTATTTATTTGCAGACTATAGTGTCTTTCTCCAACATGTTACTCCAGCACCAGCATTGACCACAATCACAAGGAGAATTGACACGTCTCTGCGTTAAGAGAACTTAACATAAATCTAGCTAATTCTGCGGTGTTCAAATCCCCAAATGAGGTTGCAAAGTCAGAAACGTGATTGATATCTTATATCTGATAACGCACCGAAAAATCCTTCTCATATCTGATTTGAAAAAGCTTCCTGTTATAGTATTTATGAATATTTTGAAATAGCTTTTATTATATTTTTCATACAGTTTTCATTTTAAAATTGTTTTAGTATTTTTTTTGTTTTAGTTTGTTGCATAGGCAACATTTCTAATATCGAGTGAACTTTTTCAATTTAGATTTTCATCTAATATTTTTATCTTATTTTACTTCAGCATCGTTTCAATTAAAGAGAACGATTTTTAAAAGTTTTAGTTAACAATAACAATAACTATTCTAGATCTGCATTCCAAGAAATCTAAGTGTATTCATCCACGGAAAACCATTATTTTGCTGCAATATAAAACTTAATTACAGTCGAGCATCACTATTATTGCTTATATTTAGGGTTAGAGATGCTTTTTAAAAACTTTGAGCATAACTTGTGCAACAGACATTAATTCCTCAAACTGTTACATTGGCAAACGCCAATCACATCGTCAGAAGATGTAAAATTCAACAGTTTATTTAAATGTACATTAACTATGTAACTTTATTTATTCACAATTAACAAAATGTAAACAATGAGTCAATACATCATCAATCCTTCTTTCAAAACGTGTTTTTGTCTTACCCTGATTCACTATGGTAAGGTGTTTATATTTTAGACCTGACGGGATGGTTTTCGCGGGAAATTGCTTACATACGTCACTCGCCAGTTCGTGTCTTGTCATATCCATAAATAGTTGGGGTGTAACGATACCCTCATGTCACGATTCGATACTGAACTCACGATACGATATTATTGCGATACTCCAAGACATATGATAAAAGGCAAACAAACAATGTACTGTTGATTAAAATGATAAATTTGGGATTACATTGTGGATGTAAATGAATAGGCTTGGACTTGGTGCTGGTAACCCAATGCACAGGACAATTGAGAATACAAATATTCATGATTCTGAAGCTGAAAATACAGAATTATTTTAGACAAACATGCTCGCAGAAATATTTTAAATAATGTAGGCCACTTTTTACTGGTAACATAAGACATTTGGCATTACCAGGACCCACAAATACTCCCTCATTACATTTTTATACATTATATATAGTATTTTAATGTAGTACTGACACTAAAACTCTGAAAACTTGAATTTTTTCTCACACAGTAATTTTTATTTTGGGTGAACTATACACAATACTGTCACTATCCACGATACATATTGTTGCATTTTTGTATTGCGATATATTGTGACACGATATATTGTTACACCCCTAATTAAATAGATAAGTTGCTCCAGCTACTTTAATGTGTGTCTGGTGTTTGAGTGGCAGAGGTAAGTTGTCACGAGCGAGAAAGGTTGACATTGAGCAGCTAAATCTCAAACCTCCGGGGAAATCACGCTTTAAACAACAAACACTGAACCTGTGTTGGCAAAAAGAGAACGAGACAGAGCTCGTAATAAAACAAGAATTAATATTGGTTTGGCATTTCGAAGATGGCAAGAGTTTTTTCCGTTCCAGAATGAATCAGCGTTTTTGAATGAATCATTTGAGTGAATGATTCTAATGACTCACTAAACACAGTAACGTGTCGCCATCTACTGGTAAAACTATGTAAACTGTTTTGGTGTACGCATATGTTGGAAGTTACCTGAACATCTACATCCCAGTCTCTGAAATAAGGGGCTGGTGATGGTATATAATCATCCTTTCTCCATCTACAACACAAACATCCATCATTTATGTAGCCTACATGACTAAAGATGGAAGAAATCAAAGAATTTCAGGATGTTTCTCACCTGGAATATGGGATGCAGGACAGAAGGACCAGCAGCAAAGGCAAAAGAAGAAAATACCAAGCAATATGGGAAGATACCGGAGTCTTTTCTAAAACACACAAAGTCAGATGAATCTTAAACACAGTATCTAACTGCAGCTGTCATCTTTACTGTTTCTCCCATGCATTTGTTTGCCTGTTATCCAATCGGACTCACTGAGAATGTCCCCTGACCTCCAGTGTATCGCAGGGGCCCACGGACTCCACACGCCTTTATAATGCACTTCATCCGGCCGAGATCTCACACGCACTGTGTAACTTGTGTGAGGTTCAAATCTAGACTCGTCCACATACACCTTCCGTTCAGCAGCTTTTACCTCACACTGCTGAAACACATGCATTGTCATTTATAACAAAGAATTTATAAGCGTTCTCAAACATTAACTTTAGAAGTTCAGTGACAAATGAGTGACATTTTCAAACTGGTGCATAACAAGGGCGTAGTTTGACCGTTAGACAGGGTAATCATGTTTCTGCATTTCTTGCTACGCTTGTGGTGTAAAATAGACACTTGTGAAAAAGAGGCGTTAATAGAAATGGATAGAAAAACACCTCATAAGGAGTTAGTAAGCAATAAAGTGCACGAGACTTCACACGTTAACACCATGAAACGACTTCCACAAATTGTTTCACTGTAATGTGACACAAATCATATATACAGTGCTATGCATAAGTGAATACACCCATGCTAAAGTTGACTAAAAAGAGGAATAAAAAAATCATATTTTGGAAATTGAACTTAATGCCTTAATTAAAAAAATGAGGAAAAATCCAACCTTTAAGGACACCAATTTTCTTTGTGAATGAATAATGTATCGTAAATAAATAAATGTTCTTCCTTAAAATACAGGGTGCATAAGTGCGTACACCCCTATGTTAAATTCCCATAGAGGCAGGCAGATTTTTATTTTTAAGTATTTAAAAAAAAATTTTTTTAGGATACTATGCATCCTGATAAAGTTCCCTTGGCCTTTGGAATTAAAATAGCCCCACATCATCACATATCAGAGCCAATCTCTAGGTATGGTGAATGCTATGTGATGATGTGGGGCTATTTTAATTCCAAAGGCCAAGGGAACTTTATCAGGATGCATAGTATCCTAATTTTTTTTTTTTTTAAATACTTAAAAATAAAAATCTGCCTGCCTCTATGGGAATTTAACATAGGGGTGTACACACTTATGCACCATGTATTTTAAGGAAGAACATTTATTTATTTACGATACATTATTCATTCACAAAGAAAATTGGTGTCCTTAAAGGTTGGATTTTTCCTAATTTTTTAAATTAAGGCATTAAGTTCAATTTCCAAAATATGATTTTTTATTCCTCTTTTTAGTCAACTTTAGCATGGGTGTATTCACTTATGCATAGCACTGTATATATATACTGTATATATATATATATATAAGAAATGTTTACCCTTTTTTTCTTGGGTCTTGAAAGTTGAAGGTCACTATATGTTTTGGATGTATGAAAAAAGCAGCCTCAATTCTCTATTTCACTACATTTTAAAACATGAAAATTACAGGTTTAAACATCTATTAATTTGTCAAAAAGTAATTTATTTCCATTTTTATGTTTGATTTATTAAACTTATAGTTGGATGAGGTGTTGAATGATGTATACACTTTTATGATGGATGGATGCACTTTTATGATGGATAGATGAACTTTTATGATGGATGGATGAACTTTTATGGACTTCAAAACAGAAACGGCCATTCACTGCCATTATGAAGCTTGGAAGAGCCAGGACATTTTTTTTTAATATAACTCTGATTGTATTCGTCAGAAAGAAGAATGTCATATACACCTAGGATGACTTGAGGGTGAGTAAATCATGGGCTAATTTTCATTTTTGGGTGAACTGTCCCTTTAAGAATATAAATACCAACGTTTTTATTCTTTAGAATAACATGAACTGGTTGTGAATTGTGCACTATAAGACTAGGAACGTTTTAAGAAAGTGATTTCCTATTAAAATAGATCACCCAAAATCGAAAAAGTAATATATATATATATATATATATATATATATATATATATATATATATTTTTTTTTTTTTTTTTTTTTAAGAATGAAAATAATATAGTGTTGCTATTATTCGCTATCACACACACACCTTGTGCTCGCTGTACACGCTGAGCTGGTACTGGAGGTGGGGAATGAGGGAAAAGTCTGAGTCTGGATCATATCCGCTTTCCCACTGGAAAAGAGCCCTGTCCTTCTCCCACAGTAGAGACAGGTTAGACGGAGGGACCGGGCGAACTACAACAAACACACACACACACACACACACACACACACACACACCAATAACGAACTGTGCAGTTACTGTGGGCTCGAGTGCCAGACATGCGTGCACTTGCTCTTACTATGTTTATAAGGCATGAAGTCTTCTTCTAGTAGGACGGAGCTGTTGCCATGGTAACCGGAATGGAGGGAGATTTCGTAGCTGTCCATATCGTTGAAAAACACATTCGGTGATAAATCCAGCTCACATAGAAATGACTGTTTTCTCCTCTTCAGTGTGCAGTTATATTCTCTACACAAAAACAGATTCTTTATCATTACTTCAAGCTAGCATGCACGCCAGTGTTTGATTGTATGTTTGTGATGTGATTGATTGATTGATTGATTGATTGATTGATTGATTGATTGATTGATTGATTGATTGACGTGTGATTGTGATTCAGTGCTGTATTCTCACTCTTCATATGCTCTGAAGTGCAGCCAGTAGGACGATTCGTCTGCGTTGCCCACAGACTCATCCGAGATGTTCAGAGAGCAGGTGATGATGGATAAATAATTACTGAGGCACTCCAGACTACGTTGATCATCTGGAACACAGTTTTATAGACGACATATAATACATCACAATAAACACATAGGATATATCCATATATATATATATATATATATATATATATATATATATATATATATATATATATAACAATGTGAGCAGAAATTTTTACCCAAAGTGATGAAACTTGACAAAACATCAGACAAACAAATCAGAATGAAAGAAGAGCGATGCATGTTGTCTTTAACCTGTAACAAACAAATAGACCAATCAATATAAAAAGAAAAGTAAAAAAAGATATAATCAATAAGTTGACTACATATGTTTTTACATTGCTTTAACTTTAAAAAAAACTTTTTTTATGTTATACAAGATTCAACTCATTTTTTTTAAGTCAGCCTAATGTAGTTGATTGTACTTAAAATTTTAAGGTAGAAACTTTTTTTGTAGTATAGACCTTTTACAATAAAAAACAGGAAACTGTCTCCAAAATATTAGCTGTGATGTTGATTTGACATTTTCTGAAGCTTGCATGAATGCAATAAACCAAAGTCACGTTCTTCATTGTAGCTTCCACGCAACACTACTGCAGAAACACTGCAAATTTTACTTTTGAATCTGTTAAGAGATGCATTGAGATAGTTGTGTATGCAGGTAAAATGAGCCAGTTATTTGACTAAATAAACTTATTTTCAGAGTCTCTCTCAGTCCACTGAGGATTGTGGGTCTTCTTTTATACTTTACTGCTACACACTGAAGAAGTATGGAAAATACATCAAATACTACTAAAGGATCAACAAAAGAATGAAACTAAATCATTTTCTTTAAACCAAAGCAAACACACTTGGCAGAAATAAAAGAATGTGGTATTGAAATATAATAAAAGCAAGAGTGATAGAAAATCTACCTGAAGTCGCTGTTGTTTCTGGTTTCACACGAACAGAAAAGAGTTTCAGTTGTGCCTCTCTCTCTCTCTCTCTCTCTCTCTCTCTCTCGCTCTCTCTTTCTCTCTCTCCCTCTCTCCCCCCCCCCCCTGTCTCTCTTTCCCTCCCCCTCTCTCTCTCTCTCTCTCTCTCTCTCTCATCCTTTTGATGATCAAGTCTATCAGTCATCTGATCTCTTATCATCTCAAACCTTTTCACAGTTGAGCATTCAGATCAGCAAACTCTGTGACAAGTTTCAGACATTTCCTAACCACTATTATCACACTTCTGTTTGGTGCTTTAAACTGCTTTGAAAGCCTAAAAACATAGCCTGTTTCATCCACCGTTATATAAAGAGCCGGGTGATAATATAGCTAATATTCTCGCCCAGCTCTTTAAATAAAGTTGGATATATAGGGAGAAACCCGGGTGTGCTTGTAACACTTTTTGTTTCAGTGTCTAACTCACTGAATTATAAAGCTAGACTGGTCAAACTTTTATACAAAGTATCACATTTGTTCACTACAAAAGGCACCAATTCAAACCTCTGTAAGAATATCACAATCCTTATGAGTTGATGTCAAATGCATGCTACCGGGCAAAATAAGCAAAAACAGCAGCCATCCAATACAATATGCTTCAAAAACAGGTTTACTGAAACAATCCAAAAGAACAATATGCTTCTTTCTTGACTGACCACAGCTTAAGATCCACTTACTGTTTGACGTATGTCTGTAAAGAGTCTACTTACAAGAACAAACGTCCTTAACAGTATTTATGCTCAATGAACCCTCGACTGCAGTGTACCTGTGTAAAGAACGTAGATCTAACATAAAAATGTGTGTGTGTCTTTGAATGTTCGCAATCAGAGTACCATTGGTCAAAATCAGTGTGTTAAACCCTGGATTGCAGGCTCGGTGACCCCAGAGACTGCATGGGCCCCATTTTTACCCCCACTTCCTCTGGCTTTGAGTTGCCAGATGGCTCCGTACAGACGACATAAAAGTTTTCATTGTCTGATGTCTCAGAATCCTCACCACTGAATTTCAACATTGTCGTCGTCGCAACTGATCTGACTGACCTAGCCTAGCCGACCTAACCTCATCAGTTCCTTTTTTTTTTTTAAAGCACTGGCTGGCACACATCTATCTGTCTTTCTTTTACACTGTCATTACAGCCTTGAACACCATTCATATGTGATCTGAGGTGGGTAAATAATTTATACGAATATAAATATGTTTATCCGCATACATGTACACTCACATAGGTTGATTGCATGTAACGTCTCAAAATATGAACTGATCCGCAACTAAAAATAAAAGTTCTTTATTGGCATCGATGGTTTAATGAAGAATCTGTAACATATCCGTTGCACTAAAGGTTCTTTATAGTGGAAAGAGCTTTTAGATATTAAACTGCTCTTCACACCAAGGACAGAATGGTTCTTTCGAGAACTGTGGACTGAAAAGCAGTGGCATCGCTGAGGCATTACAAGTATTGTGTAATCATGTAATCAGATTACTTTTCCAATCGCGAAGGCGTCGTGTGTAAACATAATGGTTATAGACTAAATGTGAGCGTGCATTCATTTCAATTGCACAAAAACACAATCAGTATTCCCTAAAATAAATAAAAACGGTAAAATGTGAACTCAGAATACTACGCAATAATTGCAATAATTAAATATCAAATAATACTAATAGCCTATACTTTGTGTATTTAATCTCACTTTATTAACCAATGTCTTTGGTGCTGACCTTCAATGATCCAATTCAACCTTACCAATAGGCAAAAATCTCTGAAATATAAGATATAAGAATAAGATAACCTTTCACACCTGAAAGGTTAGTTTGAGCTGCGCCCTCTACTGTACAGGTGAGAATTTGCATTTCCTTCATGAGGCATTCATTTCAATTTTGATGGGAAAGGTACATTTGCCATAAAACAACATAACATAACAACATAAAACACATAAAACACTACATTTCATAAAAAGTAACTAGCACAATTAGTTACTTTTTAGGGAGTAATGCAATATTGTTAAACGCATTACTTTTAAAAATAACTTTCAGTGATCAACAGTTTAAGAGAATAAACATTAACAGCATGATTTTCTGTAAAGATGCTTTGAAACTAAAAATACATTTAACTTAACTTTACGTGTTGTTGTATTTTGTTGCATTACTTTCATGTTATCACTGTGCTACAATCTGTATTGTAAAAAGCTCTATACAAATAAAGGTGACTTCACTTGACATGTAATGGTAAAACCACCAAGATAAATAGTGCAGCAAGAGAGCATTTAAAATAATTGTTGCGAGTCTACAGTTCAGTTTTAGACATGAGAATAGGCGTATGGTTTATATTGTTATGATTGTTGTGATGAGTCAAAGTTGAGGTTAAATTTGAAACTACACACTTCGTAACCCTATACGCCTACGTTGATGAGAATCAATCCGAGGCCTATATTTATTCACGCGGCTTTAGAGGAGCTTCTGTGATGGCTAGTTTTTGTTTGTAAGGTTTGTGCCTCCTGACCAGCCATTCTTTCAGAAGATCAACCGAAATAAGAGCTGTTTTCTCCATAATGAGTCATGCACCTTTCCGATTAACGGTAGTTTTGCATTGATGATATCAGATCAATCTTTCTCGGGCCCTGAGGTGAGTTCAATCTGATCGTCCTAAATAGCATCTTTGGATGGCAACACCTAATTCTGCCTTATGATACGCGCTACACAGGCGTCCTACTTTCAAGCGTGCCCTACAAAGTAACAGATGTCTTCGCAAAAGCAAGTAAACACATGGCAAACGGATGGTGCCAGTATTTAGTTAGTGCGGTGCCAGCGTTCCAACACTTTGGTAAACCTGATATCGCTTGATATGATGGTAGACATTATGTGCCAGACATGTGCTCGTGTTTGTGGTTTTTTTTCATTATCTAAAAATCAGCTGCTGAGACATGAAAATACCAGCAAAAACCTGATCTATTCAGGATTCAAATGGTTCAAACTTGGTCTGCAGTATTCATACACTATAATGAACAAGATTTCTAATGCATCATACAACAGAATTGCAATATTCCAACACATTATCAACATGACAGATCTGCATTAGTCAAACAAGTCACTTCATTTTGAAAGTTGCATTGCACTTATTGAATTTTAAAGAGATTCAGAGTTTTCTACCCTTACAGCAACATAATGTTAGCCCAGATCCGGCCCACATCTGGTACACATGGATTCCACACGGCCCAGATGTGGGCCGGATCTGGGCTGTAAGGGTAAGTAACTCTCCAACATGTTCTCTGTTAAGAGCACGAATGTATTATACACTCAATATTTATTCTTCAAACGCCATGCGTGTAATTCTGGGTTCAACGGACCCAAACTGATATCGTCAGCTTTAACTATCTCTTGAACAGAAAATGGTTGATTCTTATCTGATGAGGTTCTGGAAGTGTTGAGCTACAGGAACTTTGGGGAAGATAAGGACAGGAAGTAACAAAACATGCTGATATGAGTAAAAAACAAAAGCTGTCAGAGTAAAAACAGTCTATTTTAATTCACTTACTTTATATTTGAGTTCATTTTGAAAATGTGGAGCACAGCGGTGGGCTTCAGGTTATATCACACTACTGAGTTTGACCTTCCAAATTTAAATGCAAAGCAAAAAATAAAACCATGTCACAAAAACATGTTTCAACAGAAGATTGGTTAATGCTATTTAAAAACTTAAAATTTGACATTAAAGGGATAGCTCTGTCATCATTTACTCACCCTCAAGTTGTTCCCAAACTGTATTAATTTAATAATGATAATTGTGCTGAACACAAAATAAGATATTTTGAAGAATGTGGGTAACCGAACAGTTGCTGGTCCCCATTGACTTCCATAGTTTTTTTTTTTTTTTATATAGGCCTATGTAACTGTTTGGTTACCCCACATTCATCAAAATATCTTCCTTGATGTTCAACAGGAGAAGAAAAAATGTATGCAGTTTTAGAACAATTTGAGGGTGAGTAAATTATGACAGAACTTACATTTTTTTTGGTGAACTGTCCCTTTAATAGGCTATTTGAATTATCGGCTTGTGTTTCTTGCACATGTCTGTCTTTAACGAACGTTTGATATGTGGGTGAGTGAACAGTGAGCACTTGAAATGGAGAAAATGTGTTTTAAAACACGTTCATATTCTTCAATGTCATTTGAAGAGATGAAATTGCAGCATTTTACCTCAAATGAAGGTGTAAATGAATAGTGAGGCAGCAGGAGGCAGCAATGAGCTGATAGATAGATAGTCTCAAATCAATGTACGTCATGTGAGTAAATTACAGCAGGAATAAAAGGCTTAGGACTTAAAATAAAAGGACTAAAAATCTTTAGGCTACATTTATACATAAAACGTAAAACTTTTTGTGTTTAAATGGGCTTTTTTTTTGCATGTAAACACAATTTAAAATACAAGAATGTATTTTTTTTCCCTTTCAGTGTTTTTTTATTTTATTTTATTTTATTTATTTTTTATTTTATTTTATTTCATTTCATTATTTTATTTTATTTTATTTTATTGACATGTGACCCACCCGAACAACATAAGGTGCAACACAGCCACGTCACTAAAATGAAAGTTATTTTAATTACTTCAGTGTAATGCACAATAATAGCAGTCATCTACATTAATAGTTTTCGTCTATACACAGTTTTTCCATTTTACTAGGTTTTGTATAACTAGATTTTGTCCGTTAAACGTTTCGAAAGCGGAACGCTTCTTCATCGCATTTCCCCCTCACCGGATATTATTAGGAAGAGCGCAACCAGGAAGCAGTGTACAAACACTGAAAACATTAAACTCAGAAACTGCATATCAGTTTTATTCTAAAAAAATTAACGCTGGAGGAAGCGATCGCACTGCTTGAACTGTATCTCGTGGTCATGGTTATATCTTTCTCATGGGCTGTTTATTTTATGTTCGTGTCTAAGGCTGGTGTGGGCAAGAATTATGGAATAGACTGGTGAAGGTGAAGAGATTTCAGTTGAGTAAACACATCAAAATACACACCGCTTAACATTTACAACATGTCTTTTTATATCCGCTCCCTTTCTGCGTGTGGGTTTGACTCTTTAAGATGGTGAATTCGGCTCTGTAGGGTCACTGAAGGGGTGAGAATGGACTTCTCCAAGTTCCTGGCAGATGATTTTGATGTGAAGGACTGGGTGAATGGAGCTTTTAAAGTGGCTCAGAAAGACGCGCCTGGTAAAACTGACGCGCACGCCTCTACTCTGGTCATGAAGCTGCAGCTCTTCATTCAAGAGGTCAATAACTCGATAGAAGGTGAGTCTGCACGATTTCAACACTTAAAGCTCACTTTCAATGTCTTTTTTTTGAAAGAAGTCTCTTTACTGTCACTTATAAATGTCTCTGATGGTCTCTCTCTCTCTCTCTCTCTCTCTCTCTCTCTCTCTGTCTGTGTGTGTGTGTGTGTGTGTGTGTGTGCAGAGAGCAGTAATCAGGCTCTGCAGAATATGCCGCGTGTACTGAGGGATATTGAAGCTCTGAAACAAGAGGCGTCATTCCTGAAGGATCAAATGATTCTGGTTAAAGAGGACATCAAGAAATTTGAGCAGGACACAGTGCAGTCTATGCAGGTAACCATAAATACACTCATCCAAATCACTCTATACTCTGTGCATAAATACAGGGATATAGCTTGATAGTTAATAACAACCATTAAATAGTAATAAACTATTATTCACATTAATAAACCTATTTAAAAATATTGATTATACAATAGTTTGTTCAAAGTGTTTTGCAAACAAGTCCAAAGAAAAAAATATTAGGAAAATGATTATACAGGGTTGGCCATTTATATGGATACACCGTAATAACATGGGAATGGTTGGTGATATTAAAGGAGAACTCCGGTCAATTTTAACATTGAGCTCATTTTTTTGTACATTTGGAGTGCTGTCAATACAGAGAACAACGACAAAAATCGGTGTTGCCTACACCGAGTTATTCTATTTTTAAAATTTGCACCCTATTGACTTCAATGGGGCAAGTAGTAAGCCTGCTTTTTAGCCTCTTAACATCCTTTAAGTGTCATTACAAGTGCACAGAAAATGTGAGTGATTCCTTCCGAGTGAACACGAGTGGATCTGACTGCAGTAGATGTTAGAGATATTAATAAAAATGAAGTTAATTCAGCCAGCGCTCATACCTTTGTTTACATCCTGTTTTCGGTCGAAGTCCACAGTAATCGATTGTCGAGTTCACGCGCGTGATCATAGGTACTAAACCTATGCGCGTGAACTCGACAATCGAGTGCATTTTCTGTGCACTTGTAATGACACTTAAAGGATGTTAAGAGGCTAAAAAGCAGGCTTACTACTTGCCCCATTGAAGTCAATAGGGTGCAAATTTAAAAAATAGAATAACTCGGTGTCGGCAACACCGATTTTTGTCGTTGTTCTCTGTATTGACAGCACTCCAAATGTACAAAAAAATGAGCTCAATGTTAAAATTGACCGGAGTTCTCCTTTAAAGTCCTGTTTGTGGCACATTAGTATATGTGAGGGGGCAAACTCCTCAAGATGGGTGGTGGCCGTTTAGAAGTCGGCCATCTTGGATACATCTTTTGTTTTTTCAATAGGAAGAGGGCCATGTGACACATCAAACTTATTGGTAATGTCACAAGAAAAATGATGGTGTGCTTGGTTTCAACGTAATTTTATTCGTTCATGAGTTATTTACAAGTTTCTCTTTGTTCAAAATTCAGAAAGAGAAAACAAAGAGAAACTTGTAAATAACTCACGAACGAATAAAGTTACGTTGAAACCAAGCACACCATTGTTTTTCTTGTGACATTACCAATAAGTTTGATGTGTCACATGGCCCTCTTCCTATTGAAAAAACAAAAGTTGTATCCAAGATGGCCGACTTCTAAATGGCCACCATGGTCACCACCCATCTTGAGGAGTTTGCCCCCTCACATATACTAATGTGCCACAAACAGGACTTTAATATCACCAACCATTCCCATGTTATTACGGTGTATCCATATAAATGGCCCACCCTGTATAATTAGTATAAAAATTATAGTTGTGTATAGGAGATGCTAATTGCAAATGTTCACTTTATATGGATTTACACAACCGATCAAAAGTTGATTTTTCTCATCAAGGCTGCATTTAGTTGATTAAAAATACAGTAAAAACAGTAATATTGTGAAATATTATTATGCAGCGTTGGTGAGCATAAGAGACTTCTTTCAAAAACGTAAAAAAAAATCCTCAATATTCCAAACTTTTGCCGGGAGGTGTCTAGTATTGAGTGTTGATGTCCGGCAGGTGTTGGTGGAGATTGATCAGGTGAAGTCTCGGATGCAGTTGGCAGCAGAAGCGCTTCAGGAAGCTGATAAGTGGAGCACTCTCAGTGCTGACATCGAGGAGACCTTTAAAACACAGGTGAGGTGTTGTTGCACGTCTGTTTTTACCTGCGTGTGGATGTCATTCTGAAGGGTTCGTGTGTGTTTGTTGCAGGACGTGGCCGTGATCAGCGGTAAACTGACCGCCATGCAGGGTAGTTTGACGATGTTGGTGGACACACCAGACTACAGTGAGAAGTGTGTTCAGCTGGAGGCTCTGAAGAACCGTCTGGAAGCTCTCACCAGCACACAGATCGTCTCCACCTTCAACTCGCTGGCTACAGGTGACGCACACAAAAACAGACCCTGTTTACGCCTGCGATTAAGATGCGTTTGAGTCGATCGGATCACAAGTAGACGAGGGAGACGCATTCCAGTTCACACCTGTTTTAATCAGTCTATTTTGTCCACTTTTAACCACTTCTGTGCTGATTTCTTTAAGGGGAGGGTCTATAAATGTATGTGTTTTTCAGATCTTTCAATCTAATGGATGAAATAAGCTCACGCCATTTACACATGAACACGATGGAAAAACACACAGTTGTGTTAGATATCAGGAATTTTTTCGTTACGTTTTTCATCTTCAAACCAAACTTAGGTCCCATCTGACTAAGTTTAAAGCAACACTAAGTAACATTTTTAACCTTAAAATAATGTTTCCAAAATTGTATCAGTGGTTCATCAAGTCGTAACAGGGTGAAAGGCACTTCTGGATTCGCTTTGCAGCCCTATATCTGCTATAACCACACTGCAAGTTTGCCAAACCGGGTCGCGTTTCTGTAGTTCAAATGAGACATAAGAAAACTACAAATTTGACTTGCTTTACGGCAAGCGTTACAATAGTCATTATTTAGTTTTTCTTCGTTTCTGATGTCACAATACATCATGCTTTCATGAAATCATGCATCATACTCTACCTTGTCGGTGGACATCGTTCATTCAAAGCCGGTGCTGGATAAACAGCGAGCGTGCGTGCGACGGTAGGATGCGGGCGGCGAAATTATTTATGACAGCGGTAATGGACAATTCCGCTTCCAACCTGTAGGGGGACCGAAGAGGAAACATTCCTTAGTGTTGCTTTAAATCCCGTCTGGCTAGTGCACTTCCCATAACGTTAACGCACTGGGTCAGTAGGCGGAGAGCTTTTGCGCCAGTTCATATGCATTCGACCACATGAGCGTTTACATTACAAAAGCAATCCGGTCGAATGTGTTTTTGAAAGTGGACAAGCTCAAAAACGTTTTAGACCTCGTTTACACCTGTATTATTTAGTGTCGTCCACTTGTGATCTTAACACCAGGTGTAAACAGGGCCATAGTCGCCTTCAGCGGGTTGATGCTTTTGGATTAAAGGACCTACATTTTTAATTATGTCACCATTCAAAACTTTGGGGTTTTTAATGAATACTTTTATTCAGCAAGGTTGCATTAAAAGTGACAGTAAATAAGTTTAATGATACAAATATTTCTATCTATTTATCAAAGAATACTGAAAAAAAGATGAAGCAGCACAACTGTTTTCAACATTGATAATAATCAGAAATGTTTCTTGAGGACTTTATTTATTTTGCTATATTTTATTATTATTATTATTATTTTTCTTTCTTTAAAATTTTTTTTTCCTCTTCTGTCTGTTATGTTAATAAAATGTTAAAAATCAATAAAAAAGATAATTGAAAAAAAAGAAGAAATGTTTCTTGAGCAGCAAATCATCATGTGACACTGAAGACTGGAGTAACGATGCGGAAAATTCAGGAATAAAATACATTTTACAATATATTCAATAGAAAACCGTTATTTTACATTTTAATAACATAACATTTCAATCAAATGAATGCAGCCTTGGTGAGCAGAAGAGACTTCTTTTAAAAGCATTAAGAAATCTTAGCAAACCCAAACGTTTCAACAGTAGTGTGTGTGTAGCATGCAATCAGATACTAGAAGCAGAATTATCTGTTTTATAATATGCTTTAGCAAGTTAATCTTTATTTGTATGTTGTGTTTCAGATCAAGCAAAGCTTTTTGTGAGAGTTTTTACTGAGATGGATAGAATGCCTCAGTTACTGACTTACTATTACAAATGTCACAAGGTATAGTATTTTGTCTCTGATTTCAGTTTGGCTGTGGAATCAACCTGAGCTTAACACTTAAATGTGTGTGTGTGTGTTTGAAGGCACAACTGTTGACTGTGTGGGAAAGCATCTGTCAGTCAGACGCCTCTCTGAAGCAGCAGCTCTCTGAGTTTTACGACACACTTCTGTCCACGTGGCACTCGCAGCTACAGTGGAGCAGCCAGGTATATACACACACACACACACACACACACACACACACACACACTCAGCCTCACTGCACTGGAATGTTAATGGCTTTCACTGTCACACACACTCAAGCATGCGTATGTGTGTGTGTGTGTGTAGGTCTTTAAAAACCCCTGTGAAGTGCTCACAGTGCTGATGATCCAGACGTTGGGGGCGATGGTGCCATCTATCCCAGACTGCATTGCTGTGGCATTGAAGCGTTGCTCTGGCGACTGTCGTCTGGATGTGCTGTTGGATCTTCATCAGACGGCGGCTAACTTCAGTCGAAGCCTGGAGGCAGCAATGCAACCACAGCTCGGTCTGTGTGTGTGTGTGTGTGTGTGTGTGTGAAAATCTAATTAAAAAAGATTTGTGTATATCATATACATTTATATGTTACACAGTTTAAGTTGTGAAGAACATTTGTAAAAGTACATCATTTACAGTAATGAGAGATTTTTTTTCTTTTTTTTTCACAGTATATTGATGAGAATTTTAGCAAATGGTCATTTATTTTATTTAAAAATTGCATTAATTTTTCTAAAAATATGTATAATTCTCTGTTTTTAGTTAACAAAATGTTTTTTTTTTTGAGATTCAGTTTTAAAGAGGTCATTGTATCTGCTTTTTCCTCATCATTTTCCTGTCTTTATGTGTGTGTTTCAGGCGAGTGTAACCTCCTGAAGGTGGCAGAGCTGGTATCATGTGTGTATTCACCCTATGCGACTTATCAGATGCAGTTTGGAGAACTAGAGGAGACAAACTTACTGATCCAACTCAGTGCTGTTCCACTGGTGAGCAAACACACGGTTTCATGTTTGATCTTGAACCAGTACAAATACAAACTATGTTTTTGTTTTTATTTTCTGAAATAATTTTTCGAGTTGTGAGTTTATGGTCTGATCTAAATGAGACACTGAGAAAAAATACAAAGACCATAAATAAGCATAGTTTATATTATTGCATTGACTGTATGGAGTCTAATTTGCATACAAATGATTCTTTTTTTTTTAGTGAATCGCACTCACAAACTCATTCTCAGATTGAATCAGTCTAACAAATTGCTAACTGAATCTGAGCAGTTACTGAACTTACTAGATGCTGATAAGAATGTGTTGTCAAATGAGTTTTGTTGTATAACTATTAAAATTATTGTTGTTTTTTTCCACACCCACAGCATTCACCGTGTGTTTTATTGATTTGTTTGTGTGTGTTAGGAGCGTGGTGAGGTTCTGGACTGTGTGTTAGAGCTCACACACTCGGTTCAGAAGGTGTTTGGTTTGGCGGCTGCTGCCGTCGATCGCTGTGTGAAGTTAACGGATGGTCTCGGTGTGTGTGGGCTCATCAAAGCCCTTCGAGCGCTCTTCAGCAAGTATGAATCATGCAAGCATTTACTACACTTAAACGCAGAGACAAACACACAGCCCACAGGTCAGCCACGCTCTCCAGCTCATTCTCTCGTTTATTTCTCAGGTACGTGTCCGATTTCTCTGTCACGCTTCAATCGATCCGCAAGAAGTATAAGTTGGAGGACACGCCCTCCTCTGAGGTGTTCACTGAGGATTGGACGGCTTTCCAGAACTCCGTCAGGTGGGCGGGGTTTCTTTTTTCATTCGTTTATAAATGTATATAAAGTTATATAAATGTGTTCCTGTATCTTCTAGGATCATTGCAACCTGTGGAGAGCTACTGAGACAATGTGGAGCGTTTGAACAGCAGCTTTCAAATAAGTAAGAAATCTATTTTATCCATTTGTTAAATTCTATTGATTTAACCTTCAGAGACCCAAGCATTAATATTCATGATTTATTCTTTTTTTCACCCATAATTAACGTCTTTAGGAAACTATTAGTCGTAAAAAAAACCAAAAAAACATTTCAGTCAGGCAAATTTTGCATCCGTGTATAATTTGGAAAAACAAAGCAAAATTGCAATGCTGGGAATTTGGGATTGCAGAATGTCACCATTATTTTGTGATCCAATAAGTGAAAGTTTTGAATTGAGCACACAAGTATATTTCAACCAATAATGATACAGTCATGAAAAGTTATGTTGTAATAAATATTCATATCAGAGTAAATAATGTAGTAATACCTCTATGTATGTTCTAAATTCCATGATAATAAGTGATGGAACGAGGCTTACATATCATGGAATTTAGAATATAGAAATAAAATGTAAACAATATTCGATGTCAAATTTCATACATGGATAATTTTGTTCCCAAAGTGTTTAGTATTGTGTCTGTTGGCTGGTGAATTTTGTGTGACTTTAGCATAAATTTCAGAGTGTCAGCTATTAACCTATATTTGGTGAAAGTTATTTACTTTAGTAAAGTTATTTATTTATTAACTGCATTATTCAAATGAAGGGTCCCTGAGGGTTGAATTCTACCTTTACTATGCCTGTTACGCTACAATAATGGATTAGAAATGATTGTCTGTCGAGTATCATAGTTGTGCATTGTGATTGGCAGGATCCTGGGGAGGGCGGGGCGTTTCCTGTGGGAGGGGTTTAACCCCAGAAGTCTGAGTGGCTTACAAGAGGGTGTGTCTGAGAGGCGGAGCCAGAAGAACCCATGGCAGGAATACAACTATCTCCAGCAGAACAACACCGCGGAGTATAACACTCTACTGGAGACGCTGCACTCCCTCAAGGTGCACGTCATATATGTGTGCTTCGAATGTGCAGCATTCAGTGTAGAGGTCAAGTCTTACGCATATGTGTTTTGTGCAGGAGAAAGGAACAGGAAACTCAAGCTTATTGGCCGAGACTCGCGCTGCCCTGACGCGTCTGAACCAGCAGGCCAATCAGCTCGCGTTTGACTCGGTGTTCCTGCAAATCAAACAGCAGCTTTTCCTTCTCAACAAACCACAGGTGCGTTTGCACGGCGTGTTTTTGCTCACTGTGAAGGATTGAAAAGGTCGTGTTTGATTCGATGTGCTTTTGATGTTTTAAGGCTTGCGGTTCTGCTAGTTTGGGTGGAACGCTAACTGATGATCTACCGGCCTTCAGTTTGTCACCGCAGGAGTACATCACTAATGTAAGACAATATTAAGTCAATGTCCTTATGATGTCAAACATGATGACAAATCACAAAGACGCTCCTACAGGTACAAGGACAAACACAAGCCACTGGTGTTCACAGGACTAGAGGAAGCTTAATGGGTGTTATTACACACTTTTGTGTTTTGTCTATAGATTGGCCAGTATATCATGTCTTTGCCTCTGCATCTGGAGCCATTCGTGACTCAAGAGGATCCAGCGCTGGAACTTGCCTTACACACCGGCAAACTGCCGTATCCACCAGAGCAAGGTAAACACAAGCACACATCCCAGCGGATGAATCAAGAAACACTTTCCTACACTAATATATGATGTGTATCTCTATAGGCGACGACGTGCCTGAGCTGGAGAACACGGCGGATTATTGGCTGGGTTCTATCGCCAGGGCGACCATGCAGACCTATTGTGATGTCATCCTACAGCTTCCTGAGCTGAGCGTACACGCAACCAAACAGCTGGCAACTGACATAGGTGACATCATCATTACGTGTATTACGACATTATCACCAACAATAATTAATATGTAACGCTTGCACACAATGACACTACAAAGCTGATGGAAATGTTTTTATTATTCATTATTAACATCAAGATTTGCAGTTCACATTTACAAACAGTTATTAAGGTAAAGTGTGGATTTTGAGTCATGATTTCTTGTAAGTTTCCACCATTTTTATTTAAATTCTTTCATTCACTTGTTGATTATAAATGTTGATTTAAATATTTTATTTCTGTTAATATTCCAATGAAAATGTTTTTTCTTAATGGCAATACACACACACACACACACACACACACACACACACACACACACACACACACACACACACACACACACATATATATATATATACTAGAATTGTTTACTATAATTCTTAACTATTCACAATTATTAATATCTATCTATATCTATATATATATCTATATATATCTAGATATATCTAGATAGATAGATAGAATTGTTGAGTAGTTATAGAATTAGTATAGATAATTCTAGTAAATATCTATATTTATATATACATTAATATTTTTAAAGTGTATTAATTAAAAATAGGCCTTTGACACACTCAAGTTTCCTTAGTTATTTGCCTGATTTTCTTTTCATAATAAATGATTGGTTATAATTTAGAGCGTGTCAGTAAAAACACTTGTGTATGTGTGTTTTCTTATTGTCATTACAGAGTACCTGAGTAACGTGATGGATGCGCTGGGGTTGCAGACCTCTAGAACCCTCCAGCATATCGTCACTCTTCTTCGTGCCAAACCGGAGGAATACCGGCAGACGGCCAAACCCGTCCCGCGCAGACTGACGTCCACCATCGCCACCCTGAGGGGTCTGGAGTACTGACAGCGGGACAGCCATGAGTAGACGGGTGTGTGTTCGTTGAAGGGTTTTTGCTGTTGTTGAATCGAACACCAAAATGTGACCATAAACAGATCTATATTCCCAAACAAACACAATAAATGTTAATGGCACTTCGGATGTGCATCTTTTATTTTTGTTTTTAACAAATTTTATCAGAAGTTGACGGTTTGGGGTAATAAATATAGTGGGATTTAATTGTGCAGAAAAGAAAAAGTTACATTGATTGTTTTGCTTATTGCTGTGAATCCAGTGATTTAAATTTGAAATGGCACAATGAAAGATTATGCATATTTATTTTTTCGTGTTTTGCATGTTAGCCATTATTCCTCCTAATCAATAATGAACATGAGCACTGTTGTGTTTCTGCTTTATCAAGCTACATGGTAACTATCTAATGCTTTTTATGTCTGGCTCTCTGACTTTGTATTTTTATTATTTTTGCTCACATGGGGGCAGTTTCATACAGAATTTCAAGAATGTTTTCAATTCTGTTAATTTAACAAAATAAAACATCTGAACAGATTAAGTGCATTGTTTTGTTTCACAGTGCATCATAATAAACATCACAGTAAGATCAGTTTTGCAATGCAAAAATATGTGGAAAAACAATTGTCAACATTGTAGTAAATTAATTCCTCAAGAAATTCCCCAACCCATTATCCCTGGACTTGACGTAAAAGAAACATTGTTTAAGAAAACATGATTTTTATATGCAGGACATATACTATTAAGCCATATTTGACCAAATGTTCAAAATTCTTAATGCAAGGCTGCATTTATTTGATCAAAAATACAGTAAAAACAGCACTATTGTGAAATATTATTACAATTTAAAAGGAAATGTTTTCTATTAGAATAGATTTTAAAATGTAATCTATTCCTGTGATCGAAGCTGAATTTTCATCATCATTACTCCAGTCTTCAGTGTCACATGATCCTTCAGAAATGATTAAATAAGGTTTCTTTGATGAATAGAAAATTAAAAAGATATATATTTGAGGACTTGTCACTTTTCATCAATCTAATGTGTCCTTGTTGAATAAAAATATTAACTTTATTTTTTTTTTAAACCTTACTTACCCAACACCAGTTTCATCTTGTTAAAAAAGGGGGAAAAATATGGATGTGTGTGCATTAATACATACTAATGAAGTCTCATAAGAAGAAAAAACGCATAAAAACACATCAAGGTTGTTTATCACTTTAATCATATTGATTACTGATCATGTTGATTGATCGGGATGATTGGCAGTGGTCAGAGAGGTGGTGATTGCATATCTGTAATTCAAGTACATCAAATCAAACTTAATACACAAGAAACAGGTGATCAAACTTGACATTGAATACAAGAGCAGGCACAGTAAATCGAACGAGAAGAATCGGATGCAGACAGATCTATCATTCCAAATCATTTTAAGAGGGCAGTGTGCTTCAATGTGAGTGAAAGATGGAGAGACAAGCTTGACTTGTCCTGAAAAGAAACGAAAAAACGAACATGTTTGGGAATAAAACAAAATCAAACTGATGTGGATATGTGTCGTTGTGTTCTCGCTGGAAGCATGCTTTATTCTGCGTTACTTTGTGACCCCTGGACCAAAGTGGTCTTAACGCCTTCTAAAATAAAACCAAACACAGGCTCTTTTATATATATCTATATCTATATATATACGTGAACAACAAAGTGGTCATAAAAAATATGAACAATCTTTGAAATGGAACAAAGAGATGAACTCCGAACAAAAACTCTGTATAAAATATAAATTATTCAATAAATTGATAATTATAAACAAAAGCATTTATAAAACTATAAATATGCACAACTTTGAAAAAACAAAGACCTATTTGGGCTATAAGGTTTCTTTCTGGGCTGGGAAACGACCCAGTGACCCAGGCCGGAGACATCTCGTTTTCGCTTGGTAAAGTTTCGAAAATATAAGCTGTGTCATATTGTCTTTCTCCTGAAGGTCGTATTGTCCACTTCCATCATCTGCATTCCATATATCAGAAGCCGCTGATATCAACACACCCAAAATATCACGAACCGTCCCTCACACCAGACACCGGACCGCTGCCTGCTCGAAACCTCCGCAGTCTCTCATATTCATTTCATTCTGTCTTTCAGTCATTTCTGTCGACTCGCTAATTAGCAGAGGCTTTTCATCTACAATTACAGACTTGGCACATCAAGCATCTTTGTCAAGGGCTTCCAGCATCCATCTTTTATCGTCTATCTGCCCTGTCATCCTATGTAGCGTATTGATTAGCACATCTGTTTATATGTCAGTAGTCTATAAACCTCGACTCGTTTGCTTCACATGCGGCTCAAGTGTGACACTCACTTGACTCTCACTTTTTGTGCAATCTTGAATAATACGAACATATAACTTATTAGTTTGTAAATGCCCTTGTGTTAAATGCTAACAGATTAGCTGCTGTGCTACGATGCTAAAGATGCTACTGACTGAGGCCCAGATTTGAAGCAAAAACTCAACTGTGATGTTTTTGCATTAGGCTAAAGCTAAATGCTAAAGGTTTAGCTTTAGCCTGGTGTCCTGAGATATAAAAAGAAAAACTTCTGTTGGGTAACACAGCATTTTAGGACACCACATAAGCATGATTAGAATTTGTAATGGAGTTTATTACAAAATATACCAAACAGGCCTAAGCACGTTCAGCTCAACTTAAATGTTTTGCCTTAGCAATGCTAAAGATTTAGCTTTTGCCTCATGTCCTGAGACATAACAAACTTATAGATAAACAAGTTGGGTAAAACTTAGCATTTTAACACACCAAATTAGCCTGATTAGAGTTAGCAACTTTAATTCTGTAGCCTATTTAACAACTCAACTGTGATGTTTTGCATTAGCCTAAAGCTAAATGCTAAAAGTTTAACTTTAACCTGGTGTCCTTAGAACCAAAAATAACTTCTATGATAAATTGGATTACAATTTTAAAACACCAAATTAGACATTTTAATTCTGTAGCCAATATTACAGAATGACATTCAAAATTGTTCTCTGAAGAATTTATTTGTTTTTATTGATTTGGTCCATTGTACAAGCTAAGCTTTGCTAAGCTAAAGGCTAAAGACAAATGGCTATGTGTATAAAGGGATGAGCCCTGTGTCCTAACTTCCTGTTTTAACAGGAAATGCATCAACAAACGACTCCAAAACGCCTTTCAATGGATCTTTAAAACAATCAGACGAGATGAAAATGAAAAATGGCTGCACGGGCAGGCAGAGGTCTGGTGCGGAACTGAGCATTCACGTTTTTCACCTGAGATTAGAGACACAACGCCTCTACAAAAACACAGTTTCCCACACTGCATCCGTTTGTAAGGAAGACGCTGAGACTGATACGAGCCTCCACTTTGCCTTTGCTACATCTCCGTCGGATTATCATTCATATTATTGCCAATGAGAGCAGGTGAACTCAAACTGAGAATGAAACGCTATCAGCCCCGATGCATGTGGGAAAAGACGCCGTATCCCGCTTACAGAGGATTCTAGCATCAGCACAGTTGTTATCATGGCTACAGAGAAAACTAATGTTGTACGCAGACAAACATTAGCCAAACACTTAGATAGATAGACGACCCCACAAAAAAGAGAGATACGCAACCAAAATATACAGTCCAGGCGGCATTTCGATGGAAGAAATGAAACCGAACGGGAATGTCACATGGGGCAGTATGTAGCAGAACAGATTTTGGTGGCATTGAGATTTTTTTTTTTTTTTTAATCTAAAACTAATAAAACAGTTCAGTGTGTAACTCGCAGTCAGAATTTATTCACATTTTCTTTCTATTTCAAAACAAAATATAGCTCTTTTAAATATATTATTTTCTTAAATATCCATTGCATATCATGTTTTTTATTTTTATTAACATCTTTATTATTAATATCTTTTTTAATTCTTTTTTTTTTTTTTTAGCCCTCCCCACTTCAACTTCAAGGGCTAGCAGAAAATACAGTCATGCAAAGTCTCATGCTGGTAAACAAAGTTACAAAAATGCATTTTTTTTTATTTTTTTTTCTCTCTCCAAAGAGAGAGTTTTTCTTTTTTCATATATTTTGACATCCATTTTCTCACAGTTCAGTCTACGAGGAAACAATCTCTTTGATGAAGCATATCTCCCTCCAAAAGAGCGCGTTAATATTCTTTTCTTTCGTCCTATTCTTTTTTGTGTAAGTCGCTGCGTTTGTTCGTAGGGTGGACGGCATTGCATTTTTACAGTCGCATTCGGACATCGGCGGCGTCGCATGCCTCGTGTACCATGGAGATGTTACTTATCAAAATATAAATTTGTTCTTTTTTTTTTTTTTGTACATTTATTCTTGATTCGTTTGGCGTGACCTCCTGCGCTCCCTCTGATTAGTTAAGAAGGAACGTGCAGTCAAGCCAATAGGAGAGAATACGAGACAGAGATGGAGGGAAACTCTGAAGGCAATTTTAGACAAGTCGTACATAGACGATTTTTTTTTAGAAAGGGAGATTTTAAGAATGTCTCTGCGTATCCCTGACCTTTATACCCTCTTTCCATGAAGACGAAACGCTAGTTATTGGTCCAAGCACTCACATGTGCATGTATATAATCTATGGCAGCATTAGCTATACTAAATCACAAAATAAATCACATAATAAACCTCTATAATCAGAGAGGATTCCCATGGGAAAAGTCCTCAATTTGAGGGTTTTTTGGGAATTAGAGACAGCACCCCCTGGCAGAACAGCCAATCCGTTCATATTTAAAGGGACGAAAAGTTCAGATCTGACAGGGAACATCTAAAGTCATTTTGTGCCGTTTTAGCTTTCGTACATTATTTGGTCACAGTTGGGCTTTGGTCTGTCGGGACTGTGTTTTCGATGTTGCCTCCCCCGAACGTACGGGAAAAAACCTGGAAGACTGTTTGGGAATAGCAACGTACATCTGTTACCAAAGCAGAGTGCTGCGTTTCACTTTTCAGTGCTCTAGATTCATTCACAAAGAAAAGCTACTGTAAGACTCGGACTTTTCTCGGACGGGGAGTGGGGAACTACCACACGGCAATACACGGACAACACACTTTGCTGCTAATATGCTGAGTGGGGGAAAAGAAAAAAATGTGCATGACTAAGTCATTTTTAGTCATTCTGTGCAAACGGTCGATGAATATCAGTCTGTAAAAAGTCTGTCGGAGAGTTCTCCCAGCCAAGAAATGCTACAGGGTCTTAGCAGAAATGCTACATAATTATTCTAACTTGGTCCTTCATTCTTACATATAGACTAATATACAGAAACTCAGGGCCCAGGTGAGTGCGGCAGTCAAAACGCCTGGTGTTTTGATCTTAAAACATTGGAATGTTTTTCCGTTCGTTCCTTCAAGAGTCTTTTTTCTCTTTCAGGTGTCAGTGCAATGTTCGGTTTTGTTGCTGTAATGTCAGTCAGTCTGTAGAAAGAGGAGTGATCCGGAATTTCGGTGAGGTTGCTTTGGTTACCGTGTGAAGATTCGGCATCGGAAATTTCCAGTTTCCTTTGTTGTTGTTTTTTTTTTGTTTCCAGTCACACCCTCTCGCCACTCCGACATTCCTCACACGTCCCGTATGGATGGTGCGGTCCCATCTGCAAAGTTTTCAGGATTCAGCGACTAACTGTGTCTCCTTAAAAGAATTGCCAAATGCTAGAAACTTAACACTGTGGACAAAAACAGAAATATAATGATTTTGTTAGAAACAAGAATTAATTATGCAATGCTTTAAAAAAAAAAAAAAAAAAAATCACAGAAAAAAAAAAAAACAACAACAAAAAAAAAAATCACAGAAACCGTAAGATGTAGAAATGATTTTACAGAAACCACACAAAAACAAAATTACTGACAAAAAAAAAAGAAGAAAAGAATTTGAGACAAACACGGTTAAAACGTTTCTACACACAGATCTCAAGATGAAGATGCATGCACTGTGCAATGTATCTTCTCAGGGGTGAAAAAGTCCAGTCCCGGAGAAAACACACAGGTGCTAATTACAATTAATGGCGTCACACAGTGTTTAACCTGAAGTCTAAAGATGCTGAAGATTACACTTGACTAACTAAATGTGGCCAATTAACTTTCTAGATCAAGCAGGAATGGAATAGTCCACCCCAGATACATTCTAGATCAATTTAAAAATACAATAGGCTACTACATTATTATTGATAAAGGAAACTTATTGATTATATCTGAGAACAGTAGAAAGCTGGGGAGGGTTTACCTGTGAATCGCTGGTAAAAGTTAAGCATGTACTGCAAGAATTCAGTTAACAGATAATTCATTCAACTATATGATAATATAAGCGGAATAATTTGTCAGTTTGAGTCAAATTATGAGATTTGAACAAAAAAATTAAACAGCTGAACATTTCAGGCCAATGAAATTATGCCTATGGTTTTGTACATATTTTTTTGGGTTACACTTTATTTCGATAGTCTACTTTAGACATTTTATTAACTATAATTAACTTTGCAACTACATGTCACCTAACTCTCATTAACTTGCAACTGCATGTCAAGTGACTCTCAGAGTACTAGTAAACTGTTAGGTAAGGGTTAGTAGAATAAGTTGACATGTACTTGATAACTTATAGTCAGAAACTAAGTAACTTTGCAACTACATGTCAAGAAACTCTCAAGTAATTAGAGTATTAGTAGACTGTTAGGTTAGGGTCTTAGATTGGAAGTTGACAAGTAACTTTGCATGTCAATGTCAACTAACTCTCATTAATTTGTAACTACATGTCATCTAACTCTCAAGAGAGTATTAGTAGACTGTTAAGAGTTAGTAGTAGAATAAGTTGACGTACTTGAAAAGTTACTTATAGTCAGTAACTACAGGTAACTTTGCAACTACATGTCAACTAATTCATTAATTTGCAACTACATGTCATCTAACTCTCAAGGGACTATTAGTAGACTGTTAGGTTTAGTAGTAGAATAAGTTGACGTACTTGAAAAGTTACATATAGTCAGTAACTACAAGTAACTTTGCAACTACATGTCAACTAACTCTCATCAATTTGCAACTACATGTCATCTAACTCTCATGAGAGTATTAGTAGACTCTTAGGGTTAGTAGTAGAATAAGTTGACATGCACTTAAAAGACTTATAGTCAGTAACTACAAGTAACTTTGCAACTACATGTCAACTAACTCAATCTGCAACTACATGTCATCTAACTCTCGTGAGAGGATTAGTAGACTCTTAGGGTTAGTAGTAGAATAAGTTGACGTACTTGAAAAGTTACATATAGTCAGTAACTACAAGTAACTTTGCAACTACATGTCATCTAACTCTCATGAGAGTATTAGTAGACTCTTAGGGTTAGTAGTAGAATAAGTTGACATGCACTTAAAAGACTTATAGTCAGTAACTACAAGTAACTTTGCAACTACATGTCAACTAACTCAATCTGCAACTACATGTCATCTAACTCTCGTGAGAGGATTAGTAGACTCTTAGGGTTAGTAGTAGAATAAGTTGACGTACTTGAAAAGTTACATATAGTCAGTAACTACAAGTAACTTTGCAACTACATGTCAACTAACTCTCATCAATTTGCAACTACATGTCATCTAACTCTCATGAGAGTATTAGTAGACTCTTAGGGTTAGTAGTAGAATAAGTTGACATGCACTTAAAAGACTTATAGTCAGTAACTACAAGTAACTTTGCAACTACATGTCATCTAACTCTCATGAGAGTATTAGTAGACTCTTAGGGTTAGTAGTAGAATAAGTTGACATGCACTTAAAAGACTTATAGTCAGTAACTACAAGTAACTTTGCAACTACATGCCAACTAACTCATCAATTTGCAACTACATGTCATTTAACTCTCATGAGAGTATTAGTAGACTCTTAGGGTTAGTAGTAGAATAAGTTGACGTACTTGAAAAGTTACATATAGTCAGTAACTACAAGTAACTTTGCATCTACATGTCAACTAACTCATTAATTTGCTACTACTGAATGTCTAAAGCGGACTATCGAAATAAAGTGTTACCTTTTCTTGTTAGCAGGTTTTAGTTTAGGTAAGAGGCAATAAATCGGTCAAAAAGTGTTGATTGTACACATATACAGCATTCAAACGTTATCTGGGTGAATGAGTGCATTTCAGTTATGGAAAGAAATAGTTTTTCTTGTTAATATGCAAACAGAAATTGAAAATGCACACACACAAATACACCATAAACAAATGCTCATTTACATAAATGTCAACATAACACATACAATCTTTAAAGAACAACCAGCATACATAAAGAGAAAGGCAGAGATGAGTTTAATGGGCATTCACTCGTGTAGATACAGATTTGTACAGATCAAGTTTACGATGTCGGCCTAGAAGCTTTGCTTTAACAGGTGAAGCTAGTTAAATCTAGCTAGCAGTGTATGAGTCTCTACAACAACACTGTAGCCTAAATTATCCTCATAGAGGGGTCTTGCTTTTTTAATATAAACATGTTCGATGTGTTTCAGTGACCTGACAGTGTTGTAATAGGGCACAACTACATGGAATACACAAGTCAAAGAAAAAAAATCAGTTCTTTTTAAACATTTTTAAACATCCGATTACAACAAGAACAGCACAATATTAACTTCAACAATTACTTACAAATGGAGGAAAGAGATTTCTTTTTTTAACTAGAGAATGAATCTTCTCAACTAACTAATCACTAGAGATCCATAACTAATGAAGACTAATCAGTTTTAGTGGAAGAAAGTCTCTGGTTTCACAGTGTATGAGAAGGCCTGGCATCCCGCAACAATTAAAAACATGTTAAAATACAGACATTTTAACAAGGGTTGCTGCCGATGTCGTGCAGGATTCAATCGTCCTGCAGATCTGGTATTGCAAGTACAGTATAATTAAAGTAAAATAAAGTATTATAAAATTGAATTTTGTTTGGGTTCCATATTTTTTGACATTTCGGTTCTGAATAGAAAATATGGCATTAACTATAATTTTAGAATTTAGCACAAAATGTATCTACTACAACTTTACTGTTATATTACCATTCAAAAGTTTATTGTAAAAGTCTATTCTGCTCACCAAGGCTGCATTTATTTGATGAAAAATACAGTAAAAACAGTAATACTGTGAAATATTATTACAATTTAAAATAACTGCGTTCTATTTGAATATTTAAAATGTAATTTATTCCTGTGATCAAAGCTGAATTTTCAGCATCATTACTCACAAATCATTCTAAAATCATTTTGTAACATTATAAAATGTCTTTATTGTCACTTTTGATCAATTTAATGCATCCATGCTGAATAAAAGTACTAATTTCTTCAAAAAACTTGACTATATGTGACCCTGGATCACAAAACCAGTCACATGTCGCACGGGTATATTTGTGGCAATAACCAACAATACATTGTGTGGGTCAAAATTATCAATTTTTCTTTTATGCCAAAAATCATTAGGATATTAAGTAAAGATCATGTTCCATGAAGATATTTTGTACATTTCCTACCGTAAATATATCAAACATTTATTTTTGTGAGTGAATGCAGCACAATCACGAACATAAATGGACAACTTTAAAGGCGATTTTCTTAATGTTTCGATTTTTTTGGCACCGTCAGATTCCAGAATGTCAAATAGTTGTATCTGGACCAAATATTGTCCTATCCTAACAAACCATACATCAATGGAAAGCTTACCCATGTGACTGGTTTTGTGGTCCAGGGTCACATATATTCTTTTTTTAGATAATTTTGAAGCCTTTTCGCTCCCATCTACATGTCATTTCTATCCCACCAAACTTTGGTTATCATAAAAACTGTAGCAATTCCAAATTGGAAAACAGGACCGATTTGGGAAAGAAGGGATTCTGCAGGACGACTGAATCTCGCATGACGCCGGGAACATTATGGGATCCAGGTTTGCATGACAGAGGAACCATGTTTAAAACAAAATGGCTCCTTACTGATACTGTATATGTACTGTCTCAGCAGTGGGTTGTTCTCCATTGGGGAAACTAAATCACATTTAATGATTAAAAACTAGATAACATACAGTTTCCTATAAACTACAACTTTGCAAGTATTGCAACATGTTATTTTTCTCTTTGCTATTTCAGGGAAGTAATTTTCTCAGAAATGGCTTATTTACTTATAGTATCATCTCTTTTGTTTATGATTCTGGAAGCACTTGGTCACATCGACCTGAATACATATATATTTTTGTCTAGTTCTATTAATCCAAAAAGAAACACAGTAACACTTAACGTATATATCATATACAAATGAAACTGTCGTGTAATGTTTTTGAAAACAAAAACAAATCGTCTTTGAAAAAACATTCAAAATATGATAAAAAAAACAACATCAGGACACTAACATTGACAAGACAAACAAGAAATGCTCTTGAAATCATCACATCCTTTTCGTCATCTTCCATTCTTTTAACCTTTTCATTAGGATTAATCATACGCTTGCACATACATTTAAAACACCACATGTGCAAGTATGTTTGCAGCATTATGAATTAGGGTGGAATATTGCACATGATTTGCATATGTGGGCGAGTTTGCACAATATTCCTTTTTTTCTGGAGCATCATCTTAAAATCTTACGCTAACACATCACAAACACTGTGCACAATGGCAGACAAAGAAAAATAATTTCATCAAATGTACTTTCCACACTTTTTTTGCTCCTCATATTCAGTTTTCGGACTGGAAGTCTTTGCTTAGAGGTGGGCGAAACTTGGCAACATGTTATAATGAGCAAAATAAAGTATGCAAACAAATAAACAAACAAAAATGACGATGAGCCAGAACGATGCGCAAAATAAAATGAAGTGATTATATGGCAATGAATGCTCAAATAATCAATTGGTCAGATTTATCTTTCACCCATTCAGTTTTGATTCAATAGGTTTGCAATTAAACGAAATTATTTGACAGCCAATAACAGTCCAACGACAAATTCAAACAAAAACAAACAAACATGATACATTTCATTTTTAACCCCTACGAACGTTTCTATTCAGAGTAATGATTGCATATGTACATTATTCTTGCATTCAAAATTCTGGTGCGTTTTCTACAGTCCAGAATTACGTTTATTCACAGTAATATTAATCTTAATTCAGAGTTTGAGGGAAATGGAAACACAAAGCAAGGGTGCATTTGAAATGAAAATGCATTAATCTATCTTCCTTGAGCATCAAAATCATTCCCTCTAAGACTACTGTGAAGCATGGGGGAAAAACAAAGCATTTGCTCCATTCGCACAGTTATTGACCAGCTTAACCTTGCCAAGTCCAGTTCAAACACGAACACGACCCGCGATCATTCACAAACTGTGTCTCTACCGACGCGCTCGCGATCAGTCATTGTTATTGCTGTGAATGTGAGTATGAGGCTGTTCTGCCTTTCTCTCCTCCTTTCCTGAGTCTTTCTGTCACTCGTTCCGCTTTTTCTGCTACAAAATGGAGGGAATGGGTGAGCGGCAGCGACGGAGGGGTCCCGGGGCCTCGTAAGGGTCAAAGGGCGTGCTGGTGATGGGGGTCAAACGCAGGGACGACCCCGCCATTCCTGATATGTTGTTCAGGCTGCGAGATTTCTCGTAACCGGTGGCTGCCAGATTGTTCGCCCACGTTAGTGACAGGTTGAATCAATTTTAAATGCGTGTTTTTCGATTGAACAGCATGAGCGATGGGGTGGATCGTCATTGGGCGTTACATGTTCGGTTAATATATCGGTTTGAGTGAGAATGTGGCCGACAGAAAATGAATTATTGGGAAAGGAACGAAAGAAAAAGAAACATGAGTGTAAAATTTAAACGTAGATATAAAGTGGGACAAACGTGAAGATACAGGTAAAAGACAGACGGACAGACATACACAGGACAAGACAGGACAAAACAGGAAAATGAGAGTTATGAAAATCATCATACATTGGTTTACTAAAAAATTCCACAACATATAAACACAGTTTCCCAGAAACCAAATACTCCACAGATAAACGTCCACACATTCCCACTGGTTGAAGAAAACACTGGCTGGATTGTTTGCCACTAAGTTGTGGTAAAGTTGGGATTTGAGATGAAGTGTTTCAGTTAACCAGTGCAGTGTAGAGTAAGACTAGACAACACATAAGACAGAAGCTGAAGTGCCTTTCTCGGCCAGACTGTGGGAGATTGTTGAACAAACCACGGGAGCCATTGTGAGACATTTCAAAACATTTATATAAAGTGTTGTTAGTGTTTTTAAAAAAACTTTTTATTACTTTGCTCCAAAACCTGGTGAACTGCTCAGCTTATGACGTAACACTCTTTTTTTGAACAAAGTATTTTTTTTAATACATTTTTTATTGATTTGTTTTTGTTTTGTAATGAATGAATGAATGAATCATTTATATAGTGCCTTTCCGAAGCTCCAGGTCAAAAATATATTGATACATTTTGGTATCAAAAAACTAACAAATAATAATAATAATAAAACAAATTCTATATAGCGCCTTTTAAGGCTCAAGGTCAAAAATATATTGACGCATTTTGGAAACAAATAAAAAAATATTTTATGTACTTTGTATTGATGCATTTTTTAATTAATGAATGAATGAATTAATAAATACACAATTTAATTTAATTTAATTTAATTAGTGCCTTTCCAAGGCTCAAGGTCAAAGATATATTGACACATTTAGGTAATTAATATATTTTATTTTTGACCTAGAGCTTTGGAAAGGCACCATATAAATGTAATTATTTATTTTGTATTGATGCATTTAAAAAATAAAAAATATATATTTTTTTTATTTATATGGTGCCTTTCCAAAGCTCTAGGTCAAAAATATATTGATACATTTTGGTATTAAACAAACAAACAAAAAAACAAATAAATTATTCTATATAGTGCCTTTTCAAGGCTCAAGGTCAAAAATATATTGACACATTTTGGTAATATATATATCATTTATATGGTGCCTTTCCAAAGCTCTATGTCCAAATATATAGATACCTTTTAGTATTAAACAAACAAACAAACAAATAAAAATATTTAATTTATATAGGCTCAAGGTCAAAAATATATATATCGTTTTTGGGAATAAATAAATAAACTTTCATTCATTCATTTAATCATTAATATATAGTGCTTTTCCAAAGCTCAAGATCTATAAATCATTATATACAGAAGGTATGTCTAGGCGGATCACTAGGTTTTGGAGCAGACTGAATGTTACTCACTGAGGTGAAGTAATTCTCAACCAAGTGTTTCTGTACTACTATTAAAAATCACCCTAAGAAGCTGATTAATACACTACAGTTGAGTTAGTGCACAGATATGCTCTTGTGGACCGCTGGCGGGTTTCTTTGACAACCTCCTGAACATCCTATTATACTTCACTTGACTGAAAGGTCATAAAGCCTGCGTTTGTATAATATAATCATGACAAAAAAAAAAAAGTTCATAACACTTCCACTGCATTCACGTTATCGGAATTACCGTAATCACAAGATGACAACACAGAATCTATGGCTGTTTACATCTTCACACCCATAAAATACCAACATTTATGGCTTTGCTGATGACATGAAAATATGCAACAACAAAAAAATCTTGCAAAATATTAAGCAACTAATAGTACGTTTTTTTTTTATATAACGCCTACCTAAAAGTTGGCCACAATAAAATAAGCAAAAACAGTAATGTATCTACATAAAACTCCCCAGAAACTCTGAATTACGGTAATTTCGATATAAATTACATTCATGACATTTATTTCATACATTTAGTGTATTATAATTCCATCTTTTGACATAGTAATAAAACAGACTTATGAGTGTTACATTGAGCTTTAGTGAGATTAGTAGTCAGGCTTTAGTGACCAAACATTTAAGTGAAGTGACTAGCAGCGACCTTCCACCCACATATCAGATTTATTTGTCTCTCTCCCGCTTTCTCCCTATATGCGTGTTTGTTCGGGAGAGGAAGAGGTGAATGTGGGAAAAGTTTGCCGCACGTTGATCACAGAAAAATACTCTGGAAGAAAAACAAGGACGATAAGGGGAAAAAAAAGAAAGACAACTTTCCTCTGAAAGTAGGACAACAGCTTGGACACACACACACACACACAAATGCATTCGGACACAAATGTGCTGAGTCAGGTCTGATATAAAATTCACACACACACACGTTTTTAGGGGACTTTCCATAGACAAAATGATTTTTATACTGTACAACTGTACATCCTCTCCCCTTACACTAAACCTATCCATCACAGAAAACTTTCTGCATTTTTACTTTTCAAAAACATCACTTAGCATGAATTATAAGCCGTTTTCCTCGTGGGAAGCAAAAAATGTCCCCACAAGGACAAGGATTTCGGATATTGCCATCTTTGTGACGGACGGACACAGACGGACGTGAGGACCATCGCAAAAAACGACTAGCACATACAGAACAGCCTGTGTTTATAATACAGTACAGCACACATCGCTACCACAGTACAACACTACCACTACTTTATCTGCTGGTCAGGACAACAGAACAACAAAAACAACTGGATTGTTTTACCCGTCTGCCTGGTCAACATCGCTTCATACAGCCACACGCCCTTTTTATTATGTTTGCCCAGTAAGAGCTTTTAAAGGATTCCTCAGGAGACAGAGCGCATTAGTGAGGGTGGAATAAGACAGGAAGAGTGAATATATTTAATGGGACTGATGGATACTCGGTGTGTGTGAGAATGTAGCGCCACTAAAACAACAGGAAGTTTGTGTGACAGCACGGTGAAAACATTTTATGGGCTGAACAATCAAAAATGCATATATTAAAAATTTCAAAACTACCTTAAAAATATTTGAAGACAACATGAAATTAAAATGTACCTAATTTACTGTCATTTACATCTCATGTTGTCTTTAAGTGTGCCTACTAAATACCTGAAATGATTTATATTTTTGCTACATTATAATAAACGCTATGATTCCAACACATTTACCATGTTAAATACCCACAACAGCTTTGATACCTCTCATGCTAATGTAAGTGCGTTATAGTTTATATTATATTTCTTATCATGTACATGTAATATTTTATAATATTACCATGTTCAGATCGCTCAGTATGAGTGCTACAAGATTTGCATACCTACTGTGAACCAGGAAAACCTCATAAAGAAGTGTTTCCAGTTTGAACATGTACAGAACAATTTAAAACAGTTGATGTACCTACCCATGGTCACGCATTAGAAACTCTGGTGCTGCACTGACGGCCTGGAGGCGAATGAAGGATGAGATGAGTGTTAGTCACACAGTGGAAAGAGTTAAAAAGAGAGTGAATGACATGAAAGAACAAAAAAAGGGGGTGTGCAAATATCAAAACCACATTTAGATGCCCTAATAAAATTATAATCTTTAATAAATGCCACAGCATCAGCATCAGTTAGTTAGGCTATTGGATAATGATGATGATGATGAATGATGACGATGACACCCTGATAAATTGAGGCAATAATGGGTGTGATTGAGGTTATTGGGTGTTTATGTTAGGGCTGGGTTGAAAATATAAATTTCGGCTTAATCGTCTTCACTAACACTCTTCACATTATTTGAAGCGCTCCTCCCTTCCACAAAATCCCAATAAGCTTTGTGCCTTTTTAATTTTTTAATGAAGCATTTGCTAATGTTAATGCTGCCCTCACTATCGGTAATTTCCTACTTCGCCCTTCTGAAGTCATGATTATGAGCACATCGCATTCAAATTTTGACATGAGAGGGCGTTCATGTCCATTTTGTTATTAACTAGGAAACTATAATGCTTCCAATAGCACGTGACGTGAAGGCAGCATTAAAATTCTGAGCTTTCCACTCGTATTTACGACTTTGTGGTGGCGTTCATGTGCCTTCAGTACGATCTTCCCGACAAGACTTGAACACACGAAAGGCTCAGCTTTCGAACTCTGTAAATTTTAATGCGAAATTAAAACAATAAATACCGTGTTGGCGCTCTTTGACGTGACAGTGAAGCGGCCGGCAGCGCGGAGCGCGCGTGAACTGATAAATAATATCTTCCGCTTTATTTCCGCTTTACAACACGAAATAAACACGACCATCAGAAGTTATTTTGAAAGATACAGTACAACTTTCCAAAATCCACATTATGTCTCATGTAATCTTGTAATAATGTTTTATTGACGGAAAGACGTCAATGAAACAATTTGTAAACAACAGCTCAACGTTAGCAGGCCTAACGTTACCTCAGAAAAGCCATTCAGTGACCATAAAGCTATAGTTAGCGAGAAATATATACTCTAGAGAGGAGCATTTTGCTATATATGCACTAAATTACATATTCATTATATTTTTACTTAAAATTTGATTCAATATTTAATGTAAGTTTGTATAAATCCATCATTAAAAACAAGTTATGACAGCCATCTTTAAATGTTTATATTTCAACGAATTGGAGTAGAAACAATTATATAAGTAATCATCATAAAACTACCTTATGTCCAATTTAAATGTTTGTATACAAATCTGTTGTTAATTTTAACCTTTAATATTGCAGTAATTCCAAATGACAGGGTTTCCTATAGTTTACAATAGTTGATAGAAATTATTTTGTTCTTGACAAAAATGTACATTTACAGTATGCTAATTAAATGATATAAAATCGAGATTAGGAACTGAATCGAAGTTCAAGCTTATGCAATTTGTGTCAATACCCAGTCCTGTTTTCTGTCACTTATGTTGCTTAGGTCTAGGCTACATGTGTGCAGTGAAAGCTTTATTCCAGCTCAGGCTGTTCCGGCAGTATTCCGGCATATCGACCGCTGGACTGTTAGCAATAGAGAGAGCTCACATTACCCACAATTAAGCTATATCGATCGGCTTGTGACCAGAACACAGAACACCACAACCATGACGGGCCGCTCACTGCTGGAATGTGCTGTAACAGGAGAACACATCAAATGTGCTGATACTGTTCTGTTATCAAACTAGTCCTTAAACTTCAACAGTGCCACTTGTTAACCTTTAGCACAACAAGATGGCACAATAATAATAGAGATGCTTGTTTCCAGACAATAAATAGGAGGCATGTAAACAATGACACTAAATGTATAGTTCAAAAATGGATTTCTAAATGACAAGTTGTGATATTTGCAGACAGGAAATGCACAGTTGCAAACACACACATGCAACATTAACAACTACACACATAGACATGGAAGGAGTGTGTGTGTGTTTGTGTGAGTGTGTGTGATGATATGAAATGAGTTCAGTGATATAGTGATAAAACCCTCAGTTATTTTAGTTTATGAATGATCTTTAACTAAATGCGTTAATTTAACAATGTTAATTTAATGCACTTATTCCAAAATGTAAGAATGTATTATACTTACTATAATACCTAATGTTACAGTGTTATTAATTTCTTAAGAAAAATCCAATTTAAACTGATAAAATCCACCAAATGTAATTCTGACACGAACGTATTCGAACGCGTATATTTTTTAATCATACCAATTGAATTGAACCAAATTGTGACTAAAATTCAGATTTCCTGATGCATTGCACAATTGAATCATATCATCAGGGCAAATATTTACACGTCTATCTGTAATGCATAACCGCTTCACTACACAGACTAAATATAGACCTGATGGAGACCCTGTTTTAATGGAGAAAAAAAGAGATTTCATGCGGTTGCCTTGACGGAACTAGAGCACACCTGTTTAGTTTTGAAAAATGTCCTGCTCAAGGCATCTTTCATAAAGACTATAACTTTGAACTTGAAATGCAACTTTAGGCTACAATTTGTGTATATATAATGGAAATATCAATAAACTGAAAGACTGTTATGTGAAAGACACCCACGCTTTACACCTTTCTTGAAACAGTTTAAAGTGCTTCAATAACAAAATATAATTAAATCCATAAAGGGGTCATATCATATTATTATGTATAACAGCAAAAACGTTTTTCTTTTATATATATATATATATATATATATATATATATATATATATATATATATATATATATATATATATATACACAATGAAAATGCATGATTATCTCTGACTGTCAAGTTCAATTGCAATTTTGCTTGATTTATTAAAATCAGTATTAAATATTCAATAAATAAATAAACAAATATAGAGCAATTTTTTTAAACAAATTTAAATAAATAAAAATTCATATTAAAGTTAGGAATACTTGATTTATTATGATATATATATATATTTTTTTTTTAACATATTTTTTTTAAATGCATGGTGATCGCTGATTGTCAGTTGCACTTGCAACTTTGCTGGATTTATAAAAATAAAAATAATTAAATAATAAATCATAAAATCTTAAAAATAAATAAATATACAGCAATAAAACTTAAAATGTTTTTTTTTTTAAATAATAATAATAATTATGAATATAAAAAATATATTACAACCAATATAAATATATATATTAAAAACCCATTAAAATATGAAACAATAAATAGCAATAAGACTGCTGATAATGAATGTTTTATCTCAAAAGATTGAGGAATATTTGGTTCATTATGATATGACCCCTTTAAAATCAGATTCGCTTTTATTCTCGAATAAAAATACATACATCATTTATGAAACTATTGTAGTTGCCACAATGAAACTACTGATGTTTGCTTGCGAGTGTGGCCCACATTGATGAACTTTGACCAGTTGAACACACACGAAAATTGACCAGTTTGAACAACACACACACAAGACCATAAACATATAAGACAAACAACAGGACATGGAGGAAGACAACAGAAGATAGAGAGACACACAGAGAGGGAAAGAGAACTCACAATGGCTTACAGAGATCCTTCACAGAGACTTCAGTTGTCTGATACTGACTTTGACTCTGAGCAAATAGCCTCATGCAAACAGCATTACAGCAGGGCAGGTCGGTGCGCGCACCCACACACACACACACACACACACACACACACTCCTCTAAGAACAGTGAACAGCATTTAGGGATTATATTGCACAGGAAGAGATCGCTTTAACACCCAGAGCAATATGTGTGTGTCTGTATAGGTTCCACAGATGGCAGGAGTATATTTAGATGTTAAATCGACTCCCATTGGCACAGACTCACACACACAGTTTACACTCACTGTATCGTACCCAATTAACAGTCTAATGTCCGTTCAACGAGGCACTATGGCTCTGTTCCAAACCCCAGTGCGCTGCCTTGCTGTCTACATAGTCTGTTAGCTTCTAAGGCAGCATCCTAGCTGAAATGGAACCTCATAAGTGACTGATCTGAAATGCTCTCCATGGCCACTAACTGTGTTAATGGTTACTCACACACCACACAAATAGTGCCGAAGCGCCCGGGAGACTCGACGGATGCTTGATTCCAGTGAGGACTGACGTCAGCAGTTGCACAAATAACACTCAAATAATGGGTGAAATAGTGCATTTTAAATGCATGAAACCATTTTCCATGCCATGTCTTTTTCGATGAAAATCACAATGCATTATGGGATTGTGTTTTTCATGAACGTTACTTATGATTCCACCTTATGTTGTGGCCAAAACAAGGCATCTTATCAAGGCCGCATAATTAGGGTGCTTGCCACGACTATTTAGTTATTTTCTCATCAATTGAATGCTTATTTCATTATTTTATACCTAGAATTAGTGATTTGAACAAACACATAACCCCAAATATTAAATGTTGGTGTGCAATTCGCTATTGCTTTTATACATTTTCAAACCAGTGTTGTTATTATTGTCTAAAATGATTACAAATCATTTTGTTAATTGAAATAAATCTGAAATAAAATATAAACATAAGATGAAAAACATAAAACTTAAATGAAAAATTGAAATGTTGCTTTGGAATAAAGTACTAAAATGACTAAAAATTAAAACATCACTGACTGTCGAATTCAGTTTTTATTAAAAAAAATTACTTTGTTTCATGGCGATCACTGACTATCAAGTTAAACTGAAATTAATAAATATTAGATAAATGAAAAATTGAAATATCAAAATAAATATGGAGCAATACGATAAAAAAAAAAAAAAGTAATCTTTTTATTACAATTCCTCATCATATGACACCCTTAAATTAGAGAATATTAGAGATGTATTAGAGAGAATATGAGAGAGATTTTAATTTCTAATGTCAGGTTGCAATATATGTAATTAATGAAACTAGCTCCATATGCTCTATACTATATGTAGATGTATGCTCACTAGGTTTTGAAACAGAGCCTGGCAGTTTAGCTAAGATGCCATATAACAGAACTCACACATACACATACATATCCTCAACAGACACTGGTCTTTAAAGCTTGACATAATGTTATTTCTGCATCTATAGGGTCTCTGGATGTTAAAAGTGATAGAGTGACTGCGTCCCAGAAGACGAGGTGTTGCTCAAGCCCAGGAAAACACGTGCGGTTCCTTCTTACCTGCTCTACGTCAGTCTGTCTGTGAGTCTGTCCAAATATCCCAGTGTCTGTCTGTCAACCAGTCAGTCAGACGTCAGTTACACAGCACACACACACGCACACCTCAAAAACAAGAGCTAACACACAGACTGTCACACACATGTAGGAGATTCCGGCTACGCTAGGAACTGAAGCAGGTTGAGGTCGTATGAGCAGATTCATAGGAATCTGTGCCACACATAAACACTCTTTCTCTCCATCCGTTTCTCTCATTCCCACATCATCCACTCAAAAAATATTTAGGCTAAATTTTAGATTATGTATTTAAATTGCATAGAAACTCAGTGTGTAAAAAATATATATGCAATTCAAATATATAAATAAATCTTAAATTTAGGCCCAGATATGTTTTTGAGTGAACGTTGCCCGCGCAGTGTTTGCAGCATGGCACAGAACCGAGAACTCGTGCTCATTTGAATTCACCTTGACCTCTATCGACCCCTGACCTTTAACCCTGAGGTGATTCGACTCAGCACAGCGAACACCCAAGCAACCTTCGAGTTCGTCTTTCTATGTGTGTGCGTTTTTACGTGTTGCCTTGGTGCGCACGTGCGGGTTAAAGGTCACCGGAAGAGTGAGGGAAACACATTGAAAACACAATAAGCGACGTCACATCACAACAAACACAACGCACGCACACACACACACACAGCGAGGAGGAGGAGGACGGGGGAGACAGTAGAACAGTGAGAGAATATATGAAGAAGCCAACATACAAACGCGGGATATGACACAACCTGAAGAAAAAGACAATACAGAGCGTGTGAGATCCCACTGAAAACACACACACACACACACACACACACACACACACACACACACACACACACACACACTGCAGCAGGTGCAGTTCCATTTGTAATTTGATCTCATATGACATTGAAAACAATCTTTGTTACACAACTCTATAGTGTCCAACTTTGTCCCATATGCATGTTTTTCTCATTACAGAGTATGAGGTTAGTGTAACAGACCTGAATAAGTAGTAAAGATTGGGTTTCTGCTCTCTTCTTTTGTAACATATACAGTATGCAACATTTCAAAGGATATTTAAAGGAATATTCCAGCTTATTTTCAACCTAATCATTTGGATTCTTTCACAGTCATAGACATGAACAGCACAGCAAATCAACAAAGTGCAACTATTAAATTGAATGAAACACTTAAACATTACATGCGATGGCTTGAGACTTAGTGTGATAAAATGACCAATGCATCTTTCTGCGATACTCAAATCTGATTGGTCAGTCGCTGGATTCTGCTCTCAAACATGTTAGTGTAATGATGTTACAGTCTCACTATTAACCTAAAATGTAACGTTAATTTATTTATTTACTGTTAAAAAATTTGGGCTCACCAAGGCTGCATTTAATTGATCAAAAATACAGTAAAAAAATTAAAATATTATTACAATTTAAAATAACTATTTTCTATTTGAATATATTTTAAAATGTAATTTATATCCTGTGATCAAAGCTGGATTTTCAGCATCATTACTCCAGTCTTCAGTGACACATGATCCTAGAAATCACTCTAACATTTCTGATTATTATCAGTTAATAACGTTTTTTTTTTCTGCTTAATATTTTTGTGGAAACTGTGATCGAATTTTTTTTTGTCAGGATGAACAGATGAAAAGAAAGTGAGAAAAACAGCATTAATTTGAATTAGATATATTTTGTGACATTAAAATAGTCTTTACAGTCACTTTTGATCAATTTACTGTGTCGTTGCTGAATAAAAGTATTTATTTCTTTAAAAATAAACCTGGAATATTCCATTAAACACATTTGATTGCTAGTCTACTGTCCTCTACACACACAGAGTGTCAGGAAAATGCACTTTTACAGTAAGATTTGTGTCATCTCACTGTATTTGTGCTGAGTTTCTACATGCCGAGTGTTAAAGTGGGTGATAAATTGTCCCCAGTGCACAGACATTTTTGGCATTGACTGTCCAGAGTGGGACAGTCAGCAATTTAAGAGGTGGCCAATCTGCAAAAACATACAAGAGCAAATCTATGTGTCAGAGAGTGTGTGAAACCCAAACTTAAACTCATATTCAGTAACATCATACAACATTAGATTCATTTCCTTTAACAGATGAAACTAATGACAGTTTGTTAGGACAACAACACAACATCAACACGAAAAATTACACCCGCCAACAACGAAACACCCATGCAGGTGTAAATGTGTGTGTAATTGTGTTAAATATCCTAGATCATTAATTATCGGAGCATGTGTTTGTATGTTTCTATTTCTGTGGTTGGTCTTTACCTCTGATCACTATGGTTTGATCCATGCCAAGGTGGAGTTTGCATTAATATCCTTCCAGCTTATACCATTCGTCTGTGATGGGAGGATTTGTGGCCGTCGGCTGATATCCTAAATCTAACTGTGCCAAATGGAGTCGGGTTGTGTTGAGGGAAAGGCAACCGGGGATATGTCGGGTTCTGAGAATCGTGCGTGCATGGATCGGACATTGTTTGTGTCATTTGTTGTGCGTCTTTGTGGATGGAAAGGAGATTTGTGTGGTCGTTGGAGGTGACAGAACAGGTAACAGAAGGTTTGACACTGAAAATGAAGACCAAGGATCAAGGAAAATGCAATGCAAAAAGGAAATTGAGAGAATGGAATATAGATGGCAAAATGAAGAGGATGGTGAATGTGAGGAAAGAAACGGAGGAGAAATTGTGTATTATTATGGAAAATTAGACATGCAAAAAAAAAATTAAGAAAAAAAAAACACCAAAGAAAAATAAAGAAAAAAGAGAAGAAGAAAAATGTCAAAAGAGAGATTTTTCAGATGTCAGTGTGTTTTTAAGGATGTTTTCACACTTGAATCCTTGAAAATTGCAAAAAACAACCTGGTTCACTCTGTATTCACACTGTTCCCGGCCTAAAATGAGGGGTTGGATCTGATTTTGACCCATTTTAGTGTTCATTGACTAGCATTGACTCAACCACTGGTGTAAGTTAACAGTGGGATTATGTTTGCTGGACAATATTTCTGCAATTTCATTTATTGGCTCAGAAATGACACACTTCACATTTAAATCTAATTTATTTATTGAAAATTGCTGTGGATAATATTACATTTCTGTGATGATTTCCTCACTTTGATGACTTCACTGCTAAATGATTACATGTAAATGTAAAATATTTTATTAAAATAGCATAAGCTGCTCAAGTCCTGCCACACCTTAAACTATGGAGATAAATTAGTCTCAAAATTAATGCGTTTACAAATATGATACACAAATGCGTACGCTTATTCACATTAACAAAAAAGTTTACATATTTGCAAACGGCAATGTATAACTCAGTTTATGTTTAAAAAAAAAAGAAAAAAATCTGTCTGTGAAATTAAGTTTATTTTTCTTACCCCACTCATGTTTTAAACATAAACTCATTTACTTTTTATATATTTTTCAGACGTAATTTTGCTTCTCAAATAAATGCTTCTTGATTTAAGAAAGTTTGGATATTTCTACTGTAAAACATGACAAAGATACTGAGAAATAAAATCATTTTCCATAGCGATTCACACACACTTGATGATTCACAAATGTAGATTCAACAAACAAACTTTCAGAAATGTGCAAACGTGCTTGTGCGTTTAAGAACTGTTGGTTGGTTGGGCATTTGCTAATAGAATTTTGTGAAATATAAGTATTATGTGATATTATAAATATAAGTATTAAAAGAATTTATGCTCCAGACAAAACAGCTTAAGTATTTGACTACACAGAGGAGAATATAAAGTGAGCCTGGCATGCTTTTTGATTAAAATGCACGATATAAGCGAACTGTACAGTGGGTTTAAAGTGAATGGTTCTTGGACCAGTGCTCAAGGGTCAGAGGTTATTTGGTGTGTTCATATGCATATGCATAAACTAAATTAGCAATTCTCGACTGCTTGATTATTTCTATCACAAAATTTCAACTAAACTATCGCACAGCTCTATATATACAGTATAAGCATATCCAACATTATGAAGTACACATGTAAAGCGATATATGCAAATATGCTTGATTGTTTATATTGATTATAAATTAATAGATTTCTTTGAAATAATGTGAATTGTAAAAAGCGCTATATAAATAAATGATTATAAATGCTCTCAGCCTCGTGAAACCACCCAAGTGTGAAAACACCCAGAGATGTTTATGGTTATGTAATCTGTATTTTTGGAGAGATGGACACGAGTGTGTGAGATGGGCAGGTTTTAGGGGATGCTTGTGTGTGCAAACTATGTTAGAAAGGGATCTTTAAGATCTAACACATCTTGCACAGAGGCTGGGATTGGGCCGAGACTGTGTGAATATGTGTGTGTAACTCGCTCGCTGAAGCATTTAAACGTACCTTTCCGCACGTTCCCGTCAGTGGGTCGAAACTCTCGCGTGTTGAGGAGGAAGCAGGCTCTGTCCTGCTGGTAGCGTTCTGTTCGGCCCACCGGGCTGCGCTCGTCCGGACTGAGAACCTGATCGATTGTTGGACAGTCCTCGTTCGCTAGAGCGGCGCTGGCTGCGTCACCGTTCTGCTTCGAGTCTTAAGAGAGACATGAATCAACACAGAGAGCGTGAGACAGGAGAGAAGGAAGACATGGAATATTCAACAGGAAGCTGCTGGAAATTAGGTGAAATGTGACAGGATTACATGAAAATACTAACATTCTTTAAAGGAAAAGATCACCTAGAAATATGTGACCCTGGATCACAAAACCAGTCACATGTCGCACGGGTATATTTGTGGCAATAGCCAACAATACATTGTATGGGTCAAAATTATCGATTTTTCTTTTATGCAAAAAATCATTAGGATATTAAGTAAAGATCATGGTCCATGAAGATATTTTGCGCATTTGCTACCGTAAATATATAAAACTTTTATTTTTGTGAGTGAATGCAGCACAATCGCCAACATAAATGGACAACTTTAAAGGAGATTTTCTCAATGTTTGGATTTTTTTGCACCCTTCAAAAAGTTGTATCTCGGACAAATATTGTCCTATGGAAAGCTTATTTATTCAGCTTTCAGATGATGTATAAATCTCAATTTCAAAAAATTGACCAATGTGACTGGTTTTGTGGTCCAGGGTCACATATAAATTGTGGCATTAATTACTACTACTCATTTCGTCCTAAACCTGATTGACTTTAATTTCTTAAAGTTGAATTTGAGAACTGAATCGGGTTCATTTGTGAACGAATCATTCACACCAGCTCTGAGAACTAATTTAATCGATTCATTGAAATGATCTGTCTCAAAACAATCTTTAGATCCTAGCTGTGTAGCAGTGAAAAATAAGTTTCAGAAGACTTTAAGTATAGCACATGAATTGCATAGAGGACTTTTATGATACTTTTTTTTTTTTTTTGGCAGCTTGACAGCCCCAGTTCTCATTAAGTTACTTTGAACTGGGTTAACTATTCCATTGTACATTGTGAAATAAAAAAAAATCTGATAATCTTAATGATAATCTGGTTCAGATATGGTCAATTCTGAAAGCTTCTATAGTCCTGCACTGAATTTCTAGGTTTAGAGTTTATTCTTAAAAAAAATATATATATATATTTAATCTGCAAACAACAAATCTGCTAAATTGGAGATAAAAACAATGGTTAATAATGGATAAAACCAATGGTCTTCCTTAAAGAGAAAATAGCTAGCATGTCCTGAATGAAAGAAATTACTATGCACCTATATCTGGAACTAATGCGAGAGCAAAAAGATAAGTTGTTAGGTAAGGTTATGCATCGCCCTTTCTCCTGTCCCGTACCTTATAGAACTAATAGTGACCCTATAGAACTATTAGAGACTTGCAGGTTTTCAAAACAATGAATAATTGATAATAGACATGACATTAGTAGGAAGAGCAGTACATCTGGAGAACACACACACACACACACACACACACACACACACACACACACACACACACACACACACACACAGTTGTACAGTGCAAGGACATTATGTTGCATTGTACCATTTTAACAACATTTTAACAATGCTCTAATACATTTTCCGACACAGCTCCTAAATATCTCTTTCAGATGTCTTTGATGGTTGTGGCTGTTTATGTATATTTATAATTAATTGTTGAAGTACTAAGTTCACAGAAATTAATAAATAAATATAAAAACAATACAATATATACTATATAAAAATAAAATTATAAATATAATATATAATATTTAATAGGCCTACATAAATCAATCAATCAATCAATCAATCAATCAATCATTATCCAAAAATAGCTATTTAATATATAAATATAACAAATATGTAATATAATAGTATAATATAATATAATACAATATAATATATAAAAACAAAATATAATATAAAAAACACAAAGTTTGATATAATATATAATATTTTTTTCTGTTGGGTTCCAAACTTTATATATATACACATGTTTCTGTTGGATTTCAAGCTAAAATAACTATAATTAAAATTTGAATATAATAAATATATAATATAATAAATATTATATAAATATAATAAATACATTTCTGTTGGATTTCAGGGAAAATAATCATATTTATGATATATGAATCATATCAACCACTCCAATACTATCACTGAAACTTCTTGTTCTACGGCTTTTACACGTAATAACATCAAAACCTATAAAAAAAATATATAATTATGGAAATTGTTTTCCATAACAAGGTTAAAAACAGTCAATGAAAGAGTGGTGCACAATAAAATCTGTGTGTCTGTCTCACCTCTGTTAATCTCTATGATCTCCTCCTGAGCTAGAGGACAGTCACCCGCCAGTCCTCCCGCCAGTCCACCCGTCAGCCCGCTCGACCCCAGCACGCCACCCAGCACATTACCCAGGATCCTCTGGGGCGATGCCGTCGCCATCGCCAGGGCGTCCGGCTTGCAGTAATTGGGCGAGCCGGGTTGCGGGGCTCGCGGGATGTGTTTGTTCTTCTTTTTAGGCAGCTTCTGCTTGGCCATGGCCAGAGAGTAATACATGCCGAAGTTGTTAACAATCACGGGCACGGGCATGGCAATAGTCAGCACCCCCGCGAGGGCACACAACGCCCCCACCAGCATTCCCGACCACGTCTCCGGATACATATCTCCATAGCCTAAAGTGGTCATGGTCACCACGGCCCACCAGAAACCAATGGGGATGTTCTTGAAGCTGGTGTGCACGCTCGCCGTAGGGTCGTCCGGACTGGCTCCTATCCTTTCGGCGTAGTAGATCATAGTGGCGAAGATGAGAACGCCGAGAGCGAGGAAGATGATGAGCAGGAGGAACTCATTGGTGCTGGCGCGGAGTGTGTGTCCGAGGACACGCAAGCCCACGAAGTGACGCGTCAGCTTGAAGATACGCAGGATTCGCACGAAGCGCACCACTCGCAGGAAGCCCAGGACATCTTTAGCCGCTTTGGAGGAGAGTCCGCTCAGACCGACCTCCAGGTAGAAGGGCAAGATGGCCACGAAGTCGATGATGTTCAGCGCGCTCTTGAAGAACTCCACCTTGTCGGGACAGAAGATGACGCGCGTGAAGACCTCGATGGTGAACCAGACCACGCACACTCCCTCCACGTACGTGAGCCATCTGTCCGTGACCACCTCGTACACGATCTCCTCTTTCGTCACGTTCCCTTCCGTTACGTTCTCCGTTTTGTTGTAGATGGTGTTGAACGCTTCGTGCGTCTCCATGCAAAAGGTGGAAATGGAGATGAGGATGAATAGCAGGGATCCGAACGCCACATACTGAAGAACGAGAAAAAGAGAGAAAGAGAGAGTTCAGCAGGGGAGACGAAACAAACTTTGGATCAACATACAAAACTGTCAAATATTATTCTTATGTTTATATATATATATCACTATGAATACTGAACATTTAAACGAGAAATTTATGTGCACCTGTTTTGAAACAATAAGAGCTATACTAATTGAACCTGAAATGAATGAACAAAACATGCATTGTTCCGGTAAGCAGATGCTTTTATCCAAAGGAACTTGCATTACACACTCATTACAGACACAATCCCTCCGGAGTAACCTGAAGTTAAGTGCCGTGCTCAAGGACACAGTGCTATCAGACCAGACCAGCGTCCGGAAGTTTATAGTCCGGAGCTTTAGCCATTACACCGCAAACCCACAACCGTAGCTTCATTCTGAGACATCCACTGTGCTGGAAACCACTTCATGCATTATTTATTATTATATATAACATTTACATTTATGCATTAGATAGACACCAAAGTTATTTAAATATATTATAGTATTATACAATATAGTATTAATATTGTGAATTAGCTTATATGTATAATATAATTTTTTTTATAATATAATATTATAATTTTTATTTTCATTTTCATGTGGTTTTTATTAGATTTTTTAGTGTATTTTTAATTTCAGTTATTTCAGTTTTAGTAATGTCAGCACTTCAATTTCAACTTATTTTATTTCAGTTATATAATAAGACTTCAAAAACAACTCTTGAGAAATCAAATTAGAAACAAAATATCAGCAACTGATTTTTTTCTTAAAGATTTATAGAACAAAACTTCTTGAAACAAAAACACTTGAGAATTTACAAGAAAATTATAGTTTAGTAAAAATCCTTTTAGATTCCAAGCTAAAATATCTATAAATGTAAATATCTCTATATATATAAACAGAAATGATGTAATTATATGTATGAATCACCTTTGAAAAATGTTGAAGATATGCTACCTCTCTATATTGACTAATGCATAACTAATAGTTTGTCATTCAGATGTTTATTAAGGGATCTGTCCTTGACATCATTTTATTTACTAGTCTAGACATTGATCGCTCTGTGCACAAGATCAGTTTTCATAGCCATGATGACTGTGCATATAGCTTCATATATCGGTGAAATCACATGAACACTATAAACGACCTATTTTCCAACACTGATCTTAGGTAAAACAATACGTTTCTATAAACGGGGACATACATTATCATAGCTTTACATACAGATCAGTGGCAATGCAAGGAAGTGAACTGCTGATTCTTTCATCAATGCTGATCAATAAAAAATAATCCAAAGCATCACTTCACATAGAAAGATGTGGTATATATACTGGATAAAATATTAAAATCAGTTTTTTAAAGATGAAAATCATATTAGTTAGTTCACAATATCACAATTGGGTGAATGTATAGGAGAATTTCAAATAATTATGAACATGATTTTTAAAAAATGGTTAAAACTTAAAAACAGGTCCTCATAAAATGAGAAAATGTATAATTTTACATGTAATATTTTAACTATTTTCCAAATAGTTATTATTAATATATATCATATTATACTATTATTTATAATAATATAATATAATAAATACATCATATTTATTTACATATCTGTTTAAAAATGTTGCTTTCTACTAACAGTTTGACAAATGAAATAAAGATGACAATGATTTTGATGATAATAATGATATATACACTTTTCCTATTCACTCAAAAGTGTGCCAGAACCTTAACTAGGTCCTGACGCACACACACACACACACACACACACACACACACACACACACACACACACACACACACACACACACACACACACACACACACACACACACACACACACACACACACACACACACACACACACACACACAGATCTACATTAGACTCATATAATCTCTCACCTAAAATTCTCTTTTAAACACAGATTTACATCCGACTGTAACCCACAGAATAAAAGCCCACTAAACACTCAGAGATCCAGGGTTGGAGTTTGATGCTCCTTTAGGAAATTACCCAGTTTTTATTAGTTTTACACATTAAATTAAGTGTTTAATTCAACCTGCCAAAAAAACATTATATTCATGCAACCATTTGGTTGTGGAAGCAAATTCTCTCTCAAATTCACAAGTCTTTGCACACTGAGTATAGGAAGGAAAGATCAAACATGTATTTATATTAAGATCTCTCTCTCTCTCACACACACACACACACACACACACACACACACACACACACACACAACCACACACACACACACACACACACACACACACACACACACACACACACACACACACACACACACACACACACACACACACACACACACTCAGATCCACTCATGTGCATGAGATGTTCCAGGCATTTAGGACACACAGGGTTGAAAGCCTCTCCTTCACTCCACCCCTCTATCTGCTCGCTCCATTTATCCCTCCATCCAAGACTGCTTTGTTTCACAGACTGCCCAGGATTTGTACTGAACCATCTACACACACACACACACACACACACACACACACACACACACACACACACACACACACACACACACACACACACACGTTCCTCTATCATGGTGGAGGCTTGTGCATTGTGCTAAAGATATTTTCTCTATTTCTGAACTTTTGCATTTTAAACATTCACTAAAGTCACCATGAAATCACACTGACAATAGTTTCTTATGGAATATTGCAGTATTTTTTTTATAAATGATTTATATACATATTTATAGCACATATAATCACTCCAAACCATCTTAAAAAGGGAAATATTTGGAATAATGCCATCAGGAATATGATTGCAAGAAAATAGTATTTTTACTGCAAAATTTCACATTTAAATCAATGTGCTACTGTAATTTCTTTGTAAATATTTGAGAAATTTACTAGGAATTTCTGACTGATAATTGCTTCAAAGTAAATCCTGTATAATTTTTTTTTAAAACTGTATTAAAGATGAGCACATTTCTGCCTTTTTACACATTTATAGCACATGTAATCACTCCCAACAAGGGAAATATGTGTAATTATGCAATCAGGAATATGAAAAACAAAGAAAACGAGAGGTAATAAGAGCACAGCGAACGACAGATCTGAAGAGGACAGGTGTTTATTTCAGGTGAACATGAACGCACAACTCTTTTTAAGTACCTGCCTCATCCCACAAGCCCCCCCCCTCTCTCTCTCTCTCTCTCTCTCTCTCTCTCTCTGTTTGTCTTCAGTCTCAACCTGACCTAGTTACAGACTGCTGCAGTAACCAGCCTCCTCTGCCCAGGTGTCTCTCGCTCTCTCTCTCTCTCTCTCTCTCTCTAATGATCTCTCATAGCAGTGCTCTGTCAGACTCCATATTGCCCGCTTAAACGAGGGAACTAGTCAATCGACAAACCAGTTGCATGTTTAAGTCACGCTCTCTAGTATTTTACGCCCTTCGCAAGATTGATTTACATTTACAAGAAATGCATGGAATACCAGCTTACCGCATACGACACATAATAAATACTGTAAACTGCCTACTATTTTACGCCTAATTTATGAAACACAAGCAGAAATTTCTGTGTAATTTGTTCATGAATCTTTGAACTGATGGGAACAATTAATGCAACAATGATTTATACTTAGCATGCGTTTCATGAATGAGGCTCAATATATGCAACAGTGTACATTATGCCAAGATAAACGTGAGCATGCAACAATATCATTATATAACGCAATGTTGCATTGCATATTTAATTCAGTTTAATTAGCATTTCACCTTTTTTTTACGCTATGATGTCACTTCCTTCCTATATGATGCAAAAACACGTCTTACATGCAAATCATACAAAGGGACGGTTATTATTGATTAACTATTCTGTTGTGAGTTAGTGTAATTTATAAATAAAAAAAAGTGTTCATCAAGTATCATTAATACATTGATGGTTGATGGTTGTACTGCGGTACTGAATTATTACCATATTCACATACCATGGTAGTTATACAGTACCACAAAAGAATGGCATGGTATTTCAATCACAATTGTGAAACAAAAACATAGTATTAGCATGGTACCAAATTCAAAACAACACAGTATTACCATACTATGATAGAATGTCCAAAAAAAGTTACCATGGCAACATACTCAAAAAACAACATCACCATACTATGATGTCCAAAACATAGTATCATGTCCTAAAATGTGGTATTACCATGGCTTCATATATAAAATAAAAAAAAAACACAATATTGCTATACTATTGTCACGTTGTGTTTCAGGCAGAAAGACAAAGACGAAGACGAAGACAGACAGATCCAGTTAATAAAACTCAAAGTTTAATTTCAATACCTCAGACAGGCAATGGCAAACACAACTAAACATAACGGTGATCGGACAAAGTGTGAAGGAATGGCTACAACTTATAAGGCAAGCACAAACGAGATAATGAAGGATACACAGCTGATCTAGATGAACTCATAATGACGGTGACCATAGTAACGGATGACACAAGCAAAACAGGAACTGAAGAAATGCAAACTAAAAGTTCATGAACTAAACAGAACATAATTGTGACAACTTGTCCATAAACATAGTTTTGCCATAGTATCGTGTCCAAAACTGTAGTATTACCATGGCATCATACTCAAAACACACAGTATTACCATACTATGATGTCCAAAACTTAGTTTTACTATAGTACCGTGTCCAAAAATGTGGTATTCATGGCACCATGTTAAAAGAAAACACAGCACTACCATACTATGATCTCCAAAACATAATTTTACTGTAGTATCACATCCCAAAATGTGGTATGGCTTCATATTCAAAAAACACAGTATTACCATACTATGATCTCCAAAACATAGTTTTACCGTAGTATCACATCCCAAAATGTGGTATGGCTTCATATTCAAAAAACACAGTATTACCATACTATGATCTCCAAAACATAGTTTTACCGTAGTATCACATCCCAAAATGTGGTATGGCTTCATATTCAAAAAACACAGTATTACCATACTATGATCTCCAAAACATAATTTTACCGTAGTATCACATCCCAAAATGTGGTATGGCTTCATATTCAAAAAACACAGTATTACCATACTATGATCTCCAAAACATAGTTTTACCGTAGTATCACATCCCAAAATGTGGTATGGCTTCATATTCAAAAAACACAGCACTACCATACTATGCTCTCCAAAACATAATTTTACCGTAGTATCACATCCCAAAATGTGCTATTACCATGGCATCATATTCCAAAAACACAGTATTACCATACTATGATGTCCAAAACTTAGTTTTACTGTAGTACCGTGTCCAAAAAAATGTGGTATGTATGGCACCATGTTAAAAGAAAACACAGCACTACCATATTATGCTCTCCAAAACATAGTTTTACCGTAGTATCACATCCCAAAATGTGGTATTACCATGGTATCATATTCCAAAAACACAGTATTACCATACTATGATGTCCAAAACTTAGTTTTACTATAGTACCGTGTCCAGAAAATGTGGTATTTATGGCACCATGTTAAAAGAAAACACAGCACTACCATACTATGATCTCCAAAACATAGTTTTACCATAGTATCACATCCCAAAATGTGGTATTACCATGGCATCATATTCCAAAACCACAGTATTACCATACTATGATGTCCAAAACTTAGTTTTACTATAGTACCGTGTCCAGAAAATGTGGTATTTATGGCACCATGTTAAAAGAAAACACAGCACTACCATACTATGCTCTCCAAAACATAGTTTTACCGTAGTATCACATCCCAAAATGTGGTGTTACCATGGTATCATATTCCAAAAACACAGTATTACCATACTATGATGTCCAAAACATTGTACCGTACTACACTGTCAAAAACATGGTATTTCCACGTCCCAAAGACCGTGGTATTTGGTGTAAGTGTGTGAGTATTTCTCTCTGCTCTCTATCTTTCTGTCTTTGGTGCAGGAAGGGGAAGCAAGCACAGTGGTTGTCATGGAGACAGTGATGAAGCTGTGCTGCGGTAAACACACGTCATTAGAGTCACGTTAACACTCGTGTGCACACACTTTCACACACACAGATACACACACACACGCGCGTCGTGCACCACGGTACAGTGTGAGATGTTAAAATAAACGCAATCGCTCACAGCATGTGTGAAAGTCACTCGTCACTTCGTCTTCTTTTTTCCCTCTAATCTTTCTTTCTCTCTTTCTTTCTCTGGCCTGCTCTGTTAATCTCCTCCAACATAAAGCTGCAAACGCATGTTAAAGGGATAGTTCAGCTGAAAATGACAATTCTGTCTTCGTCGACTCACTCTAAGGCCATGCAACATTCATAACGTGTTAATTCTGCTGCGCGACACAGGAGGTCGACTCTCGCCAAATGAATGAATGAATGAACAAATAAATCAAGTGTCAAGATCCAGAAAAGGACATGACTATTGTCAGTAAAACTAAAGTCATTCATTTGATCAAAAATACAGTAAAAATTGTGAAATATTATTACAATTTAAAATAACTGTTTCTATGTGAATATGTTTTAAAGTGTAATTTATTCCTGTGAATGTTCAGCATCATTACTCCAGTCTTCAGTGTCACATGATCCTTCAGAAATCAGTCTAATATGATGATTTGCTGCTCAAGAAACATTTATGATTATTATCACTGCTGAAAGCAGTTGTCAAAGTAAAAAAAAATACAGCATTTATTTGAAATATAAAATGTCTTTTCTAAAACGAACCGTGCTTTAAGGGAAAAAACAGAAACTGTGTTGTACTGCATCCCACAATGCAAAGCTTCCTACTGTTCTATTTCCAGTGTAATGAATGAACTCGAGTTAATACATCCAGCATGATTTTTAACATCTCTTGACTCATTATTTCATCAGATCCAAATTAAAGGGATAGTTCACATTAAAAGTCATCATTTACTCTCCCTCTCCCTCATGTTGTTCCAAAACCTGTATGACTTTCTTTCTTCTGTGCAACACAAAAGATGTTGAGAACCAAACAATACTGACTTTCATTTCTCAAAATATCTTATTTTATGTTCCACAGAAGAAAGTAAGTCCTACACTTTTGGATCCACATAGAGGTCAAAATTCATTTTAGTTGAACAATCCCATCAAAATATGTATATAAAAAAAAAAACGCCAAATGATCTCATACAGTATATACGGTGCAGTAAGCAGCACACACACACACACACACACACACACACACACACACACACACACACACACACACACACACACACACACACACACACACACACACACACACGTCACATGCCACAGGCGTTCAGTTTGGTACATCCGACCGCAACCTGAAAACATCAGAATGTTTGAATGGATGCATTAAACTGCATATGGACTCTAAATTCTGATTGGATGAGCCACATTCAAAGACACGCATATAAATGGATGCAAAATTTGCAACACTGTAAAAACATTTAAACAAAAAAGAAAAGTTTGGCAATTTTTTATTTTTATTATTCTTTTTTAATATGTAACATTTATATTTTTATTTTATTTTTAAGATTTTGTAAATCAAATTATTTAATTTTTTATATATATAGAATTTTATATTAATCTAATTATAATTATTAATAATAAAAATTACTATTTATTGAACATCATGTCTTTTATCATATTGCTGTTGTGGTGATAAAAAAAATAGACTGCTGGTTAAAAACCCCTTTCTATGGAAACTTGTTTCTGCCACAAAATAAAAAATAAATAAAAGATAATTGCAACTTTTTATCTCACAATTCTGACTTTTTTTTCTCACAAAAAAATTAAGTCAGAATTGCAAGATGTAAACTTGTAAACGAGAGAGAGAGAGGAAAAAAAATCGCAATTACCTTTTTAATTTTTTATTCAGTGGCTTATTCATACCTTTATTTTACAAGTAAATCTAAGAATTTTTTTTTTTTTTTTTCAGCCATTGAGACTCATAAGACAACCAAAAAAGACCAAAAAGTACTGTGGTACTGCCATGTTTTTGTTTTTTTCGTTTTTTTTTCTGTTGACTACAGTTCAGAAGTCTCTGCTCACCAAGGCTGCATTTATTTGATTAAAAAATTTCAGAAAAAGCTGAAATATTGTGAAATATTTGTACTATTCAAAATGACTGATTTCTATTTTGGTATACTTTAAAATATAATTTATTCCTGTAATGGCAAAGCTGAATTTCCAGCAGCAGCAATTATTAATATAATAAAACACTTTCAAATGTTTAATCAAACTACTAATTTTAATAATAAAACGTACTATTTAACATCAATGTCTTTTATCACATTGCTAGTGTGCCGTTTAATAAAAAGCCACTCGGATATGTTTTATAGTGATTTACCATGCTTTACCACTTCACATAAAACACTTATTATCTCAAAATCAAAATCAACTAAAATCACTGCAACACGTGTCCCAAAGAGGCTTATTTTCTTAATTATCCGCTTCGACTGAATAACGAGTTTCACAATCTGAAATTTAAATGCATAATTGAGATTTATACATTTCTAGAGATGCATATAGACACTGCGCAGACGTAAAAGTGCGCACACTCGTGCATCAGCAAAGGAGGAAATATATCAAGCTGCCTGTCACATGGGAACGACCCATAACATCAGGAGAGACACCTGAGAGAGATGGAGAGAGAGAGTGATCGGTCATTTGATGTAACACAGGACACTGCGGGATACTGAAGGTCATAGAGGGACAGTGTGTGTGTGTGTGTGAAGGCATGTATGCACCTCTATGATGACAGACAGCACCGTGCAACACCGGTTCACACGTGCCGTTGGTGCATTACAAGGATGTGTGAACGTTACTTCACATGCAGAGCTGCATGCTAACAACCATCTGAACGCACTGTATTCATTCTGACACGTTGTGTGTAAAACATGATGCACAAAAGCGTGCATTTCTTTGCCTTTGCTCGAAAAGGCGAGAAGCTCACACACTGTTGCGTGCGGGACCACGGGCGTCTCAGCATCATGCCTGTTTTGTATTCTCTCTAGAAGACTGCAGTGTTGCCATGTACGTTTGTCCTTGCGCCACAGCCCACCCTCTTTCCCACCGCTCCCGTCTCATTCACTCGCAGTCTCTCTATCGCTCTCTATTTCTCTCCTCTCGCTCTATCTTTCTCCACTCTCGCTCTATCTTTGTCCTTAATCTAACAGAGCTTTTGTGACAGAAAATTGCTTTGTAAGAGAAACGGCAAAGTCACGGTGTGGGTACACGCATGATAACATGGGAACTTTTTTTTTCATATCGCCATAAAAACATTCACCTTTACATGCGTGTGTCTCTTGAACCGAGCAGAAAGTCAAAGTGATGAATTTAGCATTGGCGACGCTGGACATCTATCCTGTAGGAGCAGATGGCTAAACAAACAAACGCACACACACGCACACAAACACACACTGGTTTCCATGTTTTATGGAGACTTTCCATAGACATAATGATTTTTATACTGTACGAACTGTATATTCTATCCTCTAACCCATCACTGAAAACTTTCTGCATTTCACATTTTCAAAACACTTTATTTAGTATGATTTATAAGCTGTTCTCCGCATGGGGACAAAAAAAAAAAAAAAAAAAAGTCCTCATAAGGTCAAAATGTACTATTATTATTACTATCCTTGTGGTGACATCTGGTGCCCATAACATAGGAAATACCAGGTACACACACTCACACTCACACTCACACACACTTTTCCTAACCCTAAACCTACCCATCAAAGAAAACTTTCTGCATTTTCAGATTTTCAGAAAACATCATAGGGACCAAAAAATATCAAGGACTTCCGAGGGTTTACCTGGACCACACACACACACACACACACACACACACACAGCATAACATACTTTGCTATAGTTGTAAACCAAGTTACTATGACAAAATTTCCTTTGGGTATCCTCAAAAGTAAAATGTATTAATTAATAATGATATTATATTTTTATATATTATATATATTTATTTTATATATATATATATATATCTTATATATATATGACATACTATCACTTTTGGTCGCTACTATAGAATATATATATTTATATATATAAAATATATAAAATTATACAATTTATTCATTAAAAATTATATTATATTTTTATATTTAACTATTTTATTTATATATAAAATTATAAAATGTATTCATTAATAATGATATTATATTTGTATATATTATATTTAATTATTTTATATATATATATATATATATTAATAATTAAATATAATATATAAAAATATTATATATATATATATATATATACATTTTTATACACTTTATATATATAAATATATATATTCTATAGTAGCGGCCAAAAGTGATAGTATGTCTTAATTTAGGGAAATGCTCTGTTAACTTTGTAAAGGTTTTGCTACGTTGAAGTGACTCTGGTGTCACTTATACAGCGTGTCCACTATCCAAGGTCATGCTTCAGTAAAAGAACAATGTGTGTGTGTGTGTGTGTGTGTGTGTGTGTGTGTGTGTGTGTTGCCCTTGTCCTGTCTCCCAGACACGGACACGTCGGGACAGTTTCTTGACTCAGCAAAATAAATAAACAAATAAATAAGCAAACTAAAAAATGACCAAAGGGAAAAAAGAAGACAAATGATGTCAAAACGAAGAATTTACATTATTAAACTAGTGATTATCAGATAGAATGCTGGTTAAAAGTCTAAATCTATCAGCCATTGAGACTCACAAAAGCCTTTAAAGGTATTTTTGAACACACTGTATATAGTACCATTCAGAAGTCTCTTCTGCTCCTGCATTTATTTGACCGAAAATACAGTAAAACGAGTAATATTGTGAAATATTATTATAATTTAAAGTAACTGTTTTCTATGTGAATATATATTTTAAAATGTAATTTATTCCTGTGATTTATTCAGCATCATTACTCCAGTCTTCAGTGTCACATGATCCTTCAGAAACATTTCTGATTATTATCAATGTTGAAATTTTTTTTTTTTTCAGAATAGAACAGAAAGTTCGAAAGAACAGCATTTATTTGAAATAGAAATATTTTCATCAATTTAATGCATCCTTGCTAAATAAAAGTATTAATGTATTTTGTGAAAAATGCCTTAAAGTACCATGTGAATACTGCGGTACACTTACAAAAAAAGTTAAGATAAAATATTTATGGCTACTTAAGGCTGAGAATTAAAATGCTCCTCAGAGATGGATGGAATTACTGCTGTCAATAATTAGAGAACATTAAACCATGGCCACCACTTTATAGCTCAACTACATTTATCTGTTTATTGGAAACAAAGATGCCAAGGACAAACTTCCACATGAGCCTCAACTGAAAAACATTCCCAATATTCCACATCCCATTAATGATGGAACGTCCTCACATATGAAGCATCCGTGTGTGTGTGTGTGTGTGTGTGTGTTGAGCCAGACACCAGGGTGTGATGCTATTGCTCTGATGTGGCTCAGCAGGATATGATCTCATCGCCACAGGAAGTTCCAATTATCACCGAGATGAAATTACCCAGCAGGCCTGATCTCGGGTTCCCTGTGGAACAAACATGAAACTAAAGAGATTGACTCATCGACACACACACACCTGTGTCAGGGCAAACTGAAACCCTTCCTGTCGAATGTTTCGAAGCTCTGGCGCCAGTCACTCACACTCTCAAGAGTCTCAGTCTAGTACATGTGAGCACTTCTCCAATACAATACCAGTCAAAAGTTAAGCTTTTTTTTTTTTTTAAGGTTTTTGAAAGAAGTCTCATCAGGGCCTTTTACTGTATTTTGATCAAATAACGCATTATTTGATCAAAATACAGTAAAACCAATAACTGACAATAGTAAGAAATGTTTCTAGAGCAGCAAATCATCATATCAGAATGATTTCTGAAGGATCATGTGACACTGAAGACTGGAGTAAATCACAGGAATAAATGACATTTTACAATATATAATTGTTATTTTAAATTGTAATAATATCTCATTGTTTTTACTGTATTTTTGATCAAATTAATGCAGCCTTGGTGAGCAGAAGATTAATCCAGGCTTAGTGTACATGCAGTACACATGAAGATGAGCCTCCAGATCAGGATCACGGAGGTGCCCTTCGAGAACATCAGGAGGAATGTGGAGGGACAGCTGTGAAAATCGTCTGAGGGACATGACAGTATACTTGTCTTTGTCAATTAAGCAACCAGGAGCCCGAATGCAAGGCCCCTGGGAGACGCCAACTCCAAGACCGTCACATAAGAGCTGTTCATCTGCTCATCCTTTCAAGCCATGTCAAGACTGCCAATAAAATATTCATGGAGCAGGACGCCAGCGTCTCTGAGCTCATGATGCTGGAAGCTGCTACAGGTCAAGCTCCTCTGGACCTCAATGGAGAACACTGAGATCAGAACATCATCTCACCACAGCACTAGAGGAGTTTACTGGATTGCAATTGAAAGAAAATTCAAAACAGGTTCTGGGAAATGAAGTGTTCTTCGACTGTGGTTGATTAAATATGATGAAATCTGCACTACATCACTCCGTTCAGAAGCTTGGGGTCGGTACGATTTTTGTTTTAACGAACATAATGCTTATATTCAGCAAGGATGCATGAAATGAATCAAAAATGACAATTTCTATTTAAAAAAAAAAAAAGTATGTTCTTTTGAACTTTCTATTCATCAAATAATCCTGAGACGGATTTAAATCAGCACAAATGGTTTCAACATTGAAATGTTTCATATTATCTGCATATTAGAATGACATTTAACATCTTACCAACCTCAACTGTACTGTAAATAGTCCCATTAAATTTACGGTGCAACAATTTATGCACAATTTACAAAGATATTAGTTCTGCTCATGTTTCATGAAAATGTATTTCACTCAAAATTCATAAAAAATAAAAATGTGCACGATGCATTGATATGGCAATAAACATTATTTTACGCTTATTAGACATTTTTCATAAAAACAAGGATTAAAAAATTCTGTTAAGCATTAATCAGTAAATCATTCATAAATGTTTCATACATGCACTGTTCCGCTGAATTTACATAATCGTTTTATGCACAATTTACTCTCAAATTAGTTCTGCTTGGCCAGTTCATTTTAAACCCCAAACTTCTGAACGATAGTCAGTCTGTTTATCTGCAGTATCTGTCAAACTTCAAGGCTTTTAAAACGTTTGTGTGTGTGTGTGTGTGTGTGTGTGTGTGTGTGTGTGTGTGTGTGTGTGTGTGTGAAAACTTTCAAACAATGCTTTGGTCAAGCCAACTTTTAAATTTTCATTAAAAACTTCACACATGAATTTCTTAAAATTTCAATTAATTTTAATTCTACTTCTTTACATTCAAACGTACGTTAAAGTTCGCTAGTTCAACTCAAATTCCTGCAGAAATGTCCTGAAAATGCACACTCGATGACTCCTCTCTATTTCAGGAACACGGTTGAGACAAACCCTCATCAAACATATAGCCACTTCTGTCCTCTGCATTAGTGTACATTAAATACGTCAAATCTACAGAAGTGCGATTGGCTCGAAAGATATTTCTTTGTCTCTCAGAGATGCAGTGCTCTGCAAAGGCAAAAGAGAGTAACTATGTATTACGTCAAAATCAAGTTATGACTGTAAATGGGTCTTTTAAACTATGATCTGTCCTGTGACAGTTGGGTTTGGCTCCACTATACAGAGAAAACGCAGTGTGAAATTGACGTCAAATCAATCAAAATGAACTTTGAAACCACTTTTCTCTGTTACGGCATTCTGCCTCTGTAGGCCATGGCGTATATAAAACAGCAAAACTCTGTGGAGTGAAGCAGTAATGTATGTTTATGAGACTGTGCATGCATGTTTGATGAATGTTTGAGTGTTTTTATGGCCCAGGGCTGAAAAACTGGTGCAGAAATCACAGCTGACTGACCAAAATTACAGCAGTCCTGGGATCAGGATAAGAAAGCATGCAAGATTTTCAGTCCTCATACCTCAATCAACAACAGACTGTCTAATTTACATTAGACGTGGATATTTGTAAAGTAAGTAAAAATGCCTTCTTTCTTAATTTTGGAATTATGCGGTCATATTTCCAATCAATCAAATCATGCATCATTTTAAACCGTTCTCTCACATTCTAAAGTTTTCGTGCTCATGTAGTTCAAGCTTAATTTTATTCAACTCAATTATGATTCAATTCAATTCAAGTTTATTTGTAGCGCTTTTCACAACTCGTATTGTTTCAAAGCAGCTTTACAGAAAATGATTATGACTGACATTTATTCATACATGCAATGTCAAAGATGTTTTTCTAGCAAAAGTTCAAAGCATTTTAGACTTTATTTTCTGAATAAATGAGCAAAAACCAAAAAGTGTTACAATTATCCCTGCTGTGCATAAGTATGATGTGTTGAAGAAGCATGCAAGACTGTCAAGAGACAGTGTTTGTGTGCATTTGTGTTTAAAGGTGTGTATGTGTCAGCACAGCTCAGATTCCCTTCATTCTCAAGGCAAAACGCAGCATCCCTGGATAAACTTGCCAATGTCACAAAAATCTGATGCCCAAAGCAGTTTGTTTAATGCGACTGCTATGCATGGGACTCAGGAAACCCATGGATATGATTGGGCCCGACGGGAAGAGGTGTTTCGGGACCGCGCGTCCCAGAACTGTTGATGGAGGCAGACTCTCTGTCAAACACTTATATGTGAGACTGGTCTAGATTACAAGATAATTACAGCAACCTTTCAGCAAGGTGATGACATTGTCAAACACATGCCACTGCAGACATTATGCAGGTTACCATGTTACCAGAGTAAAAAGACAGTATAGTACAAGTTACTGGACATCAGTGTCAGCAACAGGTTAAAACGAGTTATATTTCCTTAAAGGGGTGCCCTTTTCACAAGATGTAAAATAAGTCTCTGATGTCGCCAGAGTGTGTATGTGAAGTTTTAGCTCAAAATACCCCACAGATATTTTTATATAGCATGTTAAAGTTGTCACTTTTTGAGGGTGAGCAAAAACGCACATTTTGTGTCTGTTTCTTTAAATGCAAATGAGCTGCTGCTCCCGGCACAGGGGGCGGAGCTTCAAGAGCTTGTGTCCTTTTACCTCACACACACATGCACTGGAAATGTCAAAAACTTTTAGCCTTTTATGTTCAAACCGGAGTCAGACAAAGATGGAGAGACTCAAGAAGAAGTGACAACATGTAGACAACATTTCTGAATGGATAGTTGATGAATTTATGTATCTTATGTGTACTTATCTTCTAGTCATAGATTAGCATATTCTGTCTTGATAATCTATAAATCGCGTTCGTTCTATCTATCTATCATGCATCTGTAAGTGTGCCAACAGTGTCTCCTATATATGGAAGACAGATGACAAACAGGTGCTCAGTAAGTCTTTTTAAATCTCTGCTCCTTCTCAAGCAATATGTCACTTGAAATCAAGCCACAAGCATCACGTGATTAGTTTGTACCTTTTTCACACGTGCTGCCTGAGATCTGTATTTATGCTGCTGTAGTCATAACTCCATGACACTCATTACATTACTGTAGAAATAACAGTTTCTCCCTCTGTACATTACAGCTGAAGCAAAAAAGTATTTGGCCATTTAAGCCACACTTTAAACCATCTGAATGTCAGTGCATTAGATAATAAAATCACAGAGCAAATGGCATGTGCTGTACAAGCTTTTCTCTTCACAAACTTTTACCTAATGCAATGGCATTCACACATGGAATTGTGTCTTAAAGGGAAAGTTCACCCAAAAAATAAGATGATTTTTTGGAAGAATGCATTTGTCCATACAATGAAAGTTATACTAACGTTTTTCTAAATATCGTCTTTTGTGTTACACATACACTGAAAAAAAATTGGTAAAGAAACAATTTACTCTCAGAAATTGCTAGTGAATTTCACAAACAATTTTAAAGAAACAGCAAGTAACCAATTGAATTAAATGCAAAATTCTGCAGTATTTTCAGTAATGCATTAATTATGCTTTCTAATGCACCTTATAATGCATTGTGTGGTCTCATGAATAATCGTAACATACATTATAATACGTGTCTATTCATTGTTGCACCTTTAGAAAGTATAATGCATTAAAACACATGACAAACAACCAATTTCAGACACAACAATGAATCTGCAAATATTATATTACCTTATAAAGTACATTATAATAATGCATTATACATAAAGTCCTTAAGTAAAACGCTCCTGTATTTTCTTGCAAATTGTACTCCGATAATGTAATTTATTTAATTAAAAAATATATTTTTTACAGTGTAAAATTTTTCCTACAGGTTCAGAATAATATGAGGGTAAGTAAATTATGTTTATTTTATTTTTTGGGGGGTGAACTATCACTTTAAGCGTTTTTGGGGTCACTGTATGCACTGTAAACTTCAAATGTAAATATTAATGAGATAAGTTTTGAGCATTTAGGATGCATACATTAGAGGATTTGTTCTCAATAACCTTCAGAAGTGTCACGTGCAACTGCACAGTATTACTTGCAGTGCAGTCGCTGTGTGTGTGTGTGTGTGTGTTGATCGGATGCCTTCAGAGAGACAGAGACTTGAGCGATCGATAAACGATCAGTCAATAGTCCACAGAGAATGAGGAAGAAGGGAGTCTGGTGCCTTTAGTCATAATTGAAGATGTTAAAATGAGTCCATAATGCATTCCTCTCGTTTCCAGCCACTCCCCCTCTCAAATATCCATCTCCATCCATCTCTCACAGCTCGGCTTCCTCCATCTCTGTCCCCCCCCCCCCGTATTCCTTACATCTGACCCTCTCTCGCTCATGCTTTGCTCTAGTGCACAGCTCAGGCTGCGTGGAGAGCAGGATTGCAGCAGTGTTGCACGCCAGCGTGTGTGTGTGTGTGTGTGTGTGTGTTGGACTCTCAGAGAGGACTGATGTTGGTATGAAAAACACGAAGATTATCGCTCAGCTCATAAATGTTTCACACTTCACCCGCATGATGAATCTACAGCGAGTGGCTTTAAATCACGCCAGCAATATCCTTTCTTTCACCTCTCTCATTCACCTTCCACTGTCCGTCCTTTTTGTCTCGTCTAGTCCTGGTAGGTTGGAGATCACTGGAGTGTTACTGCAGGCTACGGATCGGTGTTGTCTACTAATGCATGACCGGAGAGAAACAGAGCACTGTGACACCAGTCGAATGCTTTGCGAGAAACCATGTTCTCTTTTTTTTAAAGTGTTTTGCATAAATACGTTCAGATAAATAAGAATTATCCGTGAAACACAAGCAGAATCAATTTCCGTGTAAAAATCTTAATGTAAATTTCTGCATTCAATTTAATTTAAACAGCAGAAAGTAGGATGGATTTATCCATTATTTACCAAGAAATGTGTTCTCCTTTAATTATGAATAATGTCCAAAAAGTGTAAAATAGTGTTTTAGCATCTTATTTGCTGTCACTAAATTGTATTAATTCAGCTGATATTTAGTCATACTTTTTTTGGTGAATTTTGAGAAAATAGTGAATAAACTGTTGCATTCAGTTCAATGCAACAATTTAGATATGAATACATTTATGAATGATTTACTCAGAAATGTGTTATTCTTGTTTTTATGAACAAGGCCCGATAAGTGTTTAATGCACATTTTCTTTTTTTAGGAATCGTAAAAAAAAAAGAAGTCTCATGTTCACCAAGGCCGCATTTGATCAAAAATACAGTAAAATCTGTATTATTGTGAAATATTGTTTCGATTTAAAAGAACTGTTTTCTATTTGAATATGTTGTAAAATGTAATGATCAAAGCTGAATGTTCAGCATCATTACTCCAGTCTTCAGTGTCACATGATCCTTCAGAAATCATTCTAATATGATGATTCGCTGCTCAAGAAACATTTATTATTATTATCAATGTTGAAAACAGATGCGCTACTTCATATTTTTGTGGAACTGAGACACTAATAAAATTATTTTGTCACATTATACATGTATTTACTGATAAATGTATTGCATCCTTGCTGAATAAAAGTAATACTTTGAGAAAAAAATACCCCAAAATTTTGGTAATGGTAGTAAATAATTTAAATATGTGATTCAAATTTAAAAAATTTAAATGCATTCCATATATATATCCGCCATCAGTCACCTTGCTCTCTAGATAGCAATCAGCACTGGACATTAAAAACCTTTATCGTTCGACCACTAATTGATTGTGTTTACCATATGCAAACATGCATGTTAATGCTTGCATGTGCTCAGCAACAACTATACAGTAAACCCCGGCTGACAACATGGTGAATGAACTGTGGCAAATATTGACCAGCGAGTGACATTTGGACAATGAAGACGCATTCCTCAGGTATAAGTCTAAATCCATCAGTAAGCGCACAAACACACAGCAGACAGCGATTGCGCACGTCTCGTCCATGTGGACGATCCTTTTAAGCTCTTCCCTAAAAATTCACACAGTAAAGTCATTATATCTAGTTTCGGATAGGAAGATCAGAGTACCTCTATGACATAATGTGTTGAAAAGCTTTTGAATTGTACAGCCATTCATCTCAATTTCATCTAAAATCATGAAAGACACGTGATAATCACCAAACATGCTGATAAAACAACTTTAAAAAGCATATGGCCTGCTATAAGTGAGTCACCATTGACAAATGCACATGGATTTTCTTTATACACACAACCTCAATTCACTTCCTCAGCTGAACCTGATACATCCACACACACCAGCAGTGTATGCACACACTGGGGCATTTGCTTTCAAATATTTGACTATGCCTCTGAGCCAAAATATGAGTGATAGTCTATCATATTTGTGCACTATCAATCAAATGCACCCTGTCTCTGGAGCAGCGGTTCGCCCTGTATCAGCAGTTGTAATCGCATCAGATTGAACGTTATTCGCTCTGAAAACACAGCCCACATTTAAATGAAAATGACCAAGGATGCGATTAAGAAACATGCGTCTGTGTTTCCTGCGTCAGGCATCAGAAGCATAAAAGATTCATAAGAGCAGTGGGTTTTATGGGCTATAAATGCAGTAATGGTGGCTGCTACTGTAAGGTGCAACACTTTAAAACAGCTGAAACAAAGACTGCAGATGAATCTAACAGGGGCGATAACATGCAATTACACGCAGAAATATGAGAAAGGTATGTGTTTGATGGTGATGCAATGTGTGATTCTGGGGGAATATCCAGTTCATTTTTACAGGCTGATAACTGCACCCTTCAAAACTCATTTAACCAGCTTGGGTCAACTACTGAAATCATGCAACTTTCTCCAGCCACTGCAACAGTCTGATGATGATGATGGAGGAGGAACTGCATACACACACACACACACACACACACACGTTACTGCACGATTACTCATTTAGCTAATGCTTTTATCTACACTGACTTACAACCTCAGGTTAAATGTCTTGATCAACACTGTCAAAATATGTTTGAAATTGTGAATAAAATGAAGATTACTGGAGCACATTTGTACAAGAAAATACTTCAGCCTTTCTACTTTACAACGTCGTGTTCAATTCAATATTTTAATTGCCGTGTTACAAGCAATTTCTGAGTGAAAATTGTTTTAAAGTTCAGCGAAGTCCCACAACTTCTCAATTACCAGTTCAGATCTTTAACTACTCCAGAGTGATCAATTACTAAATTAGCCATTATCTGACGCTTTTATCCAAAGCCACTTACTATAAAAAAATCACTTACTGTACACTCATGACGTATCTTTGCTTCATGGCACAGTGATACTTCAACTCTCATGGGGTTTGAACCTACAAACGTTCAGTTACCAACCCACTAGGCTGCATCACCTTACAGTAGGTTAATAAACTATAATGTTACCTAAATATCCACACTCAGATAGCTTCTAGATTTACTAAGTAAAAACAAGCATAAAGGCACAACGACCTCCCATCTCACAGTTAACTCACAGTTAAAAGTTGAGTTAAATACAATGAAGTATTTAGCATCCCTTGTGAAGGAATAAGAGTGCACAGATTTCTTAATTATTCATTTAGTTGATGCCTTCATCAAAAGTGACTAATTACTGGTTCAATCCCTCTGGAGTAACTTGAGGTTAGGGGTCTTATTCAAGGGCACAATGATATCTGATCAACACTTATGGCGTTTGAACTTTCAGTTTCCATGCAAGTTAGTTCAGAGGGTTAGCAGAAGTGTACACTAACTACACTCGTAAAAAGAAAGCGAGTTTTTACAGAGTTGCAGCTGAAGAACAATTCGGTTTCCTCAAAGAACCTTTCAGAAAAAAGTTCTTAAAATAACCATTTTTTTTCTTAGTGTGAAGAACATTTTATGCAGTGCAAATGTTAAAGGTTCTTGATGAAACCCTCAATGGCAATAAAGAACTTTTATTTTTGCACTTGCAAAAGGGGGTGTTTGAAGCGATTCAATGAACCATTTAGGTTCCCAAAAGAATCAAACGTTCTTAAAAAGAAAAAAAATGTTCTTATAATTTAAAGAATATTTTAATAATCTAAATAACTCATAAAGAACCACTAAAGAAGAAGAGAGTACATTTCAAACTCAAACTCAAGGGCACAATGCACAAACCCTTCTGATTTTGGAACCTAAAACCTTCAGTTACCAACCAAACTAGTTTATGCATACAACATTTGGGGTCTTCAAAGAGCACGTAGATGTTCTAAGTTCATGGATTCGACAACATTTCAGCCCACCAGCACCATGAGTTAACGGAGCTGTCCATGCGTAAAGAGGTGCTGAACACTCACCCGCGCGTATTTGGATGAATAAGGGTCCTCGAAGAGCGCCCAGATCCGGGGTCGCCACACGCGCCACCAGCCCGCTTTCCTGTTGTCCTCCTGCAGGCAGAGCCGCTTCAGGTCTCCGTCCCCCGCGAGCGCAGGGTCGTCGTCCGGTACCTCCGGCTCGGGCGTCTCAAAGCTGTCCAGCGCCTCCTCCGCGTCCCGGTGCTGCCGGTAGTTCATCCAGCAGCACGCCTCCACGTCGGTCTCATCGATGCCCCAGAAGGCGAGCTCCTCCTCGAACAGCGGGCCGCACACGTCGTTAGGGCAGTGCAACTTGCCCGTCCGGTAGTAGTTGAGGATGAACGAGAAGACGGACGGGTGCCTGTCGAAGAAGAACTCGTCTGACTTCGCGTCGTAGTCGAAGTTGCTGAAGGCGTCCGGCTCAGTGAGCCACGACAGGCGCGTCCCGGGAAGCGTCTTCAGCGTGCTCCGGTACGTCTCGTGCCTCACGCCGCCGCAGTTGATGACGATTTTCTCGCTTTCCGACGGGCAAGTCATGTCGGCGCTGTAACATGCTTTGTTGGACGACTTGTTCCCACCCTTGCGCCCTTTGAATGAGGAGACACACACCGAACTGAGCATAGGGGAGGGAGAGGAGGAGAAAAAACGAAGAGGGGAGGAGAGAAGAGCGGTCTGTGGGGGAGGAGGGAGGGAGGGAGGGGGGAGAGAAAGAGGGAAGATGTTTAGTAAAGGTATAAGGAAGGGATCTTGCACATCATACGGGGGTCCCGCTATTGATATGCCAAAAATACTGCAGTGACATGAAGGTTGCCATGTGACCTTGTGTGTGTGGCAAAAGTTGCTTCATGCGTGCGCGTAATTGACGCATGACTTTATCATCAAGATTATAATCAACATCAGGATTAAAGAATACATGCATGTCATACACTCTTAAAAATAAAGATTCCAGAATGGTCCCAGCATCTCACACTGCAGGACTTCCCAAGAGTATTTCATGTAAACTAATCAACTTATCTGTAAGACACTAACAAAGATCAGAGCACATCGAATAACAATCGTACAATACAAAGGGCTTTGATGCCGTTTTAAACACACAGGACACATTAACCAACAGGATCATAAAAACAATGGTCCCTTAGCACGAGTTATCCACAATGAGATTTACAGGTATTCATCTAGGATGCTTTTATCTGATGCAACTCGCAAATGACAAATGCAAACAGAAACGAGAAAACAATAAGTAGAGCTTCTAGACAACAGAACAGAATGCAAGTTGAGTATTATATAACTGGCAGTCAAACAATTCATTATTATTATGTTTCTCTCTCAATACTCAAATGTGATCAAAACGACTGAAAAGGGTCATTTTAGTATACCAAAAGTCATTAATCCATGAAACCGAAGGAATATTTCATATATAATTGAATGTAATTGCATGCATGTCGACTACAGATACTGTCTGTCAATCCATCATTCATGCGTATTGCTTTCAGACATCCTTTGGCCCGCAACTCTCAAAGCTACGCCACTGCTAGACGCAACTGAGGGCGAGAGACTACTGCGACTGATTAGAATTCTATCTGTCTCTCTTTCCCTCCGTCTCTCTATCTCTTTAAATGAAGCAGCTAATAAGTCAAGAGCTTCACTGCAGCTTCATTGCATGGAGGGAACGAGAGAGAAAGAGAGACAGAGGGAGATAGAAAGGTGCTCATTATGCACACACAGCAGTACAGCACTGTAGCCGAGCGTCACTGAGCAGGAGGGGGTGTGAGCGAGAGAGAGGGAGAGCGAGCGAGAGAGGTTTGGAGAGAACAGTGCAGTTTTGCTGCAGTAAAACCCTGAGTTTGTGCATCTCCCTCTTCTTCCCCTCTCTATTATTGTAGTAGAGCCCTGTTCGAAATGGTTGATTTACTTGCTTTTAAAGTATTCATTCCATTTTGCTCTCTTTCTCTTCCTATCCCATCTCTGTTCCCCCCCCCCCCTCCCTTACCTTTCTCCTCCTCTCCTCCTGCCCCCCCATCCCCCCATCCCATGCTCTCCAAATCCGCATTAAGGAATCACAATTCACTGAGAACGACTCTGGAGTCCAGCATCACTTACTTTTCTCTTTTCTACTACATCACCTCCTTTCAGCTGATTCCTTCTTCATTTCATTTCACAAGCACTTTCTCCTTCTTCCATTACTCTTTCTGCCTCTTTTTTTTTTTTTTTTTTTGTCCATTCTGTCTATTTAATCGCACTTTTCGGCAGCTTGAAACTCAACTCCTTAGTCACTTTCCTTTCTGTCTATTCAAATTCTTTTCTAGGCATTCTGGTGAAAGTTAGTCAACTCTCGCAGAAATGCATTTAAACAGCTTGAGCAAGAGGGATCTAGAGAAGAAAGTCAAGAAAGAGGACGGAAATATTAAAGGTAAGACTATTTACTTCTGATAGCGGATGTATGCGATGTCTGCAAGAGTTGTGCTGTTTATGTTAGTGTAGAATATATAAGGTTGTGGTAACTTTATCATAGAAGTAAGTGAATTAAGTTATAACTTGTTTTTAAACTTTAAATACACTAAGTAAATGTAAAGTAAAACAAAGATTATAGGAGCAAATACTATTTCAGTTTTTCTGCTTCAAAATGTTACATTTAATTCAATGTGTTACTTGCTATTTCTTTGTAATTATCTGTGAAATTTCCATTTCTGAGTGAAATTTGTTTCATTTTTTAAACCCTGACTAGTATTCACAGTGATTGACTTAAAACTACTGTACATTAGCACCAGAAGTTAAAATACTGTACTTGTGCTTGCATAAAAAAATGATTTTGTATATCATATTGATTTTGTTGCATATGAGCTTTCAGATTAACGCAGGTAAAGCAATATAGAAATAGTGAGTTCAAAGCAGTTCAGGTGCATAAATGTGACTCAGAGAGCATGTTAATGGAATAATGTGATACTTAAATGAACCCAGAGGAGGGATTATTAAAGAAAACAATTAAAAAAGTGAGATAATCGAATGCACAGATGGAGGAAAAGTGAAAAAAGCTGGCATAGAGGTCGAGGGGAAAGATATTAGAGCAATAATGAAGAAAAATAGAAGCTTTTGTTGAAAACTAAATAAATGCAGACTCAGAAGTTTGAAGAGGGCTGATATCAGCACCTCGGACAGCAGCAACTAGACAAACAAAGAGAAAAGAGGATGTGGAATGAGTTACGGGTAGAGAAAAAGTAAGGATTGGGCCCAGGAAGGTACTTTCAAACTATGCACTCAAAATATGCATTAAAAAAAAGCATAAACGACTATTTATTAGAATCAATTACGGTTTGGTAGATTAAGTTAATATTAGGGAAAATATTAAGAAATATTGATTACATGATGAGGAACATATACATGACTAAAAAAGAATATGCAAAAGTTTAAAATGACTAAAAGCGTAATCCCTGCTGAAGTGCTGAAGAATTGAGAGGGTTAATATTTGACTGTGTGTGTGTGTGTGTGTGTGTGTGTGTGTGTGTGTTTGCAAGGCAGGCACCAGAACTGAGCTCGGCAGCAGTGGTGACGTTTTATTTCATTTATATATTTATTTTTAAAAAATTTGGAAGGGGGAGGGAGAGGGGGTCACAAAGAGAAGGTGAGAAAAACAAGTAGATAAAAGAGAAGTAGGCAAGAAAAAAAGAGAGGGTTTAGAGATCATGCGAGCGGCGTGAGAAATCCTGAAACACAGGGTGAGGGAGACGAGGTATAATTACCCAGCGCATTCACCCTCTCCTGTGTGTGTGTGTGTGTGTGTGTGTGAAGGCATGTGACACAGAACCTGCGCAAAATAAGAAAACACAGTGAGAAGTAAAAATGCTGGTAGCACTGAAGAGGAAATGGAAGCTGAAGGAGAGAAGGAGAGGGTGAGCAGTGGAGGACTGCAGTGACGCTAATATACATTAGCAGTAACACTGCAGCAAGAGGGGGAGGGAGAGAAGAACAGATCAGGAGAGACCAGCACCGGCAGAGAGAGGGGGGAGGGGACAAGAGAGAGAGAGAGAGAGAATTTAAAAGACTGGAGAGAGTTAGTGACTTACGTTCCTGTACTTGGGAAAAAAATGGAAAGCCTGCTCATGAAAGAGAGCGAGAGATGGGAAGGGGGGCTGGAAAAGAAGGAACACAAGCAAATGAAAAGGAAAATGCAGGAGATGTGAAGACGAAAAAGAAAAAAAGCCAATCGTTGTCATGCGTTCGACAAGTAAGAGTAGGTCTTAGCCATAAAAGCTGGAAACTTAAAGGTGATTTTGATGTTAAAATGTCCTATTATCCTGCCTAATATAAAAAGACAACTATTAGTAAATCAATTGTAGGTTGATATCCTTAAAACACACACATACACACACAAAAATGTGAATCTGTGCTGCTTTTATAACATTGCTCTGTTTATTTGATCATCACAACCAGCCCTACACAGCAACACTGACTCGACCAATGCAGTGGGTTTGGGGTGGAGTGTCCTGTTTCTGACCAATGGCAGACAGGGGGCGTGTCATGGGCTGTTCCGAATAGAATACTGCGCAGTCTATTGCATATTACGACTGAAACAGTCAATATATGCATTAATCAGAATAAACAATTATTTCATCAATAGGCTACAGTTAATTAGCATAACTGTAGGCTGTTTACTGTTGCCAAGCAATTAACTTGCTATATTATAGTCACAGGCATGTTTATTGTTAGGGGCGTGTTTTACAACAGTTTCAAACATCCAATCAGAATGTTGAGTCAGAACTATCTATCTAATTAAGAACAGAAGATTACAAAAATGAACCTGAGAAATTAAAATAACCATTAAAAATAACAAATAGAATAAGAATCGAGAAAAAAAAAGTACCCTGCTGCATCATTTACTTTACCTCATGTTGTTCCAAACCTGTATTACTTTCTTTCGTCTGTGGAGCATGAGAGAAGATATTTGGAAGAATGTTGGCAAACAGTTTTGGTTCCCATTGACTCGCATTGTATTTTTGTTCATGCAATGAAAGTCAACAGGAACCAAACCTGTTTGGTTACCAGCACAAGTTCACAGAAGAAAAAGTCATACTGGTTTGAACAACATGAGGGTAAGTAAATAATGACAATTTAAATTTTTGGATGGACTATTCCTTTAAAGCAGCTGGTTTGAGTTGGTCTCCCTAGCCTGACCAGCTGAAAAGTGGCCAAAACCTCTTTAAAACCACCAACAGATGAGCCTGGCCAGACTGGGAGACCAGCAAAAATATTTAGGCTGGTTTAAGATGTTTACTTTTTCAGCAGGAAAGGGTACATAAAGGACAAAATGCAAAAAAATAATGAGTAAACTGCAAGATAATATACCTTAAGCCACGGTCACACTAGACTTTGAGCATGCGAAATTTCTTCGGACTCTGCATCGGTCATGATATGATGTCACGCTATGAAGCATCTTTTTCATAAACATGAATTCAACATATAACAAGAAGTAAAAAAAATACAATCTACTCGACTTTACTGCAAAAATATTGTTCTTTTAACTCAGCCAAGAGATCACGCCTTGACGCATCGATCTTCTAGTCACATGTCTTCATGTGATGCAAATTCGCAGGTCAGAGTTCACCAAACTTGAAAATTGGAACGCAGCGAAATGTAAAACTTTTCGCTTGAGCTTGCGTTTCCGGTCTGACCAAGCGGCAACCTTCGTGTCTCTCTCTTGAATCCAACACGGAAGTGATTTAAACTGCAATTCATCGACTGGCCACTAGTGTCAGGCTCCAAAAAGAGAGTCAATCCCATAGACCCCCATATTAAAATGCCCAACTTTACAGCAGAAAAAAATGTGTTTACAGCCTGGTACAAAAAGTGGTTTAGGTCTATATTGCTAAATGTGCCCTTCATGACAACTGTGGGCCACAAGGGGCAATTGCATTAGGGCAGTGACAGGTGGATTGCCGCTACCGTCACTACTAATCGTTTGTCTGCTGTCTGTTAGCGTCACGTTACCTGAGCTAATCCCGCCTCTTTGCCCATTTTTGGTTATCCGGAAGTGATGTGCTGCCAAGATGGCGACGGCCGGCTCCGCCCACTTGTGCTTCAAAAATGCTCTTCAGAAACCTACGGGTGACGTCACGGACACTGCGTCCAAATTTTTTTAGCCTATGGGTCTGACGCATTCGCATGCGTTTGAATGGAAGTCAATGGAGTGTGACCGGCCCTTAAGTCAGGTCAGACGCCATATTGAATTTACAATGGCAAGAAATGTATAAAGGTGCTAGGTCACGTAATTTCCACAATTCACAACTTTGAGTTTTTGTCAACCAAATAGTTTTTTCCCCCAGAAAGACATTTAGTCAGCTGAACAATCAGAGTATTGTTAAACAATTTTGTACAATCCAAACTTCTTTCCCTCAAAGCCTCATTTTTATTCCTGTCAAAAATTACAGTAAATATGGCACTACCCTAATTAAGGTCTATAATGTAAATGACAGAAAGCGATAGAAGACCTTAAAGGGATAGTTCACCCAAAAATGAAAATTAGCGCATGATTTTCTCACCCTCAAGTCATCCTAGGTGTATATGACATTCTTCTTTCAGACGAATACAATCAGAGTTATATTAAAAAAAGTCCATGAAAGTGCATCCATCCATCATAAAAGTGCATCCATCCATCATAAAAGTGAATCTATCCTTCATAAAAGTGCATCCATCCATCATAAAAGTGAATCTATCCATCATAAAAGTGCTCCACACGGCTCCAGGGAGTTAAAAAAGGCCTTCTGAAGCGAAGCGCTGCGTTTGTGTGAGAAAAATATCCATATTTAACACGTTACAAAGTAAAATTCTAGCTTCCGGCCAAACGCAGTCTACTTGCGCCCAAAGCGCAACTTACGCATAAGTTGCGCTTTAGGCGTTAAGTGGAATCCGTATGTTCGTTTGGCTGGAAGCTAGTTATTTTACTTTATAAAGTTTTAAATATGGATATTTTTATTACACAAATGGAACGCTTCGCTTCAGAAGGCCTTTTTTAACTCCCCGGAGCTGTGTGGAGCACTTTTCTGATGGATGGATGCACTTTTATGATGGATAGATGAACTTTTATGATGGATAGATGCACTTTTATGGACTTTAAAACAGAAATGGCCATTCACTGCCATTATGAAGCTTGGAAGAGCCAGGACATTTTTTAATATAACTCCGATTGTATTCGTCTGAAAGAAGAATGTCATATGCACCTAGGATGACTTGAGGGTGATTAAATCATGGGCTAATTTTCATTTTTGGGTGAACTATCCCTTTAAGTTGCAATAGGCATGATATGTATTCCAAAACTCTCCTCATCTTATAGCTCCCCATCTACAGTATATTAAAGTCTGGCAGCCCCTCACATGTTCCCGTCTGGTGCAGTGGAGCCCCATCAGGACATGAAGGGAACTGCACCGATGCAGAGTGCTGCAGTCGCCTCCCCTTTGCAGTGACACCACACACACACACTCACACACACACTCTCTCTCTGTTCCCTGATCTGATCTTTGCGCCAACAATTTCAACCATTCTATCGAGACATTCATCAAAAACGCACACCGTCCCACGTCTTCCTCTCCCTCCTTCAAAGGTCAAAACATTAGATCCACTGATGCAGAAAGAAATATGTGCAGACAGAGAGAGAGAGAGAGAGAGAGAGAGAGAGAGAGAGAGAGCACGTTAAAATGACATTTTCCCTGCCTGCTAGCAGTCTTATCTCGCGGACGCACGGGGTATTTATTGAAACAAAAATACTTCAGCAATAAAACCCGAAATGCATGATTCACATCATAAAAATCCTCTCGGATAGACAGGACATCACGTGACGCACTGGTGCTGTGTCTATTTCAGCAGCTGTGAACACAACATCTCAGCAGCAGACTCTGTGATTGTGAATGTGTGTGTGTGTGTGTGTGTGTGTGTGCGCGCGCGCGCGCGCGAGAGAGAGAGTCAGTGCGTCTCACATTTTCATTCAGCGACGTGCTACAGACCGCAGTGGAAAGCAAAGCAGACTCCATATTGTCTGCTTCAGCTGCTGTGTAGAAAAGCGTTTCCTTCCTTAAGGGCAAACTATCATTCTGGGCTACCTGTGAGCACACATAGCAGCCCATTATCCTCCAAACAAAAGAGCGCGCAACTGCGCCATTGGCTGCCAGCGGAGCTCTTCCTCTTTTTGGAAACGTGTGCTGCACACTAACATTTTTTATTACATTTTAGTAAACAGCTCGTAAACGTACTTTATGTCTAGAATTATTAGTAAGATACAAATTTTATATGCAGATTACATTGAAAGTAAACATTTTAAAATAATCAAAAGATCTAACTATGCTTTGGTAACCATAAAAAGTGAATTAAGAAATTTTGTGTGGTTGAGAGAGGATGAATAATAATCCTTAATGAACAGAGTAGCAAAACATTTCAAGTTGAAAATAGAATAATATACATAACTAACAAATGCTACAGCAACTCCAACAGAAGTATTTTAGGTTTCATACACTGTACAAAATTATATGATCAATAAGTTATGACAACATGTTTTTACATTGCTTTAACTCAATTTTAAAGCAATTTTTAACTTTTTTTTATAATTAAGCTCATAAAAAAAAAAAAAAAAAAATCAGTTGAATGTAATTTAAGTTAAAATGACTTAAAGATTCAAGTTGGCCCTTCATTTATAAATGAATTTTTTTAAGTGTAGCTACCTTTGACTGTCAGTGGCAAACAGACGTTGTGTATAAAACAGAAATCTAAGCCTGCATAACCAGAGACTGAGAAATATAAGGGATTACGAGAAATATGAAATGAGTTAGAGGTCAAAGTTGCTAAATGAGGAAAGTGTATCATCTTACAGCAGTGTAACCCCTTCCTCACCTCTGCGTCTGAGAGCGCAGCTCTTTCTCAAGTTTAACAGCAATTACAGCAAAGTGTCTGAAGAGAGAGAGACAGAGAATCTATTAGCGGACTAGCAGAGATGGGGCACAGTGACATCATCACGTAAATGTCAACGGACCCACAAGGACTGTCTTGACTGAAATACAGACAGTTAACTTAGAAGTATAAAAGACAAGGTTCTTTAAAAAAAAATAAACTGAAAAGATAATACAACTTGTTGGGTTTTACTGGATCAGTGTGTGTTCTGAATCCAACAACCAACTATTGAAATGTTACCGTTTTGTTGCTAATAACTGATATATTTCTGTAACTTAGGTTTAACAATTATATAAGATCATACTTGCTTATAAAGAACAATAATAAATAACAAAAATCATCTCAGCATTTCAGCATGTAATCCACTGCCATCTGCAGTACATAACTTTTTACTCTGTCCACGGATCAATCGACCCTAAAATCGGGATAAATAGCAGACAATATTTTACAGATACCAATGAGAACAGAGCGTATGCTTCAAGAAGTCTACAGTTTTGATATGTCAAAAGTAGCACAGCAGCTGTCTTCAACCTTGATAATAATCAGAAATGTTTCTTGAGCATCAAATCATCATATTAGAATGATTTCTGAAGGCTCATGTGACACTGAAGACTGGAGTAATGATGCTGAACATTCAGCTTTGGTCACAGGGATAAATTACATGTTAAAATAGAAAAACAGTTATGTTAAATTATAATAATATTTCACAATTTTATTGTATTTTTGATACTAAAAAAAATTAAGCCTCTGTGAGCAGAAGAGACTTCTTTCAAAAACATATCAATTCAATACCATTATATCAATTCAATCTCACTTGTCCAAACAGACTAAAACATAAAAGCCTACCTATTTTTTGACTGCTTATTTACATAAGAACAGATAAAAGTGGGAGAGAATTGGGAATAATATTGAAATACGTAAGCTATATCATTCACAACTTATTTTAATTCTAAAACTGTATTTCACTCAAAAGTCATAAGTAGAACTGTATAGCAGATGTTCCAGTACATCTGATTCCACTAGCTCGGTGTGTGATTTTATTTAAGAGCAAATGCCTTTGTTTAACTTATAAGGATATAATGCATGTACTGTATCAGATCTTTCAATTATCAACCGGCTTTTTCAGTTTTTGCAGCAATCATACCAAACCACTGGTCACCGAGTTCAACATCCACGAACAGCTCTTTAATTATTTACACCGTATATATATAAATAAAACCTGATGCCTCCCATTTCTGCCCTCTTCCATGCTTTTATTTCACGAGTTCACACAAGCTTTGCTCTGTTGTCCGTTTCTCTCTCTCAGTCTCTCCCTGATTACTCATCCCTGCAGAAAAGACATGACACTGGTTATCCACGGTTCTGCCTCACACTGGGCCAATAGGTGAAAATGATCCCGAGCAATCCTATTCCACCTTTTAATCCTCATAAATCTTGCTCTGTGAGGACACACGCTCAAACAGACTGTGCAAAACATGTGGACATGTATGTAGTGTGTCCCGCATCTCATTTCCATGATATCCCACACAAATGCTGTTAATGCTATTCCACATCAATTGCTGGTGTGGCCGGTTTCAGCATCAATGCATTTTCCATGAACGCACCGACATTAAAGCAGCACAAAACAATACTTGTTGAATGTTGTGAAAGTAATGCTCACCGTATATATAAACCCCCTGAACCATTAAACACTAGTAGAAACATATGATAAATAGACAGAAAGAGAGTTTATTTAATCCCATAACAGAAAATTGCATGCAACATCAGACACAATATACAGACATTTAGTGCACTACAGACACAGTGTAGACATCTATACTAAACAGCATACTCACTCGACCTGGGTTGAGTTCAGATCATATGTTAATCCATAAGCATAACCCGATGCTTTTCTCAGATCACGACATGTATGCTCCAGTTTTCCTCGAATGTTTTTAGTGCTGATAATTAAGAGAGTAGTAAATAAGATCATTAACACTAATGGAAACAACACACACTCTATTATAGTGTATGTTACACCGTCCTCCCCTTCATAGGCTGCTTGCACAAATAATTTCACCACCCTAATTTGATCTTCCTGCTCCCTGGCGCGTGCGAACAGGTTTCCCCCGTGGAAGAGAAGGATGATGATGATGATGGTGTTGGTGGTGATTTTGCCCCGTTTTAAATCGCCCTCCTGATGTCTAATGCAAGCGGTTCATGTTTCAGACAGACGACACACACACACACATTCACGCGCACACACACTCACGGCTCCTGGCGGAACTGCACCTTACTCGTTTATTTATTTAATTCATTTTTTCTTTCTTTCAGATGTCACGCGTGGGCGGTGGGAGGACTCACGCGAGTTCGGTAGGTGACTGTGACGTGGCGCGCGCGCGCGAAGGGAACCGAGATCACGCGTGGAGATTCATCCAAAAAATGAGTAAAGATTAGGAAGACACCGACGTTCACAGACTGTAAATGTGAAATATTTTTGTGTACAAATGACTGAGACCAGTAGTCATGATTCTACGAAAATGCATCTATTTTACTCTACTTTTATATTTAATAATAATAATAAAAAATCTTCATATCAATATGATTTAAAATGTGTGAATTAGGGTGTGAATTTTGAAGCCGCTTTTAAAGTCACCATGAAATCAAAATGGAATATTGCATAGTTCAAAGTGGTCATATGAAGCGATTTCTTGTTTTCCTTTTTCTTTCGTGTGTTGTGTAGCTGTTTGTGCATGTATAAGATCTACAGAGTTACAAAGCTCAAAGGCCCTGTCCCAAATAGCACCCTAAGCACTTGTGGTCTTCCTACGAGTCCGCACTTTCGTGACGTAATGACGCTTTGACTGTCGGGAAGAAGTCTGCTGAGGAGTCCGCAATCAGTGCGGGCTCGGCAAAAGAGCGCATTGATATCAACCGCAAAGGGGGCGCTCGCGAGCACCCTTCTGAGGCCTAAAATGACACATGGGACACCCTACGGTCTCACGGACTAAATGGACACGTGCACGCGGCAGCCATTGTAAGTCCATAAGACCGAAAGTGCATATGAAGTGTGCCATTTGGGACAGGGCCAAAGTCTCAAACCCAAAGAGATATTCTTTGTAAAAGTTAAGGCTCAGCCACACTTCATTTAAACACGCCACCACAAATCTACGTCAGTGTGTGGGGAGAGTTTCATAACACCGCCCAAATGTAAACGCAAAAAAATAAGGCGTAACTTTTATACTCGCTGCATTATTGTTGCGCCGGCGCCGCCATGTCGTAGAGACACGGCGTTTTTCGTTTCGAAAGCCAAACTACTTTGTTTAGCCTTCCAAGAGAGGACACACTTAGAACACAGTGGTTACGCTTTATTTCCAACACTGTTCCAGAACAGTACAACTAAAATATTCGACTGTGTGCTGCACATTTTTCGGAGGACTGTTTCCAGAACCTGGGAGAGTATCCGTTACAAGGCCGGCTGTACACAAAGGCTAATTCTAAAAAGTGGGGCAATTCCATCATTGCAAGTACAGTCTGGCGCTTCTGATTCACAGACACAGCCTATAAGTATATTTTCATATTTTAAGAATTTGCTATTTTTTGAGCTTTATAGAATTTGCTAAGTTTTGAGCAGTATAGTCACGCTTGTTAGTCATTTCTACGATTTCCCCCCGCGCTTTTCAGAACGATGAGCTTTGTAAAATTCGAGGTGTTTCAGAAAGGCAGGGCATAGAGGAGCAACAACAATGTACTGTATGTGTAAAATAATTACTTTTTTAAACCTAAAACCACGTAAAGACATTGCATTAAACCAAATACACAAAATAATATTATTTTTAGAACCATCATATGATCCCTTTAATATAAAAAATAACCAATGCACATATTTTTTTAATTCATGTGTCCTCCCTCATGATCTCCAATCAAAATCGGATGACGTGTTTACTGGCGTGGGGGCGGGACAAACTGCTGTCACTCACATGAGATGACAGCAATTGCAAACAACAATTCAACCATCCAATCAATTCCCCATGGACAAAATCAAGTCCCGCCCTACATTTATTTCTTGTTCGTCACAATGGGGAAGAAGAGATTATCACAACGTCAGTTTCATGCTGACTTTAAAAAACAAGCTGCTATCAACTTGCTAAGTAAGATCTACAACTACCACAAGAATGTCAGTCTAGATGCTTTACAAATTGCAGCTTCAAAGTTCACATTTGAGGTATAAAGTTGTAAAACTGTAAAACATAAAGGCATCTTAAAGTAGCCAATGTTATCCACGGAGTTATTTCATAAATTCAAAACTCGATTATAAAACATTCAATTGTATGGGTCTGTATCAAGAGTAATGGTGCGACTCCTCAGCCAAGGAATTAGAGCGGTTTACAGTGGTTATTCACATCTGTGGATCAATATACATTTCTTTTAGATGTTTGTTTTTGGAGGGAGGGAGTGGTTTTTGTGATTTCACAAAAATGTGATTGATTCCAGACTCCAACATGACACATCCATCAAGTCAAGTACGGTCAATTAACTGCACAAGGATTTTAATATTGTTCTATTAACATGCTTAAACCCTAATAGACCAGTAATAATTGTATATCTCCTACTTTTTTATGTTTATGTGTATTTGTACTTCCTGGGCATTCTGTCTCTAGATCTCTCTTGTGTGTGTGTTGTATCTCCTGGTGGTGTTGAGACTGATTGTGATGTTTCTCTTTCTTGTACCTGTGACTGTATATCTGTGGATTCACTCTCTTGTCTCCTTCCCTGATCCATTTGCATTCTTGCTCCAGGGTTCTCTTGTGCATGTGTCCTAGCCATTGTAGGTAAAATGTCAAATTCTGATGTTATTTCACTTTGCTGATTCGGTGTCAGTGTGTTGAAACACTCCCGCGGAGTGGCAGTATTCCCTCCTCTTGTTCGTCTTGTGTTTTGATCATGATGGTGTCTATCCACTGCAATATTGACACACAAGCAAAGAAACAGGACAAGCTTAATATTGAACTGACCAAATCACAAAACAAATACAGCTGCAATGATGCTGTAAGTCAGCCTTCCACCTACAATGGACAGAAAAATCTAACCAAACAAATATACTAAGGTTTGGTGTATCTGCTACCAACAGGCAACACTTGTCCTTTCTGTGGACAATGAGAAACTAACAAAATGCACTGAAACTGCTTGCTAGTGCACAGATTAAAATAAAAAGCATTTTAATGAGGGAAAAAAGTGGGTGAAGAAAAGCATCAGTATATGACGGCAAGTGCATCCATCTTACAGTATAAACCCACATGACACTTACAGTTTGGTGCACTTATACAACATATTCTGTCTGTAATGTATATGATATTTTGCCCAAACACATCTCAATGTCTCTCCTGCCATTGCGCGTGACTCGAGTATGCCATCGTCTTCCACTGCAGACAATCACAAGATATCGATTGATAAAATATTATTCAAAATACAAAAATGACATTGCTGATTGGATTGCGAATTTAAATACAACAAAAATGAAATGAACATCTCAATAGCTCTTCCCATTAAAGATACAGTAACTACCATTTCATTAGTTACAGTAACATTGTAATATTCTCTGATCATCCTCAAACTTTCAGATTAGAAAAACACAAGTGATATCTTACTGATTGCGGTATTAAACAACAAAAAAAAAGCAATTTACTTTATGTAAATTATTTTCTTCTCATTGTCTCTCAGACTTAAGTCATCTGGATCGAGTGTTTCTTAAAGCAAACTTAAGGTTCTTGTTAATAGTTGTACTTTCAGTATCAGAATGTCATCCCGTACTTGTTTTAGTAAGTCTCAATGTCTCAATCTAGCTTCATCACACTTCTGAATCCCTTAAATAAACCAAATATCAAGGTGATTTCTTAATGAGTCACAGCACAGCAGTGATCGCCCCAAAAAGTATTTGGAAACTTGAGACACAATTTAAAATGTTTACATGTCTTTGCATTATATATCAATTCAAAATATCAAAAAGAGTGGCAATTTAGAAAGAAATATAGCACAAACACACTTTTCAATAGGTTTTATAGGATACAAAATATGAGGAAATAGATAGATTGTTAAAAATAAAGACATAACGTTGCTGGTTGTTACATTTTGTGGAACATGTTCACATGTTAAAGGGATAGTTGACCTAAAAATGAAAATTCAATCATTATTATTTACGTTCCAAACCTGTACAATTTCTTTCTTCTGTGTAACATAAAATAAGACATTTTGAGAAATGTCAAGGTTTTTTTTTCTGTTCATACAATGGAAGTCAATGAGTTTTTCAAAAACTGTTTGGTTACCAACATTCTTCAGTTGTAGAGAATTGAAATGAATTTGAGAAACACAACCATGAGAGCAGCTAATTAAAAATAATTGAAAAAGTGGTTCAGAAAAGTGAAGCCGGTTCTGAGAAAAGCTGTAGCCACTTGCAGATGCCACTTAGTTTGATGTTTTGTTTCTAATCCTATGAATTTCAGACATTTTCAAGCATGAGGTAATAAAGTAAAAATGTTACATGCTTTGCCTTTTTATATATTTGAAGAGTTCAGATGCAAAAGCCTCTAAGTGCCATCTGGAATTTTCTTCTAGAATGATCATTTTTATCAAGCTCGTAGATTTAAGTTCAGTAATTTCACTTAAATGACAATTAATAGGTCATTTTCATTGCCATTTAAGTAAAATGACTGAATTTAAATCTACAAGCTTGATAAAAATGATCATTCTAGAAGAAAATTTAAGATGGCACTTAGAGGCTTTTGCATCTGAACTCTTCATTTTAACTAGAACAAAATTTTAAATGTCAATGTTAACCTGCTATATTCAGTAAATATACAACAACAGACATGAAACATGAAACAGTAACTGATGTGTTTTTCCATGAACAAAGAACAGAAATGAGCTGGAGAAGAAAAGTTTAATAATGTATATGTATTAAAACAGCATCTTACCTTTCACTTGCAAGTGAACTATTCCAGTCTGCAGATATTTGTCATGGAGATAACAATTTCTATCTGACAGCTGATCATTTCTCGAAGTCAGAGACAGAGTTCCTCTCTCCGGCTCCTGGATGGACAGACTCAGTCAGTGCTATTCATAGTTATTAATTGTTTTCTCCTGCCTGTTCATGTTTGAAACATGTTTATTTAAATACTTACAGCTGAAACTGATACAAATTGTATCTTGTAGTGTTTGACATTCATGACTTCACAAATACAGAGGCCTTTCTGTGATCTCCTGACATCTCTGAGAGTCAAAGACACATTAGATCCTGCAGTGAGAGACTCACTCGACCCTCATAGCTCTCTATCATCTGTCCATCCTTACAATGGCAGACCAGATCCTCCTTATTCCACATGATTTCCATCAGCGCTGATGGCTGGCTCAAGATGACATGACAGAACGACATCATCTCCAGGATTAAAATATGCAATGTCAGACTGGCAAACAAAAGACAACTCTGAAGAAGAGAGAGAGAGAGAGAGAAAAGAATAATTAATAAAGAAAAAATATACCTGTCAGACATGTCATAATAGTGTTTTATGTTCAGTGAGACTCAGCCGAAGCATTAGAGTTTTATAGATAATGTTTGTTTTGACTTGCCTTGCTTAGTTTCTGGCATATATTAGCTTCAGCTGTTTTTAACATTTCTGCACACCTGAGACACTGACAGAAAATTCACTGTAAGCCTAGAAAACACGGTAATATGAAACTGTCTGTGAATATCTAGCTTTTTAAAACATTATTATTATTATAATAAAACTTAACATAGGCCTAATATGATTCTTAACATAATTACTATACATAAATTATTATTATTATATTTACAGTAAATTTAGAAAAAATAAAATAAAATAAAAGGTAGCCCAACTTGTACAAATGCATGAAAATATATTAGGCATGATACTGCCCCCTACTGGCAGAACAGACAATCATGCTTTAGATATGATAAAAACAAAAAAACAAACAGATAAGTGTACACGAAATCCGTATATGTCTTTTGTAAATAATAATAATAATAAGCCTAGATACATACATAAACGCTGCCGTTTGCTAGTTGTAATGATAATGAAATTGTGACGTTAAATATAAATGAATATTTTTTACATACCCAATTTTTGTACGACTGAAACAAATATACACCTATTATATTTCTGAACGAGGTCCAGTGTTATGTATAACTTTTTTTCAAAACAATAAAGGTATTTTAAACATTTTAATTTCTGATGCCATGTCCCATTCTGAAGAGCAATTCATATGTGGTTATAGCTAATTCAACATACGATCCAATTGTATCTTAAAATACGTATCAATTATCTGCCAAAATAAACAAATGTAGGCTACTTACCTTCCTTCTGTTAACAGCAACAATCGTTTCCCAGCTTGTTGACTAGTCAGGTGAGATTTCTGTTGGAAATAGTGTAATCACGTCAGCTGATCAGGTGACATTTCTTACGTTCTTCCACGTAAATGCTACACTGAATATTCATTGCAATTAATAATGGATATGTTAAAGTATATGCCTACCTGTATAGAGTGTTATAGATAAATTAAGTTAATGTAAAACATTTTTTTTTAGATTGAAACTGAGCTTAGGTTTTCCTGAATCCCGAGTTTCAACAAGAATTCCCAGTGCGTTTAACGTTGTCTCACTTGTCACTGAGACATGAGATATGAATAAGATACTTTTTTTGAGTTCTTGAATCAAGACCAGTGCTTGTGTCCTACTCTATAGCCTATATATATATATTTTTTTTTCAGTCTATGGTCCTACTACTCCAGACGGCGCGCGCTTCCTGTTGCTAAGCAATTTTTGCGTTTACCCGGATGGAGAATCGAGAGGTGAGTTACAATTAGCTGCATATTATATATGTGTTTACTACGTGGTTTTTTTGTTGTTTTTGTATAGTTAAACTTCAATAAAATAGTTCAGCCAGCTGCTAGCTAACCAAAATCCACAACAGTCCGCTAAGAAGGAGGATATTCAGGCATTATCCTGTTTTATAAAGTCGTAGTGCTCGTGAAGAATGAGCGCCGGTCGGACTGTCGAGGGCGCTGGGTGTGTGACCTGGTGGGGATTCGGACCAGCACGAGACCTCCTGAACTCAGGTGAAGCATAAACCATCACAGTATCTGACAAAACACTGTAAATATGGATCAATGCTCACATACATTAGTGTGATGTATTTTCTATACAGAGAACACAGTGAGGTCAGATGGAGAGCTGAATGTCCTGCTGGTGGGCAGTGGAGATCCCAGACACATCCTGAAGACCATCACTGGACTGACCGACTCTGATACACTACATGTGTGTGACCTCAGAATCTGTTACATACAGCATAATAATAGCCTTTGTGGCATATTATTCCCACAACATAAATCAACTGTTCTGTGCATGTTAATGTGTTAATGATGAGACATGTGGCATGTTGCAGGTTTGGGTGATTGAGAACAATATGGCTCGCACACCCATCCTTGCCTTGATACAAGCCTTCTGAAGGTCCAGCAGACATTCATATATGTGTTTATATACTGCATGTCATAATCAAACTCATCTCAGTGATATCCACTCCTCTGCTGTTTCATCATCAGTTTAAGGAGAGAGATGAGTTGGTCCAGATCTTTAAACTGTGGGAACGGCCACCGTCAGTGCCAGCAAGTGTGCGTAAGGTCTGGGACGCCCGTGTTCGGCAGCACCTGGGGACTCGCTACGACTCACGACAGGGGTGTTTCGACTGGGATCTCAGCATGAAACTGCACCAGAGAGGCGTATGTAGCAAATAACAAGACATTATTATACACCTGCACTCCGGAAGGCCAATCAGAGCCGTGCAATAAGACTCAATTTACTGGATGTTACACAGTTATTTAACAATTAGACTTATTTCAGCCCATATTTTATTACAAATGTGATTGTTTAGGCAATTTCCGAATTACAGCACCTAAATTACATATTTATGATTCACAGCAGACACTTTTTCCATGTTTCCATGTATAAAGAAACAAAAATGTAGTTTTACTAAGTGTGTGTGTATTCATACTTTTTATTAATTTATATTTCCATTTCAGTTATTTTAGTACCGCGAGTGAAACTAACCGAAAATGACAAGTGTTGCCTTGGCAACTAGCTTGGAATAAAATAAGTTTAAATAAAGATAGGATTTAATTTAATTTATTTGAAGTAACAAAATAGTTTTTTTTTATGGGTTTTAGTAAAAGATATTAAGCCTGCCTCACTACTGTTCTACAAAATCCTGTGATTTTTCTCTTAGTGTGGCGTCATCAGCAAACATCAGTATGTGAAATGGAGGGAAAGTGGTGTGGCCTTTGAAATGAGGGAGGGGCTTTACCAAACAGCCAATCAGAGTCTGCTTTCCACACGAGTGTTCAATCATGTGAGTAGATTGACTGTCTACAATAATAGTTGTGAGCCATGACACACTGTCATGCAACGGTGTGTGTGTTTGTACCAGCGTGGAGATCGGGTCGCTGTTAGAGGATATTGGGGGGACATCGTCTCCGGTCCATATCTGTCCTTCGGCATAGAGACCGAGAACAAAGACCTCCTGAAGAGACAGAACAATCAACATGTAAAGGTGACAGGAACTATTTAATAACCCCTTATACCCCCCAAAATTAAGTTACAAACAAAAACCTCATGAGAAAAAAAAATTCATATTACATTACTTCTTTTCTCTGTCCAAGACCACATGTATGACTTATCTTTATAGCTTGTCACTGCATGATATACTGCATATTATATTGCAATAACATTTCCATCATGATTTACCTTTCTCTGGCCATCTTTCTCTCTCAAGGATATTTCAGAGGTGAACGTCCTGGCGTTGTTTGAATGTCTTGCCACTAGAGAGAGCTCTTTACTGAATGAAAATGTACCAAACCCTTCAAGTTCCTGCTGTCAATCCACAGACAGTCTCACAACAGAAGAGAAGATGCAGAATGATCCACCTTCCTCTCAAACTCACACAGAACCTGAGCAACAGACACAAGTGCTTGGTAATGTCCTATTATGTCAAAACAATGTACATCTATTGCCAGTGAAGTGCTGAAAACAAATCAAACAGTGCTGCTTTTAATAGTTTTGAGAGTTTTCAACACTTATTTTGGGTTCTTGTGTTTTTGCAGATTTGCTGAGCCTGAGTGGAGTGAAAGTGTCATTTCTGTCTCCAGACTCACTCAACAAACTTCCCCTCAAAAACAAATACAGGAACTTGTTTAACAGCATCTTCTGTTCAGCCAGGTGAAGCCGGTTCATAAGCAGCTCACAGAAACAGTGCTTGAGTTTGTGTGTGAGTGACCAGCATAAACTGTCTGATGATAACACAATCTCTGTTTTCTCAGTATGGTTCATCAGCTCGATTCTTCTCTGAGAGAGATCGCAGCGCCTGATGCTGCTCTGGTAATAGAGTTAGCGAAGTGAGTCCCTCATCACACACACAAATCAAACTTACATTCATGCTCATGCTAACATTTTGATGCATAGCTTGCAAGCAAAACCCCTGAATGCTCATAATCACTGTTTTTTCTTGTTCAGCTTCCTGTTGGACCTTTCAAAAGAGCAAGTGTCAGGTTTTGCTGACAGAGTGAAGGAGATCGCTGAAGAATTAGGATTCACTGCAACACACGACCAGAGCAGCGACTCGCACAGTTTCAGATACACACTCTACACACTCTTTTTTTTTTTTTGCCTGTATGGCCGTTACCTTCCCCATACCCATTTTCTCATGAATTGCTCTAAAAAAGCAGAAAGGGGTACTTAACACAGGGGTGCAATCTTAAGTGCATTGTTAACACTGCAAAATATGACACATCAAGACATGCATACAAAATACTTAAGAAATCATATTTCTAGATACTCAAATTTGGTTAAAACCACATAGCTTGCATGACAGCACTACAAAAACACATAAAAGTGAAACCCCATTGCCTTCTCTAATGCTTTTCTTATTGTTGTGGGCTTTATAGGGTGAGTGATATTTCTTATAATACACAAGTGAGATAGACTAGTGCAATTTTACAATATTAGCACAAGTTTTGCCTCAAACTACCTGACAAATGAAGCCACGCAATGGTGACGGGAGTTAAGATGAAGTTTATAAGAAACTTTAACTGTGGTTTCGCTAGCTATTTGAGTAAATGAAAACATAATACTTAGATTTAAATGTGAATTTGCTGTCCACCACCGAACTCTAGTCTCAGCCGCCTTTAAAAAATAAAATAATAATGCTGTCGTCACCGGCGCGTAATGACTTATTGGGTAGAATAGGCCACTAAGGATCCGGTTTTGTTTTGTATCCTTCCTTTTATATTTTTATATAGTTTATAGTTTAAATACTGTCTATATTCCTTTCACGGGGAAAGAAGGGTGCATTTGGTGTCGCTTTTAGCCTCCGTCGCGCCGCGATGACGCAATCGGCCATCGTAGGATGCGCTGTGGTGACGCGGTGGTGACGCAATCGGCAGTATAAATGCGACCTTCAAAACAACATTTGTTTGTTTTTAATTAGTCAAGTCAAGTTTATTTGTATAGCGCTCTTCACAATACAGATTGTATCAAAGCAGCTTTACAGTATTAAATTAAAATAATACAACAAAGTTTGTTTCAAGAGGAATTTATTGATTGATAAAATTAAATTAAATATCCCCATCGGCAGCAGTTTTAAGTTTTACTACAATGGAGATTACCGAGGAAGCGTTGAACCATGAGCGACTACTGGCGGCAGCTTGCTTTAAGGCTTTCATGGTGAAGAACAGCACTAAAACAAATATCAATCTCTTTGATCACCTTGTACAAATGTTAACAAAAGTTATGGATGAGCGTCCAGAGAATGTAGTCGATGTGATCGAGGACATAAGTCGCGAGCTGAAAGGAAGTATCCTTCAGGAGAAACAGGACACCTTGCGTGACAATCCATCCTCATCCTCATCCTCAGCTCAGTTGCTGGCCGAGCAGCAGAAGACACTCTTCAAATGTGCGGCAGGCAGGGAAGATGATCACAAGGAAGAGCTGGTGGATTCTCCTCTACCGAATGTTGCAGAACTGGCGTTCTTCTTTGAGCAAGCTGGTGTGGGTCTGGGGAAAGAGGAGATGCAGAGAATCTTTCTGGCAATGAAACAACTGGTGGACACACAGTGTCTCCAGCGCTGTCGATTCTGGGGAAAGATCCTCGGCACACAGAGCAACTACCTGGTGGCTGAGGGGGAATTCAGAGAGGGTGACGGGGAGGAGGAGCAGGAGAGCACAGAACCATCAAATGAGGAGAGAGAGGAAGAGTCACAGGAGGACAAGGATGAAGCAGAGCTTGTAGAAGCTGCTGATCCACTCCCTAAATCAACTTACATGCCACCTACGCCAGTGCCAAAGGAAGAAAATCAAACTGGCGTCAATAAATTCTCTTATTTTGTGTGTCAAGAGCCCGGCATGCCGTGGGTCAGACTGCCGATGGTCACCCCCGCTCAGATCACAGCAGCGCGGCAGATCCGCAGGCTCTTCTCAGGCAGGCTTGATGCTCCTGTTGTAAGTTTCCCTCCCTTTCCCGGCAACGAGGCAAACTACCTGCGTGCCCAGATCGCACGGATCTCAGCCGCCACGCACGTCAGCCCTGTGGGATTCTTCCAGTTTGGGGAGGATGAAGGAGAGGATGAAGAACTGCGAGACACCTTTGAGGAGAATCCTAACTTTGAGGGCAATCATATACACGAGATGGCTGAGTCTCTGAATCTATGGGTCCATCATGTACAGCACATACTTACACAGGGCCGCTGTGTGTGGGTAAACATAACTCCGAAGTCAGCGGATGACTTTGACGAAGATGCCGAGGAGGAGGAAGAACCTGATGAGCTGGAGTCTGAGATTGGGCCTCCTCTTCTGACGCCTCTGTCTGAGGATGCAAAGATTCATGACACCCCAGCTTGGAGCTCCATGATCTCCTCTAACCTCATTCCTCAGTTTTCCATCGCTGTGCTGCGCTCCATCCTCTGGCCTGGAGCTTATGCTTATGCTTCTGAAAGTGGCAAGAAGTTTGGAAACATATACATTGGTTGGGGGTTGAACTATATCGGAGAGGCCTACACCCCAATAGTGCTTCCACCGTCCCACAGCGAAGACCCCAGCGGACCCGAAATCACCGAGGCCCAGGACCCCAGTGTGGAGGAAGAGCAGGCTTTGCAAGCAGCCCTGGAGGAGACGGAGGCCCTGGAAGAGACAGAGGATCTGGAGGATGAGGATGAGGATGAGGAGGATTAAAATGGAGGTGTGACTCTGCAATGGACAGAAATATTCAGTAATATTGGGCGAATCTTCAGTCGGCAATTTGGCTCGGTAAGTTTGTATATTAATTATCAGATTAATAAATAATTGTTGCTCTGTAAGTTGGATTTTAACTTTTATGTTAGAGACAGAATATCTGTGACTACTTGAGTTGAATTGGTTAATTGAATCATTTGTAGAAACGCAGCTTGTGCACCGTGTGGTCCTAGTTTGTGAGGGGCTATCATTCACTTCAAATACTACGTCACGTTACCATTACCATTAAATATTAGCGTTTGTTTACATGTTAAAGGGATACTCCACTTTAAAATGAAAATTCTGTCATCATATATTCACCCTCATGTTGTTTCAAACCTGTATGAATTTATTTCTTCTGCTGAACAGAAAGGAAGATCTTTAGAAGAATGTCAGTAACCACACAGTTTCTGGTCTCATTGACTTCCATAGTAGGAAAAAATATATACTATGGAAGTCAATGGGACCCAGAAACTGTCTGGTTACTGACATTCTTCTAAATATCTTCCTTTCTGTTCAGCAGAAGAAAGAAATTCATTAAGGATTGAAACAACATGAGGGTGAGTATATGATGACAGAATTTTCATTTTAAAGTGGAGTATCCCTTTAACTTGATCTATTGATTAGAATAAAGCTCATGCTGATTTATTGGAATTATTGACAAGCTCAGCCTTGATGATACACGTGCAACGCTAACAAAACATATCCCAAATGTGCCATGTTTTAATACAAAACACCATTTTAATCAACATTACTTCACCATATTCTAAACTTCTGTTTTTTGTAGTTTCACCAAGTTCACCAGAGCCTGGGGATGGACAAACATACGTGCCTGCCAGGAAGGAAACCCCAGATTTCCAGTTGCAAAACCAACCCAACCCACTGGTATGTTTTCACATAAGGAACATAATGTTCAAATGTATTATATCCTGTCTTGATCAAAGCAGGCAAAAGGCATACTGGGTTTTTTTTTGTGGATACAAATTCTCAAAAACAGGACAAGCGGTCAGTCTGTGAGACGGTCAGAGCGTGCTGGTGGTCTTTCTTAAATATCCAGATCTGCTGTTGTTTCAGTGTACCATTTAAGTCAAGGTAAGGCTATTTTCGACTCTGTAATAATTTAGAATTTTTATCTTCACATAAATCTGTATTTTATGTATACGCGTTCGCACTTTAAATAACAGCCGCGTCTGGAAAGAATTGCAGTTAGAATTTTATTACACTTAAGTCCAACGGTAGTTTCGATTCCTCCCATTTGCGAATTATTTGCTTTTGCTGTGCTAATTGCTGGACCGAGACAGCAACTGTGAATTAAGGGTTATAAACTAGGTTAGACCGAGGCCAGAGCCAGGACAAGCGGTCAGTCTGTGAGACTGTCAGAGCGTGCTGGTGGTCTTTCTATAATATCCAGTTCTGCTGTTGTTTCAGTGTACCATTTAAGTCAAGGTAAGGCTATTTTCGATTCTGTAATAATTTTGAATTTTTATCTTCAAGTCAAGTCATCTTCATTTATAATAGCGCTTTTAACAATGTTTCAAAGCAGCTTTACAGAGATAAACGTATAATTTAAGGTAACAGAGATTGTTTCGGCTTTATAGCGGTTCTTTAAAAAGTTATTTTCCAGCTAAAGTTAGTTTTGATTTGATTCGCTTCCGTCGCAACGATCATTTGTTATTAAATTAGGGGCCGCTAAGATGACACCATTCTCTCTACATAGACTTTAAACGCGAACCTGGGAGAAACGCTGATGGCGTTCACATGCGCATTAAGAATTGGTTCTATAGTTATGTGCGTTTGAATATATGTGCGCAGGTTTGTAATTCCCTACAAACCAAGCCTAAACAAAGTACTGGTCTTTCCTTATACATTTTTATACAGAATTTTATTTTATTTTGTCACTTCGGGGTAGGTACGCGAAACGAATTTCTCGAAAACGCTCTATCTGTAGAGTGGTAAAGGGATCCTCCATAGGGAGAGACTAGTTGGCACTTCAGCACTGCGTTGTCATCGGGTCCAGGCGAAGGTCCTTCGTCAGATCTGGATACGGCCTGGATCCGGCAGGCTGCGGGAAAACCTCGGGATAAACAAAGACACTAAAATTTGCGTAGATGCCATTCTACTTATGATGTAACGAGTACATCAGGATTTATGGGAAGTGTTCCCGGTTCCGGCTGACCTAATCTATGCAGCCTAAGATTGAAAAATAGAAGTCTATAATGTATTATGTGAATGCTAGGTCAAAGAGATGTCTTTAATCTAGCTTTGAACTAACAGAGTGTGTCTGCTTCCCAGACAATGTTAGGAAGACTGTTCCAAAGTTTTGGTGCTAAATAGGAAAAGGATCTACCGCCAGCAGTTGATTTTGATATTCTAGGTATTATTAACTGGCCAGATTTTGAGATCGCAATAGACGTGAAGGACTATAATGCGTTAAGAGCTCGCTCAAGTACTGCGGAGCTAAACCATTTAGTGCTTTGTAAGTAATCAGCAATATTTTAACATTTATACGATGCTTAATAGGGAGCCAGTGCAGTGTTGACAGAACAGGGCTAATATGGTCATACTTCCTGGTTCTGGTAAGAACTCGAGCTGCTGCATTTTGGACCAGCTGTAATTTGTTTATTAAGCGTGCAGGGCAACCACCCAGTAGAGCATTACAATAAACTAGCCTTGAGGTCATGAACGCATGTACTAATTGTTCCACATTTGTCAATGAGAGCATATGGCGTAATTTAGATTTTTTTTTAAGATGGAAAAATGCGGTTTTACGGATACTAGACACGTGACTTTCAAATGAAAGATTGGTATCAAAGAGCATAGTTATAATTTTGTCCCTTACATTATCAATAGACACATTAAAGGGTTAGTTCACCCAAAAATGAAAATGATGTCATTAATGACTCACCCTCATGTCGTTCCAAGCCCGTAAGACCTCCGTTCATCTTCGGAACACAGTTTAAGATATTTTAGATTTAGTCCGAGAGCTTTCTGTCCCTCCATTGAAAATGTATGTACGGTATACTGTCCATGTCCAGAAAGGTAATAAAGACATCATCAAAGTAGTCCATGTGACATCAGTGGGTTAGTTAGAATTTTTTGAAGCATCGAAAATACATTTTGGTCCAAAAATAACAAAAACTACGACTTTATTCAGCATTGTATTCTCTTCCGGGTCTGTTGTCAATCCGCGTTCACGACTCCGCAGTGACGCTGCTGACGTAAGACGCTGCTGACGTGTTATCTGGTGCGCCCGAGCTTCGTTTACAGTCTGAGAGAGACGCATGCTGTATTCAAGCTATTCTACATTGTTTGTATTTTGGTATTGCTATATTTTTAAAAATGGTGCGTAAGTGGTAACACCAGATAACACGTCAGCAGCGTCTTACGTCAGCAGCGTCACTGCGGAGTCGTGAACGCGGATTGACAACAGACCCGGAAGAGAAAACAATGCTGAATAAAGTCGTAGTTTTAGTTATATTTGGACCAAAATTTATTTTCGATGCTTCAAATTTTTTTAACTAACCCACTGATGTCACATGGACTACTTTGATGTCGTTATTACCTTTCTGGACATGGACAGTATACCGTACATACATTTTCAATGGAGGGACAGAAATCTCTCTGACTAAATCTAAAATATCTTAAACTGTGTTCCGAAGATGAACGGAGGTCTTACGGGCTTGGAACGACATGAGGGTGAGTCATTAATGACATCATTTTCATTTTTGGGTGAACTAACCCTTTAAAGACACATCTCTTTGACCTAGCATTCACATAATACATTATAGACTTCTATAATTCAATCTTAGGCTGCGTAGATTTGGTCAGCCGGAACCGGGAACACTTCCCATAAATCCTGATGTACTCGTTACATCATAAGTAGAATGGCATCTACGCAAATTTTAGTGTCTTTGTTTATCCCGAGGTTTTCCCGCAGCCTGCCGGATCCAGGCCGTATCCAGATCTGACGAAGGACCTTCGCCTGGACCCGATGACAACGCAGTGCTGAAGTGCCAACTAGTCTCTCCCTATGGAGGATCCCTTTACCACTCTACAGATAAAGCGTTTTCGAGAAATTCGTTTCGCGTTCCTACCCCGAAGTGACAAAATAAAATAAAATTCTGTATCAAAATTTATAAGGAAAGACCAGTACTTTGTTTAGGCTTGGTTTGTAGGGAATTACAAACCTGCGCACATATATTCAAACGCACATACCTATAGAACCAATTCTTAATGCGCATGTGAACGCCATTGAAAATGTATGTATGGTGTACTGTCCATGTCCAGAAAGGTAATAAAAACATCATCAAAGTAGTCCATGTGACATCAGTGGGTTAGTTAGAATTTTTTGAAGCATCGAAAATACATTTTGGTCCAAATATAACTAAAACTACGACTTTATTCAGCATTGTTTTCTCTTCCGGGTCTGTTGTCAATCCGCGTTCACGACTCCGCAGTGACGCTGCTGACGTAAGACGCTGCTGACGTGTTATCTGGTGTTACCACTTACGCACCATTTTTAAAAATATAGCAATACCAAAATACAAACAATGTAGAATAGCTTGAATACAGCAGGCGTCTCTCTCAGACTGTAAACGAAGCTCGGGCGCACCAGATAACACGTCAGCAGCGTCTTACGTCAGCAGCGTCACTGCGGAGTCGTGAACGCGGATTGACAACAGACCCGGAAGAGAATACAATGCTGAATAAAGTCGTAATTTTTGTTATTTTTGGACCAAAATGTTTTTTCGATGCTTCAAAAAATTCTAACTAACCCACTGATGTCACATGGACTACTTTGATGTCGTTATTACCTTTCTGGACATGGACAGTATACCATACATACATTTTCAATGGAGGGACAGAAAGCTCTCGGACTAAATCTAAAATCTCTTAAACTGTGTTCCGAAGATGAACGGAAATCTTACGGGCTTGGAACGACATGAGGGTGAGTCATTAATGACATCATTTTCGATTTTGGTTGAACTAACCCTTTAAGGGCCTGAGTGTGCTCGTACCACGGCATTGAACTATTTTCTTTAATCGTCTTTAAGTGCAACGGAGCAACTGTGTCTAAAGTGCTGGAAAAGAGAGTTAAAAGTTTCTGTCGCAATATCAAGTTCTTCAAAGCTATCTGGGATGCTGAGATGATGAAACTGATTAGGAAGATTATTAATAAAGCAATCTTTAGTGGCAGAAGTGATAGGTCTAACATATTTGTAACACGGAGTTGGCTTTGCAGCCTTGGCTAAATGTAATTTACATGAGACTAGATAATGATCTGAGATGTCATCGCTCTGCTGCAGAATTTCAACGGCATCAACAACATCTATTCCATGTGATAATATTAGATCTAGAGTATGATTACGACAATGAGTAGGTCCTGACACATGTTGTCTAACTCCAGTAGAGTTCAGAATGTCTTTAAATGCCAATCCCAATGCATCTTTTTCATTATCTATGTGTATATTAAAATCACCAACAATTAGTACTTTATCTGCAGTCAATATTGATTCTGATAGAAAGTCCGCAAATTCTTTGATAAAATCTTTATGATGCCCTGGTGGCCTGTATACAGTAGCCAGCACAAATCTCAAACGTGATTTATCGTTTACACTATATATTTTTTAATTAAGCACCAACACTTCAAAAGAAGTATATTTAAAACTTGATTTCTTAGTGGTTTTGAAAATATTACTATAAATTACAGCAACACCTCCCCCTTTGCCCTTCAGACGAGGTTCATGTTTATAACAGTAATCTTGCGGGGTGGACTCATTTAAAGTAATGTAATCGTTTGGTTTTAGCCATGTTTCTGTCAAACACAGCACATCTAGGTTATTATCTGAAATCATATCATTAACAATGAGTGTTTTTGGAGTAAGGGATCGAATATTCAGCAATCCAAGCTTTAGCATTTGTTCATCTGTATTATAACTGTTTTATTTGTTGAACATCAATTCAATTTTTAACCTTAGATGTGTTTGGACGTTTTTTTTGGATTTCCAAATTTGGGGAACAGACACAGTCTCTAGTCTATATGATGATATCTAGGTGAAAGAGGCTCTAGCCTATGTGATGGGATTTATCTGACCTTGGTGACGCGAGGCCGCTAGCAGACAGTCGGTTAAGCCAGTCTGTCTGCTTCCTGACCTGAGCCCCAGATTGTCATGTTTGAGCTCTATAGGACTATGAGCCAAATTACTAGAGAGAAGAGCAGCACCATCCCATTAGGGATGAATACCATCTCTTTTCAACAGGTCAGTGCCCGGTTGCATAAAACGCCTTAAGTTTTTCCCTTAAGTGTGGGACTTAAGGCGTGATTTCCCCCTAACTAAGCGAATGATTTAAGGGTGTTGCATATAATCCCTTAAACAGTTCTCTTAGCTAAGGGAAACCGTTAAGTGTTTCACAACAGCAATCCAGGTTTGCCGTTATAAAAATCTATTGTTGCCATAGACACGCTACTGTACACATTAACCCATAGCTAGGAGCTTTAAAACAATGGATAAAATAGATAAAAAAATGTATAAGGAAGACAAAAAAAGAAAGCCAAATTGGACAGAGGATGAGAAGTGTATTCTTCTTGATGAATATGGGAAAAGAAAAGCAATTTTAAGAAGCAAACTTAATCCCGTTATAACTGCTGCCAAAAAATATAAACAGTGGGAGGAAATAACCGAGAAAATTAACGCACGGAATTTTTGGCGTAAAGAGGACGGTTTCAGAGGTAATAAAAAAATATGAAACCGTCTCTGTGGTGGCAAAAAAAGAAATAAGCCTTCATAAGAGGGAGTCCAACAAAACTGGTAAGAAAAAAAACGCTATTTTCTTCGCACGCATGAGTTATTGCTGCTTTAACAATTATTTTAGTTTTGTTAATTTAACTTAGAACAGCCCCAATATTATTTATTATATTTCATAATTCCTCCAAAACACTCGTGAATTGCAGAAAGACGCAAATACCCTCTCCAGCCGCTACAAGAGAAGAAGTGCTGGAACTGCAGAGAGACGTCCTACAGCTACAAAAGACTAAACTGCAATTAGAGATCGAAAAGCTGAAAAAGGAGAAGGAAAATCAAGACCTTTACAACATCATTCTTAATAACAAACTTCTGCAGCTACAAAGTGAAGGGAAAATAACAATCACATCAATTGACAAATAAATACATTTTATGACAGATCTGAAAAGTTTTGCATTTATTGATGTAATTACAAGAACAAATATATTAACAAAATACAAATAATAATAATAGCAAATACAATATAGCTAATACATTCATATATAATATTCGTAGGCTACTAAATAGCACTATGAATTACATTACTTTAAATTGCAACTGCTATATACATTTTATCATTTATATTAATACTAATAGGCTAATAATAAATTGTACTATTAATATTACTACTGCTGCTAATACATTTTATTTTTAATATTAGCCTACTACTACAACTATTGGCCATAGGCCAACTAATTAAAGAATGCATTTACGATGGCATCTCTGAAAACAAATCCAGCCTGTTGGAAATCTTGTTGCAGAAGATTTGCTTCATGAGCCTTTTCTGCTTCATGACCCTCTTCTTCGAGATCATCTTCCTCTTCGAAGGCAGAATACGTTTTGGACATGTTAAAAAGAACAACGCAGGCGCGAGATGGAAACGTCACAGTTTGGCTAAAATGACGGCAAAGGGCCCCTGCAACTCGGCGAATAACTCTACTGACGGACGACTTATGAACGTGGAAAACATCTCCCACTACAGACCGGAAAACTCCCAGTTGCAAAGAACCGAAGTGCTATAAGCAACTGTAACACAGATGGTAGTGAGTGGTTGCGCTGGGTAACATGGTCAAGGTCGCCTTCCAGTTTGTTAGCAATTTCATAAATTCCGCGGCGATCAAATCGATATTCTCGAAGCAGTTTTTCATCGCTAAGATGGTCCAGAGGGTTCTCTCTATCGCGAAAAATTCACCTTGGCACATCTTGAACAGGATCCATAACCTCAGCCATGTTTTCTCATTTGTGTTCATAAACTCTTTTAAGGTAAAGTTTTTCTAACCTTAAACTGTACTTAGGAAAATGACAGTTAAGGGGCTTTATGCAACACTTAACGGTTTTTAAGGGATTACTTAAGTGAAAGATAGACACTTAAGGGTAATTCTAAGGGTGTATGATGTTTCAGTAAAAAAAAAACCTTAAGTAACACTTAAAGGGTTATTTTCTGAAACACCCTTAAGTTTAAGGGAAACCTAAGGGCGATCTTAAGGGAAAATTCCACTTAAGGCGTTTTATGCAACCAGGCACAGGTCTGCCCCAAAAACTTTTCCAATTGTCTATGAATTCTATATTATTAAGCGGACACCATCTCGACAGCCAGCCATTAAGTGAATACAATCTACTAACTATCTCATCACTCCTGCGAACAGGAAGGGGGCCAGAGCAAATTACAGTGCTTATTAGTTTTTTTTTTTTTTTTTTTTTTCAGAAAGCCATCGATTGAATCAGCCCTGCAAACCTGTTGGTGGACAACTTAGTGGATAGTGGAAATATGCGCTTAAACACTCTGGAGACCATCCCAGATGATGTCCCATCAGCAGAAGGCATTACCAGGGGCAGCCCATCCCGGTCCAGCAGCTCCACCAGGGTCTCCCTGCTCAGCTCAATAAAAGTCTACTTTTTTTTTCTTATTTTATGTACTGTAAATGTAAATGTTTGTTGATTTTTATGTTTAACGTATGTTGTAAATAGTTGGAAAGAGTACTTTAATGTAGCCTATAGAACAAATGATTTTCATTTACCAATTTTTTTTTTAAAGGTATAGAAGAATTTTTCATGTAGAAATTATGACAATGTCCAGAACAATTCATTCTCTTTTATTTACACATTTAAAGTTGCATAAATATAATGTACAGAATTTCTTTCCTTTTGAAATATAAAAGTGAAAAAAAGTTAAACAAGAATATGTAGAAAAAAATATATATTTTTCAATCATTCTCTCAAGAAGAGAAAACAGCCTGTCCATCCTCTCCCTTCTTTCCTGTGCTCTCCTCGCCTCTGCCTTCCTCTCTAGTTGCATGTCTTCTCTGATCAAGTCCTAAAACTCATCCTCTGTCTCGCCGCCTTCGTGCTGGTGCTGCTGGTGCTGCTCCTGCTCCTGCTGCTAGTGCTGCTGGTGCTGCTGGTGCTGCTGCTGTCTCCACCTTGGTGTAAAACAACCACCTTATTGTAATTTGTTTGCCCAGAATCTACATTTATTTTAGTAAAAAATCTATATATTTATATATCTTATTTTGCTTTTACATGTCATCTCACTCCCTGGCTGAATGTGTGATCATTGCACCACAGCTAGTGCTAGGTTGACTGTCTCCACCTTCATTTGATAAAAAAAAAAAAGGAAAAAAGTTTTAAACCTCACAAATGGGCAGACATAATTTTCTAAATTGTCTAATAAAATGTTATTGCATCATTTTTTTGTTGTCTGTACTATCACTCCTGTCTCCCTGCTCCCAGTACCAAATACATGTTAATATTTGTCTGCTAAATTACTAATGTAACTTTACACTAAAATAATATTAATCTCCTTTAGCTCACAGTATTTTGAGTGACGATAGTAATGGGGCGCTATACCGTTTACATTTGCTAGCGTTTCAATACTAAGTTAACGAAGAAAAAAGTATTACAGTATTTACAGATGAAACTGACCTGCACTGGAAGCCCTGAACAGGTCATTCATTTTGCAACATTTTGGTGCTTGTTCGGGTGCTTTCTATTTCGTTGTCCTTTCCCTCTCTGCTCCACCTGGCCGTTTTCTCTCCATCATCGGGCAGAGTGCGAATTACCCCACCATAATTGGGGGGTACTGCTCCTTCACTTCTTCTATGACCATCATGGTCCACTACCATATCAATCCCCACCGTGATCCTAACACACATACAAGGTCTAAACATGCGACAAACTGATAATCAGTAGGCTACAGAATACCTCATTGTTATTATATATCCAAAAGAGAACTGTTTTGATCAACTTTCAAAAGTTAGATGTTAAGTGCACTGAAATACCTTTCTAATTACTAGTAAAAGTAATACCTTTACAAGATGCCTATTGCCTATTTCAGGGTTTTTCCTGGCTCAAAATGAGGCGGTGGTAAAATCATAATAGGCTAATGTATTTTATTAATAAGATAATTAAATGTGTATTTTTTTGTAGATCATCATATAGCCTAATGTGTTTCCCACATTTTTTTTTTGTTGGTGGAGCTTAGTAGCCTATCTCTAGGGGGGTCCGGGGGCATGCCCCTCCAAAAGAAAATTGTGCACATTTTAAAGATGAATTCATTAATCTGGTGCACTTTGAGTCACCCGAATCCACTATTAAAAATAAATAAACCGCAAAACCCGCAAACCGCCTATATTTAGATATCTGCATCTGATCATCACATTACAATTATTCAAATTCTCAGTGTTAGCATGATAATATGGTAACATATCACACTGAAGTAGGCTGATTTAAAATGAACATTTATTTAAAATAAAAGTTCTTCTTTTGGCAAAATTACATTTCCTTAATAGCCTAAACAGAGGCTTTACTCCCTTCAAGCTTAAATTGTCAATGTTTCATTACATCACTGTTTGAAAACACTCAGAATAATTTTTTTGTACCTTTATAAAGGGCATTTTCCCCTAATTTTATTAAATGTATGCTCCATCTTTCATTTCAAATTCTTAAATTTGATAAATATATTAAATTAAAATAATTAGACACTAAGCTGTTACCAATAAAATTAAATAATTTACATTGAAAAATTATAACTGTATTAAATTAGATTATTTTAAATATTTTTGAATATACAAATAAGGAATGTTGAAAAGAATGATACTTTATGAAACTAGCGTTTTGTCATTCAACGTTGACACTTGCTTGAGAAGTTGAAGTCGTTCTCTATCTCTGTTGCTTCTAGCCACGGTGGTTAAAAATGGTACGGTCCACAATAGGGGTGTCTGAAATCGCTTTACATTAAAATGTTCCTACAGTGAAAATAGGAGTTGACTTGTATTGTAACTGTAATTATATATTTTTCACAATATCAGAAAAATTATCTGACCCCCCCAAAACTGATATTTCTGTCCCGATGACATAGTTCGAATTACAGGGGGTACTGGGGGGTACCAAGTGTCAAAATGATACAATACAAAATAATAAAACAATGTCTAGGGTTTAAATAAAGGGGGGGGGGATTATAATCCAAATGGTGAGGAAATGTTGATCCAGCAAACGCAAAGGTTCAAGCAAATGACTTCTCCTGGGGACTGCCTATCCCCAGAGGAAAAAGTGAAATGGATTAAATCAGTCCCATCTTTTATCCTCTCCACAACCAGATGAGATTATTCATCAGGAGTGTGCAATCGCCCACACCCTCCCAAGTCATCCCGCCACCAGCAGGCGAGAAAAGGAAGCGCAGGGTCGTAACAGTAGTTAACTAGAGATATGAATCTGAAACTTTATTTTTTTTTTTTTTTACAGTCTACTATGGTCCTCCTACTCCAGACGGCGCGCGCTTCCTGTTGCTAAGCAACCGCGGTCCAAGCATTAGCTTGCGTTTACCCGGATAGAGAAACGAGAGGTGAGTTACGTGTTTACTACGTGGATTTTTGTTGTTTTTGTATAGTTAAACTGCAATAAAATAGTTCAGCCAGCTGCTAGCTAACCAAAATCCACAACAGTCCGCTAAGAAGGAGGATATTCAGGCATTATCCTGTTTTATAAAGTCGTAGTGCTCGTGAAGAATGAGCGCCGGTCGGACTGTCGAGGGCGCGGGGTGTGTGACCTGGTGGGGATTCGGACCAGCACGAGACCTCCTGAACTCAGGTGAAGCATAAACCATCACAGGATCTGACAAAACACTGTAAATATGGATCAATGCTCACATACATTAGTGTGATGTATTTTCTATACAGAGAACACAGTGAGGTCAGATGGAGAGCTGAATGTCCTGCTGGTGGGCAGTGGAGATCCCAGACACATCCTGAAGACCATCACTGGACTGACCGACTCTGATACACTACATGTGTGTGACCTCATAATCTGTTACATACAGCATAATAATAGCCTTTGTGGCATATTATTCCCACAACATAAATCAACTGTTCTGTGCATGTTAATGTGTTAATGATGAGACATGTGGCATGTTGCAGGTTTGGGTGATTGAGAACAATATGGAGGTTGTTGCCAGACAATTATTACTACTATATTTATCACTTCAGACCCCTGAGAACATGAGTCTACACAGTACGTACCTTCATATATTATGACATAGTTATAGTTGTAAGTTTATAACCTATAATTCCCAGCATAGTATATGTATACACACATTTTAAAATATTACAAATGTTTTAAAGATTATAATAAATATATAATACAAATGAGACGTAATAGACTTAAATTGTATATTACATTTGGACAATTCCTGTTGTTTCAAGTTAGGGAAAGGTGTAAAAATACAAATGTACTTTTGTTTTTTTCTACATTGTTTTTAGTTTTTGTACACTGTAAATGTCACATATTGCATTCATGTTTGTATACTCAGATCAGATCAAGTCGAGGAAGTTTATTTGTGTTGTATTTTTTTTTTTTTTTAGAAAAGACCGAAGTGTTTCTGGAGGTGTTTGGGAATTCTGAGATTCGCAAAGAGACGGAAGAGACTTTAAAACACGCCGCAGCTCAACTCTCTCTCTCCATCACGAACACTCTGTCCTCTGACTCGCACGCCCATCCTTGCCTTGATACAAGCCTTCTGAAGGTCCAGCAGACATTCATATATGTGTTTATATACTGCATGTCATAATCAAACTCATCTCAGTGATATCCTCTGCTGTTTCATCATCAGTTTAAGGAGAGAGATGAGTTGGTCCGGATCTTTAAACTGTGGGAACGGCCACCGTCAGTGCCAGCAAGTGTGCGTAAGGTCTGGGACGCCCGTGTTCGGCAGCACCTGGGGACTCGCTACGACTCACGACAGGGGTGTTTCGACTGGGATCTCAGCATGAAACTGCACCAGAGAGGCGTATGTAGCAAAAAACAAGACATTATTATACACCTGCACTCCGGAAGGCCAATCAGAGCCGTGCAATAAGACTCAGTTTACTGGATGTTACATAGTTGCCAAATAGACTTATTTCAGCCCATATTTTATTACAAATGTGATTTCCGAATTACAGCACCTAAATTACATATTTACGATTCACAGCAGACACTTTTTCCATGTTTCCATGCATAAAGAAACAAAAATTTAGTTCAAGTTTTAAAAATTTTTTGTGTGTGTGTGTGTGTGTGTGTGTGTTTATACTTTTTATTCATTTATATTTCCATTTCAGTTATTTTAGTACTGCAAGTGAAACTAAATGAAAATGACAAATGTTGCCTTGGCAACTAGCTTGAAATAAAATAAGTTTAAATAAAGATAAGATTTTATTTCATTTATTTGAAGTAACAAAATAGTTTTTTATGGTTTTAGTTAAGGATATTAAGCCTGCCTCACTACTGTTCTACAAAATCCTGTGATTTTTCTCTTAGTGTGGCGTCATCAGCAAACATCAGTATGTGAAATGGAGGGAAAGTGGTGTGGCCTTTGAAATGAGGGAGGGGCTTTACCAAACAGCCAATCAGAGTCTGCTTTCCACACGAGTGTTCAATCATGTGAGTAGATTGACTGTCTACAATAATAGTTGTGAGCCATGATACACTGTCATGCAACGGTGTGTGTGTTTGTACCAGCGTGGAGATCGGGTCGCTGTTAGAGGATATTGGGGGGACATCGTCTCCGGTCCATATCTGTCCTTCGGCATAGAGACCGAGAACAAAGACCTGCTGAAGAAACAGAACAATCAACATGTAAAGGTGACAGGAACTATTTAATACTCCCTAATATTAAGTTACAAACAAAAACCTCATGAAAAAAAATTTCATTATATTACATTACTTCTTTTCTCTGTCCATGACCACATGTATGACTTATCTTTATAGATTATCATTGCATGATATATATTATATTGCAATAACATTTCCATCATGATTTACCTTTCTCTGTCCATCTTTCTCTCTCAGACGGCTCAGGATATTTCAGAAGTGAACGTCCTGGCGTTGTTTGAATGTCTTGCCACTAGAGAGAGCTCTTTACTGAATGAAGATGTACCAAACCCTTCGAGTTCCTGCTGTCAATCCACAGACAGTCTCATAACAGAAGAGAAGATGCAGAATGATCCACCTTCCTCTCAAACTCACACAGAACCTGAGCAACAGACACAAGTGCTTGGTAACATCCTATTATGTCAAAACAATGTACATCTATTGCCAGTGAAGTGCTGTAAACAAATCAAACAGTGCTGCTTTTAATAGTTTTGAGATAGTTTTCAACATTTATTTTGGGTTCTTGTGTTTTTGCAGATTTGCTGAGCCTGAATGGAGTGAAAGTGTCATTTCTGTCTCCAGACTCACTCAACAAACTTCCACTCAAAAACAAATACAGGAACTTGTTCAACAGCATCTTCTGTTCAGCCAGGTGAAGCCGGTTCATACGCAGCTCACAGAAACAGTGTTTTGAGTTTGTGTGTGAGTGACCAGCATAAACTGTCTGATGATAACACAATCTCTGTTTTCTCAGTATGGTTCATCAGCTCGATTCTTCTCTGAGAGAGATCACAGCGCCTGATGCTGCTCTGGTGATAGAGTTAGCAAAGTGAGTTCGTCATATTTCTCTCTCTCTCTCTCTCTCTCTCTCTCTCTCTCTCTCACACACTCACACAATCCAAAACTTTGCCACTAAATGACTTGAATTTGTGCTCATGATCTATTCTTCTCGTTCAGCTTCCTGTTGGACCTTTCAAAAGAGCAAGTGTCAGGTTTTGCTGATAGAGTGAAGGAGATCGCTGAAGAATCAGGATTCACTGCAACACACGACCAGAGCAGCGACGTATATGCAGTATTCACACGGAAAAAAGACTGAAGGACTCACAGAGTTTCAGATACACACTTTACAAACATACACTGCACTACATCAGCTATACAAATAAAATCTACCATTTCAGCTTTGAAAACATTTGTCTTAATGGGAGATTTGATTAAACAGACGCTAACACATCATAACAGTTTCAAACATCATTAACAAATATTTCAATATGAATATATATGAAAATGTTTAAAATTATTTTCTAGCTACTTGAATGTACATGAACTAATGGATTTAATACATTTATTCATGTTGATTAATAACTTCATGAAAATGAACAAACAATACAACAAAAACAAATCCAATGTGGAAATGATTGCAAAAAAAGGAAATAAAACAAAACACAACAAACAACAGTTGATCAACCCTGAGAGAACGTTCGGTCTTTATGTCGATCCAGCAAAACACAAACATCATGTCATAATAATAAAACCAAAAACACGTGTGTGCTTGAACAATTTTAATAAAAAAAAGTGAACATGTTGTCTCTTCCTTTTCATTCACATACAAAATGTAAGAGAGAAAGTGTAAAGCTCTGCGGTGTACAGATAGTCTGAGCCCAAAGGAAATCAGAGAAAAAGTCAAGCAGAGAGAGAATACAGTACTGGCCCGGGACAGAGGAGAGATCCATCGCTGATGATTCAACATTCATAAGACAGATGAGGTAAAACACTGCTGCTCCACATTAATATCAGCACTACACAAACACTTGCATTGTTTTCAGTTTCATTTATTATAGTTACAATATAACAACTTACAACAACAATAATATAAATCAGTAAGGTTTAAACTTAAGATGAACAGTGTTAGCAGTACAGAAAAAAAGATAAGACTTGCAAAATACACTGTGCATAGGTATAAAGTTACTTTTTTTTATCTTAATCTTAATTTTGTGTAAAAAAGCAGTACTTTAAAAAAACAATAATGGATTAGATGTTCTAACAACATAAAATTAAATGTTATGTTGCATTCAATGGAAATAGAAATGTAAATGAGCTGTAACTCCTTCAGAATAAAAGATCTCTGACAGAAATCAATATAATAGGTGTCATGAGAAATCACTGTAGATGGCTTTCCATCTTTTTAGCCAATCAGAAAACATAAATATCACCAAACCAAACATCACAAAATTTACAAAAAAATGGTAGGAAAATCTGATCAAAAATGATGTTAACCAAACAAAGATTATAAGATTTTTCTAGTAACATTAAATCTCATTAAATCAGTAGTAAATCTCCAACTTGATGTTTAATAGCTTTTGTTGTTGTTGTTGTTTTAGTACTTCCTCATCTCCTCTGTCTTCTGGCCTCTCTGGTGTCTGCTGTATCTCCTAGTAGTGATGCGACTGATTGTGATGTTCTTTCTCTTTCTTGTACCTGTGATTATATAGTTGTGGAGGATCTCTCTTGCTCTGTTTCGGGCGTCTCTGGTGTGCCATTGTCACTCACTGAAGACAATCACATGACATTAAAACATTTTATTCTCTTGTCATTGCAAATCAGCATATAACGTATATTATTCCCATTTCATTACTGTTACAGTAAAACAATCAAGAATTGTATTGTAACGATTTACGCAGGGAAGCTGAAGACAGAAGACTCAGGTTCTCAAAAAACATTAATAGGTTTAATGCTAACTCAAAAAGCAAACACATCTCCAACATAACAGAGACTGGACCCAGAGTGAAGGCAAGGGTGAGGCTTATATAACAAACTGAACCGAGATAATAAATGACACACAGCTGAAACAAATTAACTAATGACGGTAACCATGGAAATTGAACAAAGGAACATGTGAAACTCAGACATGAACATACAGGGAAACAGATCAAAAACCAAACATAACCCTGACACTTATGAGCATGTGAATTGCCATCTTACTGCGTGGGGGAAGTCCATCAAAACTATTTCTACGTCTAGATGTAGGTGTAGGACCTAAAATTGAAAAGGAGTAAACAAAATTAATCAGAAGATATCTCAAAACTTGGGGTTTTCAAATATGACTCCAGTTTAGCTCCAACCTTGATCAAACTCACCTGCCTAAAACCTTCTGGTTATTCTGAAGACCTTGATCAGCTTGTTCAGGTGTGTTTGATAAGGGTTGGAGCTAAACTCTGTTAGAAACTGGACCTCAAGGGCCAAAGTTGAGAACCCCTGCTATAAACTTCCCCATGTAGTTTTAGACCTTCCCAGTTTACTTTTTTATTTATAGCATAGATTTATAATAATCTGGAAGATGCTTTCAAAACCGTTTTTGCTGATCTATCATTACCATGTAAGGGAAGTTCCTCTATTTGTCTCTCCAGTTCCTGTTCCTTTATCTGTCTCTCCAGTTCCTCTATCTGTTTCTCCTGTTCCTGTTGCAGTTCCTTTATCTGTTTCTCCTGTTGCTGTTTCAGTTCCTTTATCTGTTTCTCCTTTTCCTGTTTCAGTTTCTTTATCTGTTTCTCCAGTTCCTGTTTCAGTTCCTCCAGTAGTTCCTTTATGTATTTCTCCAGTTCCTGTTTCAGTTTCTCCAGTTCCAGTTCCTTTATGTATTTCTCCAGTTCCAGTTCCTTTATCTGTTTCTCCTGTTCCTGTTTCAGTTCCTTTATCTGTTTCTCCTGTTTCAGTTTCTTTATCTGTTTCTCCTGTTGCAGTTTCAGTTCCTTTATCTGTTTCTCCTTTTCCTGTTTCAGTTTCTTTATCTGTTTCTCCAGTTCCTGTTTCAGTTCCTCCAGTAGTTCCTTTATGTATTTCTCCAGTTCCTGTTTCAGTTTCTCCAGTTCCAGTTCCTTTATGTATTTCTCCAGTTCCAGTTCCTTTATCTGTTTCTCCTGTTCCTGTTTCAGTTCCTTTATCTGTTTCTCCTGTTCCTGTTCCCGTTCCTTTATCTGTTTCTCCTGTTCCTGTTTCAGTTCCTTTATCTGTTTCTCCTGTTCCAGTTTCATTATCGGTTTCTCCCATTTCAGTTTTATTATCTGTTTCTCCTGTTCCAGTTCATTTATGTATTTCTTCCGTTCCAGTTCCTTTATCAGTTTCTCCTGTTCCTGTTCCTTTATCTGTCCCTCCAGTTTCAGTTTCTCTATCCGTCTCTGCTGTTCCATTATCTCTCTCTGCAGCTGTCTTTCCCCTGCTGGAAAGAATTGTCATTTAACTTGTTAATCACAAAAAAAAAGAAGAAAGAAAACTAAAGAATTTAAAATAATTCTTCTAATCATCAAAAAATAATTATAATTCCATTGCAGTTACAGTAAGATACAGTAGTATGATTCTCTGATCTTCCCTTATGCACTTTCAGATAAAATTTCTCCTCACACACTCAAATATTTGTTTTGCCGCAATGATGGGGACTTGACTCAGACCTAATCTTATGTTGACTGTTTTTATTCTGAGATAATAATAATTTCTCTCCTCTAAACTTAACCCATAAACAAACCTTTCAGAATTTTTAGATTTCCATCAAGACATTACATAGTATTTTTATGCTGTTTTCTTCTTGGTTGACTGACGGTGTCACAGTGTCTGGTTTGTGTTTTCTCTGGGTGTCCACTAGAGGTCCTCTTCCCCCTCTTCTGGATTATGATTTACGGATTACCCAAATAAAGCTGCTTTTGGATCTAACCCGTTTCCCGTGTGTGGATCGTGACAGATGGCAGTTCCCAAAAATAGATAATAGGTTAAAATCTCTGTAAATGGTTCTACAGACTGACTGCATCAAATTCATTATAGATTCATATAATTGAATGCCTTATATGAAAGTCTAATCAGTTTGCAAAGAAACATGTGATCTCTGAATTACCTTTAATTTTACAAATCCTAATGATACTGAAAACATATTTGTCAAGTTGCCAGACATGACTGAATGCATTGCGGTCCAATTAAAATAAACTGACAATATTATTTGTCTATTGTAATTTAATACATAAATAATACTATTGTCTTCACGAGTTGTTAGTGCTTAGACTCCGACAATCACTGTTTGTGGCTATATTAGATTTGTTTGTCGTGGTAAAAAGTCATCAGTCTGAGCCTGCATTTGTCTCAGCATCAGGTAGATGCCTACATTTCCACATATTCTTTTCTGGAGCTCTAAAATGAATCTAATATCAGTGTGAACCCATAACCACTTCATTGCAGCCATATCTGAAAACAATTTTCTAAACGCATGTTTAATATGCCAACTTGAAAAGAGAGTGACATGAAGACATAAAAGTAGCACCAGTATGTTGCAATACACAACACTCAAATATATATTTAATTAAACTCAGTGAGGCAACTGATCAGTCAGTGAACTACAGAAATAAGAAGCTGCAGAGGCAGTTTTATTATTTTACCTCTCACTTGTAGGTGAAATATTACTATCTTCTGACATTCATCATCATGATAGAGATGGCACTTATAGTCTCCTGCATCTGACTGTTGAACATTTCTCAAAGTCAGAGAAAGATTTCCTCTCTCCAGCTCCTGGATAGACAGACTCAGTCGGTGCTCATAGTCACTATTTGGACTCTCCAGCCCGTTCATATACTTATAAATGAGCTCTGTCCCTCTAAACCAGCTGATGTTCATGGACACAGCACTGGTTTCAGGTGAGAGATGAACAGGTAAGATGACGTCTGCTCCAGGGTCAGCAGATATAGAAACCACAAAACTAAAGTCTTCAGCTGGAAAGAGAAATTTATTGTCAAAGGCATTAGTGGTAGCCATCAAATCCATAAAATTACTGAGTATTTGAATCACTATTATCTTTGTCAATTTATTAAACTTAAACAATTTATTGGACCTTGGTGTCAAAATGCAAACAAACCATTAAAATTACAACACCATTTTGCATTTACATTTCTGTTAAAGCAAGCTTTTGAAAAATGATATATCTTGACTTTAGGGTCTCCAAGTTCAGAAAATTCAATGTCAGACTGGCAAGAGACAACAATTAAATATCCCACTAAGCAAAATTATGTCCGAAAGACTTCTTTTCAACGTCTTTGTCACAAAAATCGGACGTTGAAATGACGTTCACTGAGGGTCTAGAATGAAAGTTGATATGAATTTCGACGTGTTCTGCACGTCCGATATAGACGTTCATCGAACCTTCGTACAAGTTTAAAAACTAGTTCAGATGTGGCCATTGTGGACATATTTCAACATCATTTATGGTCTCATATAGACATAATTACTTTGACTATTGCTGTCAGATGATCTCAGTGAGAATTAACAGAGGTTTAGATGTTGATATTTGTTTAATTTGAAATGTCACCACCATTGTGGTGATCAGTGATTGCTTTAGTTGGGCTCTTGGTCCCCTTTCTTTATACTTTAACTTTCCTTTGGCTGCTGTAACAGTGTGTTTGTGTAACACAATTGTTGTGGCAGAGAAAGCCTAGAAAAAGTTTGAGTGTTATCAGCTCAATGTTGATGAAGACATAATCATCACAAAATGGGCATCTAATATTGTTTAAAGTTTTGTATTTATATTTGGGATTAATAACCACCATCCTTGTGGAACTGCAATATTGGTGCCAAAAGCATTAAAATTATAACTTATTTGAAGGTGGATAAAAACCATGTGCACATGTTTTGAGCAAGAGTATCATATAGTCACACACAGACATCAAGATTTTGGATATGAATCACAACAACGGTGACAATCAAAACAATTTTATTTTATTTATTTACTTATTTAATATTGAATATTTGATATTCAAATAATATTACTTGAATAACTATTAGGAATTATGTGTCATTATAAGAGTTTGATATAAATATGTTAATGTTAAATTTGTATTACTATTTATTTATTGTTTTTTGTCTTTTCCCCCTTAAATCATATGTAAAAGTGTCTAACTATATGTACTTTTTGGTTATTGTTCTAATCGTGTGTTTTTAGGCTATGTGTTGGTGGGTATTATCACAAAAGAAAAAAAGTAGAAGGAAAAATAAGGAATATTTATTGGGGGAAAATATTATGTCTTTAAAGGAACTGTCAATTTGTATAATTGTGTTAAATGTGTTTGAATTGAAAGACATAATAAAGTACATTTATTAAAGCATTAAAATGATAACTTATTTGAAGGTGGATAAAAACCATGTGCACATGTTTTGAGCAAGAGTATCATATAGTCACACACAGACATCAAGATTTTGGATATGAATCACAACAACGGTGACAATCAAAACAAAAAAGCTTGAGAATCAAGGATGAGTTTTGTACTATGAAAGCTACCCATCATGCATTGCAGGATGAAGCTTTTTTTTGTTTTGTTTTTGTCACCGTTGTTGTGATTCATATCCAAAATCTTGATGTCTGTGTGTGACTATATGATACTCTTGCTCAAAACATGTGCACATGGTTTTTATCCACCTTCAAATAAGTTATAATTTTAATGCTTTTGGCACCAATATTGCAGTTCCACAAGGATGGTGGTTATTAATCCCAAATATAAATACAAAACTTTAAACAATATTAGATGCCCATTTTGTGATGATTATGTCTTCATCAACATTGAGCTGATAACACTCAAACTTTTTCTAGGCTTTCTCTGCCACAACAATTGTGTTACACAAACACACTGTTACAGCAGCCAAAGGAAAGTTAAAGTATAAAGAAAGGGGACCAAGAGCCCAACTAAAGCAATCACTGATCACCACAATGGTGGTGACACTTCAAATTAAACAAATATCAACATCTAAACCTCTGTTTATTCTCACTAAGATCATCTGACAGAAATAGTCAAAGTAATTATGTCTAAATGAGACAACAAATGATGTTGAAATATGTCCACAATGCCCACATATGAACTAGTGTTTAACCTTGTCCGAAGGTACGATGAACGTCTATATCGGACGTGCAGAACACGTCGAAAAAAGACGTCATATCAACTTTCATTCTAGACCCTCAGTGGACGTCTTTTCAACGTCCGATTTTTGTGACAAAGACGTTGAAAAGACGTCTTTCGGACATCATTTTGCTTAGTGGGATCATTCCTGTCATTTTAATAATGTAAATATTTAAAGTCACAGATCATTTTTTACTTGCCTTCGCTTTGTTTAGTTTCTGAAACTTCTCCACCTTCAGCCATTTTCAATATTTCTGGAACTCTGAGGCAGAAAATTCACTGTAAGCCTAGCAAACAATGACAATGAATGTCTCCTCACATCTTATTTTGATGTTAAAGGTGCTATAAGCGATCTCACGCGTTTTTTAGGCTAAAACATTTTTTTTCAAATACCGCAAACATCTCCTCACTATCCGCTCGCTGCCTGTCCCCTGAACACACTGTAAAAAAACACGGTCTCTGCAGACAGCCCACACTCCACAAACTGCAGCAAAAACAAACTGAGCAACAAACAGAGCGACCCGCACCACGAAACATAACAAACTGTTCCAGCCAATAACCGACAAGAATGATGTGGGGGTGGGGTTCGGGGGTTAGTGCGCGGATGAGGAGGAGGGAGGGTCTAGCTAGCCTCCGTTTTGTTTGATAATAATTCAAACATCAACAAAAGTGTTACGCCAACCAAGATCGCTTATAGCACCTTTAATCTACCCTGAGATGAGCGGTAAATTCAATTCAAATCCTGTCATTTAAATAAACACAATAGCAATAAACTGTTCAGAATGGATAAAACACATGTAAGGGAAAAATCTAAATGTGAGACAAAACAAACAAAAGAAAACTTAGTTAATTCAAGCAACTGGGCTACCATCACAGCAGTCTTATTACATCTACTTCCATGGAACAATTTTTCTGTTATATCTTCTATATTAATCTTGAAAATCTGTCAAATTCATCAATACTTCACCTCAGTTATTATCATGAATTAATTTCCAGAAAGCAGGGGGCTGTTCCATAAAAGCCGCTTAGAAAAGCGGGGATTAAACTCCAAAACCGGACTTGAATGAGCCTAAAGTTGGGGCTAAAGTGGTTCCATAAAAGGTAATTGAAGCTCACGCAATCTCACTAATTTGATCCAGGTTTATCTAGTCTAGATAATTGCGTGTGCACGCGTTTCTTAAGCAGCCCTAGAGGTCGATCGTGGATCAAATCGATCCACCATCAAACAGCCTATATTTTGTGCTGTTTTATGCGTTTGTAACATGTTTTTTTCCCCCTCAGTGCAAAACTTACATTTTACAGTTATATTCTCCATCTGTAAATGTTCGAAAGTCATGCAAATGTATCCATTTTGCTGCTAATTTTCATATTGAACGAGCGCCGCTGCGCGCATGCGCGCCAAATAGGAGCGCAATAATTCTGACTAAAATATAGGCTACATTTTGCTTGGAAAATTAATATGCGATCTAATTATAATAATTTATCTTTAGGATGTTGGATAAGTTGCACTGAACTTCTAGCGAACAGAAGTAGGCTACTTCAATTCAGGGAAGATTTTTTTTAAGGAACTAAATATATAGAGATACAAAATATAGTTTTGGGTATAGGACCTATGCTACTTAATAAAGATGATGTATACTTATTTAGAATGCTGAGAATTACAGCTTTTAATGCAATATTTTTTTGGAGAAAGCAAGAATCCCCAGTTTTAAATGAGTAGATTTAGTTTCTAAAGTACATTATGGAGAGGATAACATTAAATTAAGAGCAAAAGTATACATTTTGAAAAGATATGTGCAACTTTAAAATTAAAGAATATTCCATAAAATAAAGGAATATATATTAGCCTACATTAACTACATTTTTATATAACCCTCCCTCCCTTTTATTTCTAGTTATTTGTTATTTTATTTATTTACTTATTTAATATTGAATATTTGATATTCAAATAATATTACTTGAATAACTATTAGGAATTATGTGTCATTATAAGAGTTTGATATAAATATGTTAATGTTAAATTTGTATTACTATTTATTTATTGTTTTTTGTCTTTTCCCCCTTAAATCATATGTAAAAGTGTCTAACTATATGTACTTTTTGGTTATTGTTCTAATCATGTGTGTTTTTAGGCTATGTGTTGGTGGGTATTATCACAAAAGAAAAAAAGTAGAAGGAAAAATAAGGAATATTTATTGGGGGAAAATATTATGTCTTTAAAGGAACTGTCAATTTGTATAATTGTGTTAAATGTGTTTGAATTGAAAGACATAATAAAGTACATTATATATATATATATATATATATATATATATATATATATATACATATATATATATATATATATATATATATATATATATATATATATATATATATATATACACTAAAATATTTGTTTGGACATTAGATGTGCCTTAGAATTTTAAACCTGTGTGTATATTTTTATGATAGCAATAACTGTAAAGTGACTATTGTAATGGGGTAAATCAAATGTAGGCTAATACTGTCAATTACTAAGCTCAGATTCATCTTACCAGTTAAAATGTATACTCTGCTTTTGTAATTATTTATTTTTAATTTTGTGATGTTAACTTCTGCTTTACAAAGCTTTTTTCAGATTGTGTTCTAATGTTCTTCTAATAATCATAAAGATGTACTACAGCTGCCAAACAAAACCAGAGAGAAATGTATTCATAAATCTTTAAAACAATCTAATTAAATCTTGGGCACAAAACATTCAGCCAGTAAAAAAAGAAAACCTGTAGTATATATATATTGTATTTAGGCCTATCTATCTATCTATCTATCTATCTATCTATCTATCTATCTATCTATCTATCTATCTATCTATCTATCTATCTATCTATCTATCTATCTATCTATATGTCTATATTGTCTAATTTATCATTGTAGCCTTATTTAAGTTGATTTTCTGTATACTGTGTATCTATTTTTGGACTAATAGTGGTTAATAAAGTCCAGTAATGGTATGAGAGAGTGTCAGTGGTAATATCATTGTGTTCTTGTTGGTCAGTGTTAGAGGATCTGTGTAACAACTGAGGCTTAGCCTGACAGTTAGCCTGCCCTGGACCAGGCTAGTTTCCCAGCATAAGTTTCCAGGGTAACTGAGTTTGAACTATTTTAAGTTTGCTTTATGAAACAGAATCCACCGACAATAATAAGTCTGACTAACCGAAATAAGCCTGGCTTATACTCTAATCTTGTTTTATGGAACAGCCCCCAGGGGGCTGTTCCATAAAAGCCGCTTAGAAAAGCGGGGATTAAACTCCAAAACCGGACTTGAATGAGCCTAAAGTTGGGGCTGGTTCCATAAAAGGTAATTGAAGTTCACGCAATCTCACTAATTTGATCCAGGTTTATCAAGTCTAGGTAATTGCGTGTGCACGCGTTTCTGAAGCAGCCCTAGAGGTCGATCGTGGATCAAATCGATCCACCATCAAACAGCCTATATTTTGTGCTGTTTTATGCATTTGTGACATGTTTTTTTCTTTTTCTCAGTGCAAAACTTACATTTTACAGTTATATTCTCCATCTGTAAATGTTAGAAAGTCATGCAAATGTATCCATTTTACTGCTAATCTTCATATTGAACGAGCGCCGCTGCGCGCATGCGCGGCAAATAGGAGCGCAATAATTCTGACTAAAATATACATTTTGCTTGGAAAATTAATATGCGATATTTTATAACACTAGAAATATCTTCTAATTATAATAATTTATCTTTAGGATGTTGGATAAGTTGCAGTGAACTTCTAGCGAACAGAAGTACTTTAGTGAACAGAAGTAGCCTAATTTTTTTTAAGAAACTAAATATATAAAGATACAAAATATAGTTTTGGGTATAGGACCTATGCTACTTAATAAATATGATGTATATTTATTTAGAATGCTGAGAATTACAGCTTTTAATGCAATAATTTTTTGGATAAAGCAAGAATCCCCAGTTTTAAATGAATGGTTAGATTTAGTTTCTAGAATGTATTTTTTATATATTATAAATATAATATAATATATTCTTAATGTACTTTACATTATGAAGAGGATAACATGAAATTAAGAGCAAATGTATACATTTTGAAAAGATATGTGCAACTCTAAAATCAAAGAATATTCCATAAAATAAAGGAATATATATTAGTCTACATTATCTAAAAATAATCCCTTTTATTTCTAGGCTAGTTATTTGTTATTTTATTTTTTTGCTTATTTTATATTGAATATTTGATATTCAAATAATATTACTTGAATAACTATTAGGAATTATGTGTCATTATAAGAGTTTGATATAAATATGTGAATGTTACATTTTTATTAATATTTATTTATTGTTTTTTTTTGTCTTTTCCCCCTTAAATCATATGTAAAAGTGTCTAAATATGTACTTCTTGGTTATTGTTCTAATCATGTGTGTTGGTGGGTATTATCACAAAAGAAAAAAAGTAGAAGGAAAAATAAGGAATATTTATTGGGGGAAAATATGATGTCTTTAAAGGAACTGTCAGTTTGTATAATTGTGTTAAATGTGTTTGAATTGAAAGACATAAGTACATAATATATATATATATGCTAAAATATTTGTTATTTGGACATTAGATGTGCCTTATTTAGAGTTTTAAACCTACAAGTGTATTTTTATGATATATTCAAATGTAGGCTAATATACTGTCAATTACTAAGCTCAGATTCATCTTACCAGTTAAAATTCATACTGTGCTTTTGTAATTATTTATTTTTAATTTTGTGATTTTAACTTCTGCTTTACAAAGCTTTTTTTTTAGATTGTGTTCTAATGTTCTTCTAATAATCATAAACATGTACTACAGCTGCCAAACAAACCAGAGAGAAATGTATTCATAAGTCTATATTGTCTATTCTCAATTCTCATTGTAGCCTTATTTAAGCTGATTTTCTGTATACTGTGTATTTATGTTTGGACTAATAATGGTTAATAAAGTCCAATAATGGTATGAGAGAGTGTCAGTGGTAATATCATTGTGTTCTTGTTGGTCAGTGTTAGAGGATCTGTGTAACAACTGAGGCTTAGCCTGACAGTTAGCCTGCCCTGGACCAGGCTAGTTTCCCAGCATAAGTTTCCAGGGTAACTGAGTTTGAACTATTTTAAGTTTGCTTTATGAAACCGAATCTACCAAAAATAAGCCTGACTAACCGAAATAAGCCTGGCTTATACTCTAATCTTGGTTTATGGAACAGCCCCCTGGTCAGTTAATGAAACCAAAACAATGCTTATTTATTCACTCTTTGCATACTTTAAGATTTATTTTTTAAGTTTTCTCATTGTTCTGTGAGAACTATTTGAAAAATAATGAATCCAATCATAAGTTCAAAATAAACAAGTGATAGTTTAACAAAAGCGTAGCCTAGCCTTCCTGTGGATTTCTCTCATTAACATTTTATTTCTAAGAGTTTAAAAAATGACTGCTATAAACAGCAAGATACTGAACACAAGCAGCAAGTGCATTAAAATAATAATAATACGTTACATTCATATAGCACTTTTCTCAGCACTCAAAAGCGCTTTACATAAGCCCATGGAAGGGGGAATATCCTAGACCACAAAAAAAGTAAAAATATCAGTAATAACAAAGCATTAATTACAACATAACATAACAGGCTACATTTTTATTTGTAATAAAGTAACGTATAAAGTCACATAGGCTATTTCGCACAAATGCATAAACCTAAATGTAGGTTAAATTACTGCCCCGCACTGGGAGAACAGACAGCAGGCAAACGCTATGAAGCGCCAAAACGCTCACTCGGTCCTAATACGTAATCGAGTAGAGTTTCTGAAATCGTCGTTGCCTTTTAAACTGATCCGAAGAACAGACGAAATTAAAGATTCATACGTATTTGTTCTCTTGTTTTACTTTCACTTCCAGACAGTGACTTTTTAGAAATAACCTCGGTCCTCGTAAATGCTAGATTAGCCTACTTAAAACTCCTCAATGAATCCTTATGAATTTGGTACATTTATTACACCGAATATTCATTTTCAATTTAGTCAATATAAGTTAAGAAATATAAATATCTCGGAGAAGAGTCACCGTCAACCAGCTTTAAATTCACAGAAATAAGAGACTTCTAGCAGATCTGAATACAGCAAAGAGGGAGAAGTAGCCTATTTATTTTAGACTGTAGCTCACCTTGGCTTTTATTGTCCTATCACCCAGAATGATCTGAGTCCAGTTGGAGCAACAGTTGTACTGAATCTTAATCGAAAGTTAAACAGCTTATTTTCATCCGCAACTAAAACCAGTTTTTCAGGTGTTGTGTTGCACACAAAAGAGGCTGTGTTTTCTGGTGACACTGGCACATATGTTTCATTTCTGTCACACGCTGTACAAACTGCACAATCTGCAAATTCAACAAAGACAACGATAAATTAACTTTTGTTTCAGTGTTGAACTGGCTGGCAGTGTGACTTTAATATCAAAAAGTGAAACGCCCGTTCATTAAACTCACATTACACATCCATGATATAAGCCTACAGTATGGTAACAGAAAATGTAAACCGTGTATTCCACCAAATAAAACATTAGCCTACTGACATTAGCATTTCAGTAATAGGATAATAAAGCTCAATAATGAACATACACAAAACTGTATGCAAGCACTTTAAGTAGCCATTTAACTTCATAACTGTAAACTCTCTTCTTTAAGTAACGTTAGGCCATATAACTTTGTATGACTATAAACTCTCTTTACAAAAAAACATGAATTAGGCTACATGAAAACATGCACTGAATTAATCTCTGTCAAACATTGTCAAATCGCGATCTCCCGGACAACATTTGCCTTCACCACACCAGATAGGCCGCATTCCAGGCCGCATTCCAGCCCGCATTCCAGCCCGCATTCCAGCCGCGGGTGCGTTTTGCGTTGAAGCAAAGAGTAGGCTATACTCTTTGGTTGAAGCGGTCATATCGATTTCAAAAACAAATGCATGAAACAAACACATTGAATTCACATATATATACCAGTTGTGATGTCACATCACTTATCTTACCTGCAAATTCAACAAATACAACAATAAATTAGCTTTTATTTCACATTGTTGAAATCACATACATACATAAACGCCCCATTGGCCGCTGGATCCCTACGTCAACGGCGCCGCCATATTTGTCCGGGCAACTTGCCGTAACTCAAGTGGACGGAAGAAAAGGTGCCTGACTATTTTGAGGTTTTACAAACCGTCGTACGATCCAAACCAGGGGCCTCATTTATAAAGCTTGCGTACGCACAAAACGGGGCTGAAAACATGCGTACGCCAGTTCCTGCGCAAAAGGTGGGATTTATAAAGAAAAACTTGACGGGAAAATTTGCGCACCTGCACGCAAACTCTGACCCATGCGTACGAACGTTTTGGAGATGGAGCACTTTGGCGACACCGATGGTGAGCTGGAGTTAAATGTATTTTTGGTCACTTTTATACAGAAAATCTAAAGAAAATTAAACATATACAGAAAGATTATACAAATACAATTTCAATCACCAAGCCTGTCACTTGAAGCAAATTTCCATTCCTTCTTAAATGTCCGCGGCAGCGAGCGCACTGGGCCGTTTAGTGAAACTGACGCAAATAACAGTTTAAATAAATAAAATACTTATGATATAAACATTTAAATTAAATATTCAAATTAATGGAGTTAAACACTTAAACATGAAATCATTACTGAAGTTACAACATTTTTTAAAATTCAATCATTAGAAATATTTGTTGTGGATGCGATTGTTTTTGAACACTTTTCCTGTGGCTTGCTTTAATGTTTTAACCACAGAGATAATTGCTTATCATGATAATACCAGATTGTCTGAGAAAATAGTTTCGTGCAAATAATGCCCAAGGCCTATCTGTTTCCATTAAAAATATAAATCAATTAAAAATACAAATTGGCAAGTGGAAAAGATTGAGAAAAACTTTCTCTGAAATGTATTTTACACTATTTGATTTATAGGCTATTCAAAAAACAAGACAAGGATAGACAACTACTTGATTTGTATTAATGTAGGGTGAATAGTGGTAAAGTGGGACACTTTCTGATAATTTACCTTCTGCATAATGTTTTATTATGATCCAAATATCGTAGCCCCTCATATTATACAATTCTAAATAGCTTAAGTGCTCTACTCTACTATACAGAATAAAAAATAAAGAAACATTAAACACAGGATGGATGACTCTTCCTCAAACACACACTGACCCCAAACCACATTTTTCCAGGTGCTACTGTCAAACTGGGACACCTTTATTGGCAAACTGGGATACTTCAAACACATTAAATTGTTATTCAAATGTAGACCCAATGAATTAAATACACAATAACAATATAAACAACAACAACAACAACAATAATAAAAATCACTTTTTTTTAAGGAGGGGTGCAGTTTCTTTCCACCCCTCCCTCCCTCGCCTGTCCACAATATTTTGTATTGGGTTTAGTTTATTTCATATAAATTTAAAAAATAGAAATCTTCTTAAACATTTCTTCTTATAGGCTAATTTTATTCCACACAGGCTAAGTTTCATTTCATATTGTTGAAAAGTTTTTTTGCAAATATTGCAAATGTCCCAGCCATCCAAGCTTGTATCATTCATCTTTCTTTTTCATTTTTTTTGGAATTGGCATTGGTTTTTAAAATCAGTTTACAATTTTTGTTAAAATATCTAGCTAGTAACTAAATGTATGAGGGGCATACAAAAAGGGAACTCAATTCCCCCATTAGAATGACTTAAATGGCTGTCCCAGTTTGCCAGTAATACCCTGTCCCAGTTTAACAATACGCTATTGGCAAACTGGGACAGTGTCAAAATCACATAAAAAACAACAAAAAAAGATTAATATGAATGTGATTTTTACAAATTCTGATTCACCATTACATCCTATAACAAAATATATAACAATTACAAATGATCCATGAGTGTTTTAATTTTTATAATCTTAACATTATTCACCTCAGAATGCTATGTCATTTTACTTTACATCACGATTCACTGTAAGGTTGTTGAATATGGTGTGCCACACCCCCGGAAGTGATGTCATAGTCACAGAATCTATATTTTTTTATCACATACTTGCTTATGATGAGCTCAGTGTTGATTTTTAGTAATGGAATAATTTACATGTAAAGATAGAAATTAAAAAGCTTAACTGTCCCACTTTACCCATTGTCCCACTTTACCACTATTCACCCTAATGTTTCTTATACCGTTTATATCATTTGCATATGATTATTCATCCACGTGATAACGTTTAAGTTATCACGTGGATGAATAATCATATGCAAATGATATGTAGATGAGGATCTGCATAGTAAAACTAGGCGTTGTAAGCTCCATATATGGTTATTTCGGGTGGAGACGCATACGCACAATCTTCCGCTGACTGGGATTTATAAAGTGAATTCTGCGCAGGTTCTGGCGTACGCACGGTTTTATAAGTCTGAATATTTTTTTTGCATACGCCATTTTTGTCTTTCGGGCGCACATACACTTTTAGTAAGGTTCCTACGCACAGTTTTATAAATGAGACCCCAGATCTCGAGGAATTACCTTTCACAGGTAAGACTGAACAGTTGTTTTTGGTTGTATTTGTTCAACATTATGTTGACAGCTAGTTGGCCACCAAAGTCAAACTGTTAATAGCTAGCGATAACGCTGTTTAGTTATGAAAAATAAGACTTTATAAGAGATTATATGAAATTCACACGATTCTTATTAAGTCCGAACTTATATTATAGTTTATATTATGAACTAATGTAAATGACAAGTGAGACTTCAGTGCAATGCAGTATTCAGAGGATCTCTCCAAAGAGCAGGGGCCTCATGTATAAAACTTTGCGTAGATTTCATCCTTAAAGTGTGCGTACGCACATAAGGCAAAAAAGTTTTGAGATTTATAAAACCGTACGTACGCCAGAACCTGCGCAAGGTTCACTTTATAAATCACAATTATCTGAATATTGTGTGCAGGTGCACGTGCTTATAGCTTACCCCAATCTCCTCCCGAAATAACCATATTTGGAGGTTAAGACCGCCTATTTTGAATATGTATGATCTCCCTGCATATTAATACGACCGATAATTGTCATTGATCTGTTTGGCTAAAAATGAAAGAACAGAAACGAAAAGCAAAAAAAAGAAACTTCACCGACTGCGAGATGGAGGTACTGCTGTCTGAGGTGGAGGGCCGAAAAAAAGTTTTATTTGGTGGGCTCTCTGCGGGCATTTCAAATAAAAGAAAGATATTAGAATGGGAGCAAGTAACAGAAGCCGTCAATGCTGTTACCTCGGTGCCTCGCACAGTCCAAGAGACAAAAAAAAAAATGGTCTGACTTAAAATAGTCGTAAAAAAAAAGAATATGTGCACACAGGCGCAGTGTCGGAACAACTGGTGGTGGTCAAGGAATCACTGACCTCTCAGCCTTTGATGCAAGGGTGGGTGCGATTATAGGGGAAACAGGATTAAGTGGAGTTCTTCCAGAATTCCAAGGTGATACGGATGTGATTTGTCTGTTCCCTACACTGCTGTTGGACAAAATGTAGGAATCATGAGCTGACCCAGGCCATCTCGCAACTACATTTGTCAGAGACATATGCGCATCACATATGATCTGCACGTACAAAGAATGAAAATGTTTTCGGTTAACAAAAGCAAATTCATTCTCAGATGGTGCCTTCCCAGCAAGCAATAGCCGTCTTTTCAACGTCTGGGTTAAATATAGACCCGATATAGTCCGGCTATGTGTAACCCACTTTTAGCCCAAATAACATTTAATCCGGATAAATGTATTTTTTTCCAAAATAACTTGTGAGATGTATGATATTCCATCATGTAAGCAAAGATTACCGTGATTACAAGTTGTTTGGTTTACTTTATTTTACATGTTATATGTGTAGGCTGTGCGTAGCCACGATTTAGCTCGTATTCAGACCCGGCTATGCGTAACCCACTTTTAGCCCAAATAACATTTAATCTGGATAAATGTATTTTTTTTCCAAAATAACTTGTGAGATGTATGATATTCCATCATGTAAGCAAAGTCTACCGTGATTACAAGTTGTTTGGCTTCCTTTATTTTAGGCTACATGTTATAGGCTGTGCGTAGCCACGATTTAGCTCGTATTCAGACCCGGCTATGCATAACCCACTTTTAGCCCAAATAACATTTAATCTGGATAAATGTATTTTTTTATCCAAAATAACTTGTGAGATGTATGATATTCCATCATGTAAGCAAAGTCTACCGTGATTACAAGTTGTTTGGTTTACTTTATTTTACATGTTATATGTGTAGGCTGTGCGTAGCCACGATTTAGCTCGTATTCAGACCCGGCTATGCGTAACCCAATTTTAGCCCAAATAACATTTAATCTGGATAAATGTATTTTTTTCCAAAATAACTTGTGAGATGTATGATATTCCATCATGTAAGCAAAGTCTACCGTGATTACAAGTTGTTTGGCTTCCTTTATTTTAGGCTACATGTTATAGGCTGTGCGTAGCCACGATTTAGCTCGTATTCAGACCCGGCTATGCGTAACCCACTTTTAGCCCAAATAACATTTAATCTGGATAAATGTATTTTTTTTCCAAAATAACTTGTGAGATGTATGATATTCCATCATGTAAGCAAAGTCTACTGTGATTACAAGTTGTTTGGTTTACTTTATTTTACATGTTATATGTGTAGGCTGTGCGTAGCCACAATTTAGCTCGTATTCAGACCCGGCTATTGTAGCCCACTTTTAGTCAAAACTGATTAATTGTTGTTTTTTGCCAGGCAGTGCATGAAATGGTTGATATTCCATCATGTTCGCATTGGTATGATATCTACAAGATTCAATATGTAATTTCAAGACATGGTCGATCTGTAGTCACGATTTAGCTCCGAATTGGACGGGCTATATGGGGTCTGCTTTAGCCCACCTGGCGAAATCAAGGCAATCTGGTCTACGTACGGCTTGGCTATAGCCCAGATTCAGACCAGCGATATAGTATAAGAATATTAGTCTTTGAAATGTTTTCGCTCACACAGCTTAATATGTTTTCTGTCACACATAAACATAACATTCATACACAATCTACGATAAAAAATCTAATCACATGCAATTGCATTTCCCAACCGCTAGATGGCACAATCGAAACACTACTGAGACATGTCTACTGGGACTACTGGCATTGCGCGACTAGATCACTTTAGCCAAATTTCGCGATAAACATTTCCGCCATTTTATTTTACACGAGGCAGCTGTCGGAGAGCAACGGGCGAGCAACAGTCTGAGTGAAAACCTTCACATTTCTACTTCCATCTTGTAAGTATGCGTGTTATTTTTGATATGTTCATTGTTTAAATTAGTTAGCCTAGTTGTTATAATGTGTAGAAACCGTGACATTTTAACATTAACATTGCAGAGTAGTATTTTTCTCCAAAAAGTTAACGTTACCTGCTCGTGTTATTGCAAATGTATCTAAATTCAATGAATGTGGTAAGCATGAAACTATTCATTACTATTTATTATTATTATAAAGATACCAGTATATTGTTTTTAAATTAGAGTAATAAATACAAGTTTTTGATTTAAAGCAAATTCCTACTTTACATAAAATTTAACAGCAGCATAGTGCAACATGAAAAGAAATTATTAAAAAAAAAAATTCCTTTCCAATTAATAAAAGGTAGTGGCAAACATAAAGTCTTTACACTTGTTTATAAATAATAACAATATGCAGCATACATTCAGTTTTCAGTGAATTTGTTTCAGATATAAAACTGAATGCTGCTTCTCCATGTTTTGTTTTGACTTTGGAGATATAAAAGTAGCTGGCTACTGTCCCAGATGACCTGAGAGGTCTGCTCTTCATAGTGCATCAGAAGATTATAAATTTACTTTGGCCTTAAAATGTTAATTTAATAACCAACTGTAGTTTTTTGATATGAATTTTTTGACAGACAGATAGCCAGTGTAAAAACCCCAGAACTGGAGTGATGTAATCCACTTTATTTGATTTAAAGACACTGTTTATTGCAAATTATCCAGCAATCGGTCAACAAAGTACAACAATTGAATATACAGAACACTTGTCAATGACTACCATTAAATGTCTTGTTACCAACATTCATCAAAATATATTTTTTGTGTGTGTTCAACAGAAGAAAGCCATACAGGTTTGGAACCAAGTGAAAGTGAGTAAATGATTACATGTTTTTTTTTTTTTTTAAGTGAACTACGCCTATAAGTATCTTTTTATGTTTATTAGAGTTATATGAGTAAGTGATAAAGAATGACTTATAGTGATAGTTCACTTTGAAATTAAATTTTGATATGTTTTAGCTTACCTTATGGGCATCCAAGATGTAGGTGTCTTTGTTTCCGCAGTACTTTAAATTTTTATAATCGAAACATGGATAAAATCGCCTTTAAAGTTGTCCATTTCTATTGGCGATAGTGCTGCATCCATTCACAAAAATAATGTTTTATATATTTAAGGTGGGAAATTTACAAAATATCTTCATGGAACATGATCTTTACTTAATATCCTAATGATTTTTGGCATAAAAGAAAAATCTATAATTCTGACCCATACAATGTTTTGTTGGCTATTGCCACAAATATACCCGTGCAACATAAGACTGGTTTTGTGATCCAGGGTCACATATATGAAGAGTTCAGATGCAAAAGCCTCTAAGTGCCATCTGAAATTTTCTTCTCGAATGTTCATTTTTATCAAGCTCATATATGTAAGTTCAGTAATTTCACTTAAATGACAATTAATAGGTAATTTTCATTGCCATTTAAGTGAAATTACTGAACTTGCATATATGAGCTTGATAAAAATGAACATTCGAGAAGAAAATTTCAGATGTATATATGTATGTATATAGCCTATATATGTGTGTGTATGTATATATATATACAATACGCGTATCGTTACACCCCGTATTGCATCACCATTACGCGAGCAAAAATGTTCAATTATTGATATTAATTAATTTATAATATTGATATAAATTATTGTCTATATTGATATAAATTATATAGTCTCAATCTATATTCTGTTAACTCTATATTGGCCAGCTCTAGTGTGCATCCTAGCAAAAGTGATTGACTGTAATTAGTTAAATGACTGTCAACAATGCTTTTCTTGAGCAATAATTATTTCCTTTTTCTCATTTGGCAGACGCAGTGATGACCAGCTTTCCATCAGCTACGGAATGTGAAATAAAAAATGCAATTTCTAATCATTTCAAACAAGCACCAGGGAGGGCAGGGGGTGGGGGTTATGGATCAAAAGTAAACAGTTAATTCTTAAAAATTTTAATATCTTAATTTGTTTTACATATTTTTCCAATGTTTTATTTGTTCATTTTTATGTTTGAATGTTGTCTAAGTTGTTGTTGTCTATATAATTGTTCAAAATAAATCCCTTTATATTCAATTAGTTTGGATGGATTTTCATTTATGAGAACCTGTTATATTTGAGTGAAAAGAATCCTTATGCCTCATTTTGTTGTCTATTACATGTATATGTAGTGTAATTGATGACTAGTCTATTCTTGGGCTATGGTTAGACGTCTATTAGATTTTCACTGACAGCCCAAAATCAGCCTTGTTTTAGCCTAGACCCATATTGTCTGTCTATTAGACGTATATATGTAGTCGTTTAATAGCGGTCTAATTGATGACTAGTCTATTCTTGGGCTATGGTTAGACGTCTATTGGACGTATAAATATAGTCGTTCAATAGCTGTCTATTCTTGGGCTATGGTTAGACGTCTATTGGACGTATAAATATAGTCGTTCAATAGCTGTCTGATTGTCTATTCTTGGGCTATGGTTAGACGTCTATTAGACGTATATATGTAGTCATTCAATAGCTGTCTATTCTTGGGCTATGTTTAGACGTCTATTAGATTTTCACTGACAGCCCAAAATTAGCCTTGATTTAGCCTAGACGTCTGGGCTGTGTTTAGACGGCTATTAGACGTCTATTAGACGCGAAATTGCTTGCTGGGTTTATTGCAACATGAGTGCAGTCAATAGCACTGATTACATTGGGAAAACCGGCGATTGCTGCAAATTGCATTTTGATGTTGGCCTGTTCAGCTTGCGTGTAAGGAAAACAGATGTATCGGGGTGCCATCCCCACTATGGCATCCCATACATATGGCATGACACGGCTCAGGGATGACTGCGACATACCCGATCGGTCTGCCAACTCTCGCTGGAAAGTACCAGTGGCCAAGTGGCCTAATGTGGTCAATACTTGTAGCCTACAGGAACACACAGCGCGTGGTTTCTCCGCGAGGGTCTTTCCAATACTGGCCGTATTTCAGAACACAATTCCCAAGAGGATGGTTCTTGAGAATCGAAATCGGCTCATGAGCCAATCATCATCATGAGCAAGGAAATCTTCACGGTCTCTGAAAACACGCTCCCTCCGTACAGTCCGTAGAGCGTCATTAGCAAGTCTTCTAACAGTGCTAGAGCATCCATCATGATGATATGTTATATACGCACATACCTTTTTATAGCCCATTCATTAAAAAAAAAATAGTATATTCAAAGTATTTGCACCTGGTTAAGAATGCTGATAATGATAATTTAGGTTGATGCAATTTGATTTATTGGGTGATGTAATAGGATAATTTAGAAGTTTTTCATTTTAAATAGTTATTGCTATTTGGGCCAGTTGGTGTCGCCAAAACACATACTCTTCTAAAAGAGTGCGTACGTACGGTCAAGAGCATCCTTACGGTGCGCACTTATTTACGCCAAGTTTATTTTTTATTGTTGGAAAGGCGGGGCTTAGCGCACTGTCAATCATCGTCCTGAGGTAAAATGAAGCTAGACTCTAGAGAGAGACTCGCACGGGACTGGGAGAAATAACCCTTATTTTGTGTGCTAAAGTGTGCGTCTATTACTGATTGTGAGTATCCGTTTTAATCAGCAGACAATTATTATAAATCATAGTATTTCATTTAGAGGCAATTTGGTATTTGTCCGCTGTTATGGAGGTAGTTTGAGTGAACAGTGTGAGAACTAAGATAGCGTGTTCGGCGCATTCACGAGCTGTGTTTACAATATAATACCACAGTTGAGGATATCGTCAGCCTGTTCCGTACCTGTTTATTCATGTTACTATAATACTATAGGCCTACTTAATTATTTGTTAGTTCTTTTGGGGAGTTCTGTATAGTGTGCTCACTGTGCTGTGTGATATTCATTGTCAGTTTATGGACACTTTCGGTTTCAACGTGCCTATTATGTTTACTTAAACAATAACAGCGCCAAATTGCGTTGTATTGGTCAACGGGAAGTTGAGTTATGTGCATATAACATTGTATAGTATAGTGTAATGCAATGTGATGTATAGTGTGATTTATTTTGATATAACAGTCAAGTCATGTTATACTGATTATTTCTTTATTTATGTTTTATTGTAGAACCACACATACATGCCTCGCACAGACAAACAAATCCTCAGTGTTCAATAAACCCCTTTGATCGAATCAGACTGTCCTGATCCATTCCTGTATTCTGATCGACACACCAAGAGGAAGGCTATAGAGACCTTAGAACCACCCCAGAGCAATCCTAATTTAACTATTTAACATTTATAAATCCCGATATGTGCGTGGAAAAATGCGTACGCATATTTCTCTGCCCATTTTGTGCGTACGCAACGTTTATACATCAGGCCCCAGGTGTTTTGATTGCTTGTCATCTAATCAGCTCATTTATATATTTTCCCCATTTTAGCCAGTGGATCCAGGACAACACAAACCTCAAGGAAGCCGGTAGAAAGTGGACAATGGACAGCCAACTCTCCTCTGCATTCTAAGAGACCGTAACTCTTCTGACCATTATTACTATACGACTTGATATTATTGTACTATTCACAACTCACTATTTTATTTACTATTTTAAAAAAACTGCCATATGATACACTGTAAATTAAACGATTACATCTAACCTAATATTATGCTTATATTTCATGCAATTTATACTGTACTGTAGTTGTACTTTGTTTTACCACAATATCACATTAATGTTATGGTTGTAACCACATGTCTTCATAAGGACTATCTTATAATTAGGGATCCAAGCTGTCATATTTATGTTGCCCACTAGAGGCAGACACAGGATAAAAAATAAAATAAAAAAAAAGGTTCCATCCATTTGAATGGAAATGAATGCCATTTAGTTCATTTCTATAACTATGGTGTACTGACAGAAAAAAAAATCAGTGAAACGCTTATAGATAATTAAATGTACAGGGCTATGAAAACACACAGACTGAGAAACTGTTTTTTTCCGAGAGCTGTGACCTCCATTACTCCGGCTGCACATCCACCCCCACACCATTATGTAAAAATTGGATTTAGATTTATCGGCCAATATTTAAAATTTAAACAATCATCGGTTATCGATATCGGCGAATCCCTAACCTTGAGAGAGCGTTTGGTCTTCATGTTGATCCAGCAAAACACAAACATCATGTCATAATAATAAAACCAAAAACACGTGTGTGCTTGAACAATTTTAATAAAAAAAAGTGAACATGTTGTCTCTTCCTTTTCATTCACATACAAAATGTAAAGGAACGACAGATTTCCAGAGTAAAAGAGAAAGTGTAAAGCTCTGCGGTGTACAGATAGTCTGAGCCCAAAGGAAATCAGAGAAAAGGTCAAGCAGAGAGAGAATACAGTACTGGCCCGGGACAGAGGAGAGATCCATCGCTGATGATTCAACATTCATAAGACAGATGAGGCAAAACACTGCCGCTCCACATTAATATCAGCACTACACAAACACTTGCATTGCTACTGTTTTCAGTTTCAAGTTAATTATTAGAATAGTGACAATAATAATATAACAACAACAATTCTAAAATCCTTCAGTAAGGTTTAAATTCTAGTGAGATATACAGTGTAAGCAGTGTTAGAGAGAATAGAAGAAAGATCACGGACCTTTTTGAACTATATCAATATTTGCAAAATGACAATATCTAGGAGTTGTGCAAACGAGATCTCGTGCACTCAAAAGGCAACTTTATATCTGCCGAGAATGAGGGTGTAACAGAGATAATAAAAAGTACAGCTGCCGACAGACTGCAAAGAGAAAACCGAAAACGAAGTTTACAAGCCCTTGCTCTCAGACCGGCTAAGTGCAGCAAAGGGCTTACAGCAACAACATGTAGTGAAATGCAGCATTAACGCAGCCTGTATATTGATTGTAAATGTTTGATGTTGATAATCATATCTCATTCCTTTACCTGTGAAACCAGTCACCACCTTCATATCCTTTGCAAAAACAGTTTTTGGTGTTGTATGTTCTAGCGCAACAATTGTCTACTCTAATCATATGAGTTATAGATTATAGTAATATGTCCTGCATCACATTCTAACTCTAGTCTGTCTATTAGTGCATATTATAATAACAGATTAAATTCATTTCTTTTCTTTCTTTTTTTTCATCACTTTTCAGTTTTCTACTTTTTTGAAAATAAAAGTTACATTGGAATGTTTTTATTAATATTATTAAATACATATTAACCAAGACCACATTTAGCTTTGAAAGCATTTTTGCAATTGAATTAGTTCATTAGAATATGGTTAACCATATAAATGGATTCCAAGTACATCATTTAAAATTAAAATCAAATCAGATTTTGCACTATATACTTAGCATCTAGGTCTCTTAAGAGTTAAAGGGATAGTTCACCCAAAAATAACAATTCTGTCATCATTTACTCACCCTCATTTCATTCCAGTAATACTTTCGTTCTTATAATACTTTTGTAATTATTGACAGAATTTTTGGGTGAACTATCACTTTAAGGAAGTAGGAAGTAAACAGGAACTAACTACAATTAACTGGCCGTGATTAATCTCTTAAGTTTAATTGTGCATTCGAAACACCTGAGATATTAACAGAAATTTGTCGTGGCATAAACGTTTTCTCCTCTGGCATCGCAGTTAAAAAAAAAACTGTTAAAATTAATAGACTTAATAGTGAGATGAACGTATAAATGTATCTGGACAATCATATTAAAACTGCAGTCACATGTAATATTCTGAGTCATTAGTCACTGAAATTGTAAATATACATCTGCTCTGGGGATTCAAGTAAAACGTCAGTGGATTTTGGTCCAAGATCAAGTTATTCTGAGTCTTAAACCTTGACATAACCTGTTCAGATGGAGAGTTTCTATTAGATGTGATTTAGAGCAGTGAAGCGCCTTCATCAGAAGGTACAGAGGTGATGCATTACCGTTCATACGTCATCCTTACGTGTTATGAACGTACACTCATTATACTAACTGGTCAGATCATTAACCATTAGATTCCCATCATCTGGCGATAATGTCCACTAATAATTTTTGATTCTTCATTACAATTAAAAGTGAGGACCTCCTTTAAATCTAAACGTTGGAAACTGTTTTCCGCTACCACACTACCTTTCGCCTTTAGTCCTCATTCATAAATGTTATTTTGTACTAATACGTTTTTCTGAAGAAGCAGCTTCCACCATTTTTACATTATTATGTTATTCATGGCTTCATGGCATCGATTACAACAAGCATGGAATGTATGAATGCATATTTGTAGGTTATAACAAACGTGCATTCAAACGAACACGCACACACTCACACACACATGTGGCCTCATGTCTTCTTTTGACCGTCATAGGCAATCTGCTCTACCTCTACAGGTCTTTTTTGCTCTGAGGGTTCTTCGAGTGGTTCTGCTCAGCTTTGGACAGGTCGGGCTTCTCCGGTGACAACAACTCCAGGAGATCCACCAAGGCCTTCTTGATATAAGCTCCAAACTTGTGAGAATCCTGCAAACCAAACCAAAATAGCATTACATGTGATTGTCATCAAACACTGTCATAATCAGGCGTAGCACCATAAAGAAAGCCATAAATGTTAGCTATATTAATGAGTTTTTGTCCTACCAACTTTAGCAAGACTTTAACTATGTTTCCATCCAAAGTTGCAAATTTAATTTATGCGAAAAGTTGGAATATCACATAAAACATTTGTGAATAAAGCACCGTTTCCGTCCCATGTGTTCAAGAGAACAAAAGCATCACTTCCTGGGAAATTGGCACAAAATATCTCTAATAACAATGGAAGTTGCTGCAATCGGTGTCTAAAATGCAATAAATGCTGTCATGTTATCTTGAGTTCGGATGCTGGTGTTTGGGAACGCAATCATGAGAGACACTTCAGGGTTAGTCCAGTTATCCAATCACATCCTCTGTTGAGGCGAAGCCACGTTTTTTGTTGCGGATTGAGGGATTTATTCAGTAAATGTTTCCATCTTAGTTTTTGTGCATGTCTTCTTATCAGATAATAAATGAATGCACCTCAATTGAGGGCATACGTTTTTTTTATACACATTTTTTTTTATTTGTGCATCTTGGCGTTTCCATCCAGTGTTTTATTGCGATATCCCAAATTTTGCATAAAAATAGATTGGTGGAAACATAGCTAGCTTGTCAAATCATTTGCTAGTCTCTATTTTTTCTTTTTTTTCTTTAATTTCAGGGAATTGGTAGAGGAAGCATATATTAATGTACTAACAGTCTGAGGGCAGGAGTGTTTGCTGGAAATATGGAAGTTGATCATGTTTTCTCCGATGATAATGTAAGACACGCCATAACCATCATCTGCAACCTGTCAAGAGCACACAGACGAACATTTATGAAAAAATTCACAGACAATTGAGTAAAAAAAATTGAATGTTAATGGTTAAAAGTGAATATGCATGAATATTTCTGACCGGGCCAAATCCTCCACCGCAGGTTGTGTAGTCTGGGTGGTTGACGAAGTCAAACAGCTCCACCTGCTGGAGTGGAGTCTGACTGGTGGACAGACGCCACGTTTCTGAAAGCACCTGAAGAAAACACGCACACCAAAACTATTTTAAATATCAAATAAGAATACAAATATTTTTTAAATAATAAGACATTTACAAAATGAAAGTACTACATTTTTATAATATAATATTGCATTTAAAAATGTATGTAGTTAGATGGGTGAATCTCACAAACATGTAAATAAAATCGAAATAAAAGATAGTTCAGTTAAATAAAATAAAGATTTTTTTTTTTTTTTTTGCATTGTGACATTCATGAGTACATTTCCCTGGAATTTTCATTACTATATAATTTGTGGAATTTTTGGTTTTGTTTTCTCATTATCCTCAAAAGTAAGTCACACTATTTTTAACTGTGTTAAAAAACATTTTTTAAACCCACTTTTAGGAAAACATTTTTGGCAATGCTTTACAGTAAGGTCCCATTAGTTAACATAATTATTGTTATTTTATTCCTAACATATTAGTCAATTAATGCCTTACCTAAAATTAACAAACAACGAGCAATACATTTGTAACAGTATGTATTAATATTTGTAGATAGTTCATTGTTAGTTAGCTGAGGTCATTAAATAATATAAACAGATACATTTTCTTTCAAATAATGTATTAGTAAATGTTGAAAACTAAGATTAATAAATTATATAGAAGTATTTATCATTGTTAGTTCATGTTATGAAACCTTATTGTAAAGTGTATTTTTTGCACTATAGTAATGAGAATCTGTCATGAATCACGATACAAAAAAAAAAGTCCTAAAATGAGCTTGATTTTTGTTTGTCTGAAATCAGCCCCGTACATGTTCTTGACAGGTTTATCATGTATGTTCCAGTTCGGACACACATGAAAAAGCATTTGCAAGGAATCAAAATCAGTTAAACTAATCTAGTTCCAACTTCCTTGCTAATAAGATAACATTCCCAGAGTCACGCACCTCTTTGAGGAAGGGTGACTCCTCTCCCAGGTATTTGGACACAATGTAGAGGCAGAACAGGTGTCGGTCTATTCCTCCTCCCGTCATAGCCATCCTGTAGAGATGCTGGTGTTTCTCAGACGCCGTACGGAAGAGACGCCGACACACCTCCTTACTCTACAGACACAGAGAGAGCTTTAAGGGTATGTTTTAAAATATTTGTTAACTAATTGCTCTTAAACTATTCAAAATGTTGCAAAACAGTTTGAAAGTAAATCAACTGTCAAATAAAAATACTTAAATAATTGTTTTCAATTGTAAAAAGCACAGGACATTTACATGCATTAAAGCGTAACTCTCGCCAAAATGCAACCTAGGGTCTTTTTGTGAATCTACCCGAGGCAAACTTTCGTTTAAAAGCATAATTAGGATGGAAACGCCACTTTTAAGTTTGACTGTATTTTCGTTTTCGGGTCAAATTGCCTTTTGAATGGGAGTGCTTGGGGCACTTCTATGATAGCATCAAAAATCGCTATTTTTAAAACACTAAGAAGGCTCGACACAACATGAAACTTTGCTCAAAGTATCACCAGGGGCTCTACACATGAACTCGAGCATTGAGAACATTGTGTACACAGAGTCTACTAAAAAGAAAGATTTTGAACAACTCACTGTCTCTGTGTCCGCTGGTATTTTGACAGTCAAAAATAGTCGATCTCCGAATGTGAATGAACTGACTCTGAATTTTAGTATTGTTTCTTATATGAGGATTAAATACAAGGTCAATATTGATTTTCACTAACGACAAAACAACAAATTATCCGTGAATTTATATGGAACTAAGCTTTAGGAGCTTTCCATCTTTACTCTCCTCCCTGTTACGTTGCATTCGGAGATCGACTATTTTTGACTGACAAAATGCCGGTGGCCGGAAAAAACAACAGCTACAGTGAGTTGTTCAAAACCTTTCTTTTTAGTAAACTGTGTACACAAACAATGTTCTCAATGCTCGAGTTCACGTGTAGAGCCCCTGGTGATACTTCAAGCAAAGTTTCATGTTGTGTCGAGCCGCCTTAGTGTTTTGATGCTATCATACAGGGTTCCTGCAGGTTTCAGTAAGTCAAATTTAAGACCTTTTTAAGACATTTTAAGACCAAAAAGATTGAAATTTAAGACCTACACGGCGCATAACCAAAAAAAATGAAATTAAAAGAATTCAGAAAAATGTATTTTTATTTCAATGAATTCAGTAATTGAAAAAGCATTAATTTAATTTACAGACAAAGCAATCACATTAGTAACCTTCCACACCCAACAACATGCCAAATGCCCAAAACCTTAGGCCTAAAATGAAAAAAGGCTAAAACAAACTTGCCCTCTAATAGAATATATTTCATCTCATATTTATTTACATTACGAAGCAGCATATTAATAGCCTAATAGAGATTGAACAGGCTCAGAGATTATTTTAGAAAATTGTAGTTTGCATATTATACTCTAAAAACACATAATTATAGCTGATTTTAGTTGATCATAACTAGAGATGAAATGGCATGAACATTTATTTTCACGATTATTATGAAATCAATTTACAGAGTTTGTCGAAACCCCGCAAATAACAAATAAAATTATCAATATGCAAGTTTTGTTTACATAAACATCAAAATACTATTAAAAATGATGGCCAGATTTTAAAGGAGTGTCTTGCAACATGTTATCTACTAATATGTACAAGTTCAAATAAAGTTTTTACAAAAATAGTTTTATAAAAAGATAAACCTCACATATTTCAGCCTTTAAATATTTTTTTATAAAAAGAATGAGTCAAAAAAGATTAATTACTGACATTTACAATGCACATCCGCTTATCTAATATTATTAATAACATTTGGTCTGATTCCTGTCGTTGCTAAGCAACCATACAACGCACTCTCCACAGCAACAAGGAAGATGTTTTCCATCTGGCTGCGGGTGGAAAAAAATTGCGCGCTGCTTCAATAGCGCTTGCCGCATGCCCACATGCCCACATTTTAATAAACTTGAGCACGCAAAAAGACGCGGTATGTGAACTGCCTGTTGGCGAGCGACCTCATATCAAGCCCCGGGCTACTGGTAGCACGCGAGCGAGCTCCGCTTTGTAGGCTAACTTGTGTGGTGTTGAAGGTATCACGTGTTCACAGTACTGTGCACTGTGACCCGGGGCTGCGTTGCATTCTCAATTATTGGTTCCGCCACTCTTTATACTACGTTATTTAATAAAAAATGATCGTGGTTTACAAATGAAACTTTTGAGGAAAAATACAATACGGAGAAGTTACATACAGCACAATTTTTAAGACCCAGACATCAAAATTCAAGACTTTTTAAAGACTTTTTAAGGTATTATTTCCAAATTAATAAATTCAATGCTTTTAAGGCTTTTTAAGACCCCGCGGGAACCCTGTATCATAGAAGTGTCCCAAGCCCTCCCATTCAAAAGGCAATTTGACCGAAAACGAAAATACCGTCAATCTTAAAAGTGGCGTTTCCATCTTAATTATGCTTTTAAACGAAAGTTTGCCTCGGGTTGATTCACAAAAAGACCCTAGGTTGCGTTTTGGCGAGAGTTACACTTTAAGCAATTAAATTTAACAAAATATTTCTGTCACTACAAAAATATAACATGCGTGTATGTGTCCAGCTGTTCATTAATATGTTTACGTGCATGTTTGTTACCTCTCCACCCTCTAGTGCTTTGACGAAAACGCAGCTCTCACTGGTGCAGGAACGCACCGTCTCAGTCCGGCCCTCGCGGAATAAACGGGTCATAGACGCCTCGTAGGTCAGAGAGAACGTGCCTCGATGCTGGATTTGGGGAAGGAACGAGAAAGGAAGAATGTCATTATTTAAACCTTGACAGTTACATCAATTGTTTAACGATTCTTAAACAATTTCAGTGAACAGTAAAGTTGCTAAAACATCAGAGATGTGTGAAATATACACACTAAATAAGTTTATACAATAAAATAATGTATACTTAAATAATGAATATATGTCATGAATGTATGTAATATGTCAAGATAACTACCTGAGTAGTTGCATCAATGCAACCTGTTCCTGGTCATAACATTTCCTACATAGTCATACATGTACAAAGCAATTTCAGTGTTCAGTAAAGTTACTTAAAGTGCCCCTATTATGCTTTTTCAGATATTATCTTTCATGTAGTGTGTGATATGACTGTTTGTGAACGTAAAACGTCTGCAAAGATCAAAGTGCAGATAAATGAAATTATTGTTTTCTAAAGAAATAATAGATTGCCTTAAAGTAATTTCCAGTGTTACTTCATGCGCAAAACCTAAGTAGATTTGTAACAAATTTGCATAATGCCCGCCTATGATCTTCATTGGCTGCTTGCGAACCACATCTTTGACCCTCAAACATCAAATAAGCGCTGAGGAAGCCTCCGGAGCTGAAATTCAGATATGGCAATATACGTTTTTATTTCCGACACACGCTGTAACCGATCGACCAATCACAACAGACTGGGCCATCTGACCAATCAGAGCAGGGCAGGCTCTCGGAAAGGAGGGGTTTAGGGAGACTGAATCCTTTATCAAACTGTTTCAGACACTGTGAGAAAAGAGCTGATGCTGTAATGTATATTAAGACAAAATTCAAGTGTTTTTTGACCTTGGATGCTTGTAAGCCTGTTGTAGGAGCCTTTAAAAGAGCATAATAGGGGCACTTTAAGATAAACAATGGACATGTGTAAAATATATACACTTTATTAGTGTATAATATATATATAATATATTTTATATACAGTAAGTCACACTTAAAAATATTTGAATGTCACTGCATTAGATAAAATATGAAAGTACATTTTCAAACATTCAACAAAAAAAGTTATGTTATTATTAATAAAACAACAGATCTAGTGTTGAAAGAAATTAAAACCAAAAGTATTGTGCCACTTTGTGCTTGTGTTAGTGGAACATATTCATAGTTAATGTGATTCTTGACACCTGTGGCTCCTCTGCTATTGTGTGAACTGACTTCAGCACACTACGCTGGGTTTTGTGTCTTACCCTATAATAGGCCAACTGAAGCGCAATCTGAATGAAGGCATCTGGACTGATTTTACACTTTTTGATGGCACCCTTGCCAAACTCTTGTATTGGGAACACGTGAAAGTCGATGTCGTCTGCGAGGGCCTGTGCCACAGCGAGAGACCGATCCACACGCTCCTGACACTGAAAACACATACAGAAAGATCAATTATTCACTGACACTGCATGACTGTAACATGAGAAGGTGTTACCATGTGTTTGTACCTGTACAGGTATGTCCCAGGTTAGTCTAGAAGGTTGAGGCAGGGAGGAGGACACGTCTCCTTTACAGTGACCTTCTTCATTATAACCCAACTGGAAACAATCTGTAGTCATCACATACTGAGAGAAAGAGACAATGGTATTAGAAAATAGCTAATAACAAAACCTGCTAACATAGTAATAACTAATAGATTTGCATTTACTGGAAGAAAAATAACAACGCTTGCAAGTTTGCAAAAATTAGTCACTGATAAGTTTAAAGGAATAACTATCTTTATTTGTCCACATTCATGTTTGAAACAACATGAGAATGAATTTTAATTTTTCAGTTAATTATTTCCTTTAAAAAAAAAATGCAATAATGCAAAGACTATGTAAAATATGCAAGAAAAAAAAACTTAAATAGTGTTAATAACAAATAGATTTGCATTTACTGGAAGAAAAATAACAATGCTTGCAAGTTGCAAAAATGCAAAGACCAAACCACAGTTCAAGCTAAAATTTTGCACAAAAAAAAAGCAAGAGAAAAAAGCAACTTTATATGCAGATATTATGCAATGACATCATCACTGACAGTCAGAAAGAATCTCGAAATAAATATGCATTTTTCATAATGTACATTATAACACTGTAAAACCTAAATTCACTTGTAACATTTAAAATGATTGATTTAAATTTTTTTTTTACTCACATAAAAATGTATAGAATTTTAGCAGCCATAGATGTAAATAAGCATCTACTAGAATTTTACCATCACTTTTATTTAAAAATATTTTTAGTCAAGCAAGAACTATTTACAACCTGTTGTTTAAAGGTCCCATTGCATGGATTATTTTATTATTTTAGAATGTTTCCTGGGGTGCCCTTATAATGTTAGTATGTTTTTTAGATCAAAAGTTGTAATAATTTAGAAATAAAAGGCATATTTCCTAAGCCTGATTTTAGCCTCTGATTTGAACGCTCTGTTTGAAGGGGAGTGTCTGCTGTGAGACTTCAGTGTAAACGCCCACTGCTGTGATTGGCTGACATGCTTGCATATGAAATAGCTAGCATTACATGTGGAACTCTCATGAGAACTTTTACTATTACAGCTATTATACGTTTTTACTACTACAGCTATCGGGATTAACGAATCGTGAGAAGTTTTTTAAGTATTTAGATCTATTCCCATCACATAAAAGGTTGCAGTGATGAGCATTGATGACAGTCTGTTGATCGCGTGAATGAAGATCTTATCATTGCAACGCAGTTTCTGCACTCTCACTAATGCTTTCACCAATGCAAACATGAGGTAAGTACAGTAAGAGCTTCGTTGTGCAGTGTAACAGCGTCATTGATTTCATAACGAGTTTTGGCAAGTGTCCAGATAAACTCGCGCTGTGTGATTGACAGCTTGGGCGATTGGAAAGGGATTGTTCTTTGATCGCTTTCTGTATATATATTTAATCACAGTTTACTGATGCATAAACAGTATTGAACGATTTTGAGAGAAAGATTATCTGTCTGAACTTGAACAATTACACATCAGAAATTCACATAACCCACTGGTTCTTCAGAGGCTCGGATGAAGGAACTAAAAAATACTTTTGTGTTCATTTGTACATCCAAACACTGAGCAACTGCCATGCTTCGCTCGTTTGCAAGCCATGATGTCTCTCGAGGAAAAAACAACATCGTGCTCGCGCAGCTCATTTTCTCATGGGCGGCCCAAATTCTCTTTGCGGGCAAAGAAGAGAAAGGGGAGGTGACCTTTCCCCTTATGACGACATAAAGGGAAGATTTCTAGATTCGCCCGTCTGAGCTTTCATTTTCTCAAAAATACCCAGGGCTTGGTTTACACCCATCAAAACGTCTAGCCACTGAGGGACCATAGGCAGGCTAGGGGAACTCATATTAAGGTTAAAAAACCTCATAAAGTGACATTTTCATGCAACGGGACCTTTAAGACAAGATATCTTCCTACTGTATCAACTCATTCTTAGCAAGCACCATTTAGTTAATCTGATCTCTAATTCATTTGTTCGTTGTCTAAACACGGTCTCTTTTTCACTCGTTCTCTCTCTCACCTCCCACACATGAGCCATTATCGGTGCGTCCGCCCAGGAGTGTTCAGCGTTGAGGCCGTTCTTTCCGTTTTTATACACCACCACCGTGAACGACTTATCAAACCATCTTAGACAAAAAGAGCAAAACACTTTCTTAATAAAAGACATAAATGTATATGCATATATGTTTAGCAGCATAAGAGCAAATATATTCAAATAATTTTAGTGTTGTCAATAAGTTTATCGTATTTGTAACGTAACCGACGGACAGTTTTGGACGGATGAACATCTCACCTGTCGTAGCACTTTCCGTGCAGCAGAGACTTGGCGTACCGATCCAAATTGCCAGCAGGATCATCTCCCATCATGCCTTGCTCATCGTCGTCCAGGGCAACGAAGAACGCAGCTTTCTCAATGCAGTCCAGAGATCTCTTATTCACCCCTGAGCTGAAGAACTCCTTCCTGGCCTGGGCCCAAGGGATTCTGGGAAAGAAAGTTCAAACCATTCAAGCATTCACAGAAAAGCCTTAAAGAAAGAATCAAGGGATGGTTTACATTTAAATAATCGTCTTTTGTACAATGTTCAATTTTTATATCAGTGAAATGGAAGGATTCTTAATAATAAAAATGCATTAAAAATACTAAAATCTGGGTTATTATAGTTAACCAAAACCATTTTAAAAAGTGTTGCTTGAATTAAAATTAAATGTAAAAAAAGTGTATATAAACTTATTTTATTTCATGTTGCCAAAGCAACATTTCTCATTTTCATTTAATTGATGTACAAAAATAGCTAAAATGGAAATACATTGTATTAAAAACTATACAGACATTATAAAAAAAAAACCTAATAAAAATGACAAAAACACAACAAACTTACTATAACTTTTACATTTAAAAACTTTTACATTAAAATGAAAACAGCAAATACAAAAATAAAATCTAATAAAAAAAATGCAATACTATCTATACTAAAATATTACTAATTATTTGCTCAAATTTTAATTAAAAAGGTGAAAAAATATTTTTTTTACCAATCGTTTGATATAGATTCACTTAACTTTCAGTAAACTGTAGCATTTTACATTTATTTACAAAGAGAAATCAGAGCACATGCATGTTTGTTTTGTGGTCAATGAACCCTGTATCGTGCGTCAGAGCATGTGTGTGTTTGTGTTTGTTTGTGTGTGTGTGTGTGTGTGTGTGTGTGTGTGTGTACCTGTCCCCTGCCGTCAGGGCTGCCAGTTTGGCCTCTCCGGGCGCCGGGGCTGATGGGTCATCAAGGATACGCTGAACCTGGTGCTCAATCTCTCTGGGAGACAGCATACGGCCAGCATGATACAGCCACAGGCGGTAATAACGGCCTCGGTGGAAGACCGCAACATACTCGCTGTCCTGCCAGTGGGTCAGAGAATCTAAACACACACAGAAAAACATTCAATGCAAATTCTCACCGCTTACATTCATGCTTTGTGTATTAAGAGCTTTTGAAGCATCTGAAAAATGGTGCCAAAAAGTTATCAGAAGCTGACGACTAGAGAAGAGGACATATCTGAGTGTGTTTGTGTATCAATCAGTCAGTGTGTACAACATAAACCAGGCCAGTCCAGGGTGTGCATGTGGGTGTGTGTGTGTGTGTAAGTTTATTCAGTAAGTTGGTTTGTACTTGTGTGACCCTTCCAGGAAATTGACTAATGTCAAAAATCCCATCATCCTAGAAAGAATGAGGAAATATGGAGGAAAAAAATGAACTTAAGAGACTGTCAGTTTGAAGACATTATTGAAAAGCAGAAGAAAAACAGAAATAGAGATGCACAAACAGACAGAACCAGTCTCTCTATTTCTCTAAAGAATTTAGAGCTTTTAATTCTAGTAGTCTGTAAATGTTCAAACTTTTTTTTAAAAGCAATACTTTTATTTAGCAAAGATGCTTTAAATTGATCAAAAGTAATAATAAATGCATTCATAATGTTACAAAAGTTTTAATTTCATGTTTCAAATGCTGTTCTTTCTCTTCATTAAAGAATTCTGAAAAAAAGTATCACAGTTTCCACAAAAATATGAAGCAGCACAACGGTTTCAAACATTGATAATAATCAGAAATGTTTTTTGAGCAACAAATCATCATATTAGAATGATTTGTGAAGGATCATGTGACACTGAAGACTGGAGTAATGATGCTGAACATTCAGCTTTGATCACAGAAATAAATTACATGTTAAAATATTTTAAAATAGAAATGAGTCATTTTAAACTGTAATAACATTTCGCAATATTATCGTTTTTACTGTATTTATTAATCAAATAAATTCAGCCTCATAAGGGACTTCTTTCAAAAACATTTAAATAATTTAGCGTTACCTGTCTCTTCTCCTGGAATGCGTGTGGTGTTGAAAATCCTCTCACACTGAGCGGCACACAAAGGAATATTTAAACCTGGAACACGACCCTAAAACACAGAGTTATAAAGTTGGTCAAGGTAACTTAACCATTTTCCACTCTCTCACTGACAATTACAATTATAGGGACAGGCCACACAAAACTGAAAATTCTCATTATAATGAGTGGACTATCTCTTTAAGAAAGCTGTAACTGCTACTGTAACTATCAGAAAATATGTAAATGATTTGCTCTGCATACTGGCATAGTTCAAATGCACTTTCACCAAATGTTGCTAATACATTATTTTAATATATAAATGTGGGCGGTTATATGCTATTCTGCTTTATACTGTAAATTGGAGTGAAGTTTTGCTGATATAATTGAACTAATTAGGAAGGTTTGTAGTGTACGATACGGTACATGTACATATAACGAGAAAACGTTTTTGCTTTTGCGTACTGTTTTCTCTTTAAAGCGTAACTCTCTCCAAAATGCAACCTAGGGTCTTTTTGTGGCATTTTGTCAGTCAAAAACAGTCGATCTCCGAATGCAAATGAACTGACTCCTTATATATTGATATATTGAATGAAACCCCTTGTTTATTATTATTATTATTTGAATAGATATTGCCATGAGCTAAGTGGCTAAGTTATCATGCTTTTCATTGAAATTACAACTTCATGACATTTCCTCCTATGGAGTCAGTTCATTCGCATTCGGAGATCGACTATTTTTGACTGACAAAATGCCGGTGGCCGGAAACAACAACAGCTATAGTGAGTTGTTCAAAACCTTTCTTTTGTAGTAAACTCTGTGTACACAATGCTCTCAATGCTCGAGTTCATGTGTAGAGCCCCTGGCGATACTTCGAGCAATGTTTCATGTTGTGTCGAGCCTTCTTAGTGTTTTAAAAATAGCGATTTTGATGCTATCATAGAATTTTGATGCTCATTTAGATGCTATCATTTGATGCTATTCACTCCCATTCAAAAGGCAGTTTGTCCGAAAACGAAAATACTGTCAATCTTGTCAATCTGTCAATACTGTCAAAAGTGGCGTTTACATTCTAATCATGCTTTTAAACGAAAGTTTGCCTCGGGTAGATTCACAAAAATACCCTAGTTAACATTTTGGCGAGAGTTACGCTTTAATGCAAGTATGCAAAAAAACTGACTCATTAGACACAAACAATGATTGTGGCTCTTCCCTATTCACACACACACACACACTATTACCCAATCCATATAATTCAAAGCCTAACAAAGTTCAATGCACAGCTAAAAACAGCTCTGTGATCAATCTCTGTCCTCGCTCGGGGCAATGAGAGCTTTCACCCTCCTCTTAACACCATCTGTCAGTGCTGCAATGTGGACTCACAGGTTTGATTTCCTCTCTGTTGAGTTTCCTGCGGTACAAGAGAAGTGCATGAAGCGTGTTTCCTGCTCTCGCCGCTTGAATCGGTGTCGGTGTCACGTACAGGAAGTCCTGAGAATGAAAGAGAACGTCTTAAAAAAATAAAATCCACTAGAACTTCCTGCTTGTTTATACGAGTGTTTTCACAGTGAGTCGTACCATTCCATAGTAGTTGCTGTTGACCATGATTGGGCCACGCCCCCTCAGGTAGATGTACTCCTCCCACCAATCACTGACCTTGAAGATGCAGACAAGAAAAATCGGTTACACAATATTAAATAAATATTACATTTAACTCCTTGTCTCTGCTAATCAGCACACTATTTGTTCTAAATAAAATATAATTGATTTTTTTCATAATCTTTCATTAAAACGTAACAAAAATGCACTTGTTCCTACTCTGAACAACTTCACAAATCCTTCTTTCTAACCACTTTCCTCAAATCACCTACAATTTGGTGTGTAATCCCCACTTTTTATGAACCAATCAAATCCTGATAACTAAAATTCAATTCCGTCCAACATTTTCTTAATTAAACATTCAGTTTCGCTCTGAAATATTTCAGACCAAGGAAGTAAAACAGGTTGCAAACAGCATTTTTAAGGTTTGTAACATTTTTGAGTTAAGCTCATGTGGATGGTTTGCTGGTTGTTCTCACATAGTTGGAGGCCCACATGGCTTTCAGTTTGAGGTACCACTGCAGGCGGTTCCCCAGACTGCTCTCGAACTCCTGGGCCAGAGTCGTGATCCTCTCGTATTCGGAGTCGCTCATCAACGGACGAGCAGATTCTAGGTACTGGAGCAGAAGAGAGACCGCAGGAATGTTAATAAATCATCATTTTTGCCATATAAAGTGTATTTAGAGATGCATTCTGCTGCTGCTGATGACGACGATGATGATCTCACCCTATTAACAGTGTCCTTGACTGTTGGAACAGGCAGGTTGGGCAGAGAGCCCTGATAGCTGTACAACAGAGGCTGTCTGCCTGAGAAGATCCGGACCATGGCCTGAAAACACGCACATTCATAAGGTAAAGGGTTTTTACTTGTGATTTTCAAATACTTTCTCCTATCCAGTTTAATATGCATAGACAACTATGTACAGTATAAATAAAATATTTGTAGGTTGATCCCAGGGTTATTACGGTTAACTAAAAATAAAACCAAAAATGTAGTTTTTTCGTTACTTGAAATTAAATAAACGTTAACTGAAACTGTTAAATAGCATTTAAAAATACTTACACTTATTTTATTTCAGCTAGTTGCCAAGGCAAAAAAAAAAATCATTATGATTTAGGTTAGCTTGATGTACTAAAATAACTAAAACTTAAATAAAAAGTAATAAAAAAAAACTATTAAAAATGACAAAAACACAACAAAATTACTACAAATTTAACTAAAATGAAAATGTAAAATATAAAATATTACTCAATATTACTGATTTGCTACACTCAAATCAAGCGATATACAGACCCTTTCCAAAAAATTTGAATATCATGGAAAAGTTTATTTATTTCCATAATTCCATTCAAAACGTTAAACTTCCATAGATTATAGATTCAGGGCCCACAACTTAAACGATTTCAAGTATTTAGTTGTTTATTTGTACATAATTTGGGCTTCCAGCTCATAAAACCCACGAAAACAGGATTTCAAAAAATGTGAATATTACATGAAATCACACAGTAATTACACAGTGATACCATGGTCATTGAACCAGGTTTTGGTTATTTTGGCAGTGTGGGCAGGTGCAAATCCTGCTGGAAAATGAAGTCAGCATCTCCATAAAGCTTGTCTGCTGAAGGAAGCATGAAGTGCTCTGAACATGTCCTGGTAGAGACGGCTGCGTTGAGTGGACAGCACAGTGGACCAACACCAGCCGATGACCAACACAGACTGTGGAAACTTCACACTGGACTTCAAGCATCTTGGATTGTGTGCCTCTCCATTCTTCCTCCAGACTCTGGGACCCTGTTTTCCAAATGAGATGCAAAATTTGCTCTCATCAGAAAAGAGGACTTTGGTCCACTGTGCTTTATTAAATCCAGAGTCAACGCAGCCGTCTACCAGGACATTTTCAGAGCACTTCATGCTTCCTTCATTTTCCAGCAGCATTTGCTCCTGCCCACACTGCCAAAATAACCAAAACCTGGTTCAATGACCATGGTATCACTGTGTAATTACTGTGTGATTTCATGTAATATTCAAATTTTTTGAAATCCTGTTTTCGTGGGTTTTATGAGCTGGAAGCCCAAATTATGTACAAATAAACAACTAAATACTTGAAATCGTTTAAGTTGTGGGCCCTGAATCTATAATCTATGGAAGTTTAACGTTTTGAATGGAATTATGGAAATAAATAAACTTTTCCATGATATTCAAATTTTTTGGAAAGGGTCTGTACACTATATAGCAAATCTCAACTGACTGATTTATTTAATTGTAAAATGTAATATATTGTCACCAAACTTTATCCACATACACACATTATTCTCATGTATAGGGTGATATATACTAGGCTATATAGCATATCTCAACTGCGTTATTGCTTGACTATTTTATTGCGCAGCTCTATTCTGCTAAACATGAAGTGCTCATGTGCTCTACAAATAAAATTGTACTGACTGACTCCAATGCAGCAAATTTGGGGCAGGACCAGGGTGGGAATTATGTAATTTTAGGGGCAAGGCCATTTGGCCTCCACCTTTTCTTTTTTTTTAGGGGCACCAAGGCCATATGACAGGGCACAAAGGCCATCGTACAATTCAATGGTTTTCCCATTCAGATTGATACCATAACATCCTAATTTGGAATAAGACATGGATTATGACTTTTTTAATAAAAAAAAAAACATTTTTTAATGAGAGAGAGAGCACCATTACATCCAGAAGGTATACACCCTCACACAACAATAGAAACAACACAAATGCCAATAAAAGCATTCAAAAACAACACAAATGCCAATAAAAGCATTCAGAAACAACACAAATGCCAATAAAAGCATTCAGAAACAACACAAATGCCAATAAATTAATAATTTCCTGCATTGTCGAACGCTCTTCTTCATGTGTTTCAAATATGGACTATAATGTTCAGTAGAGCGCCCTCAGGCTGCTGGTATGAATTGAAAACACAGCACATCAGTATACAGCGCTCATAATGATTACATCGACGCATTTGGCTATAAATTCAATAAAATATTATTCCTGTCAATAGAAATCTGATGTAAACTGAGAATATATCAATATTTCTCCAAATCTGCACACTTTTGAGCTAAAAGCCGTGAGGGACGTTGTTTTGTGAATCGCTTTCATGACGACAGCACGGGAGTTTTTTATGAATGGGAGCGTCTGACGCTCATAATTCATATTATAGGTATCGACTCATTTTTGCATTTCATAACTCCTGACACAAATTAAGACATAACTGTCAATATAAATTTCTCAGAATACAATAGTGGTCAAATACTGAAACGTGAGTCTTATATCTTTTTAATGATGTAAGTTATAGTTTGTCAAGGTAATAACATTAAATCTTATAGTAACTGAAATATTAAAAAAAAAAAAAAAACGCTTCAGTGCGCCGACGCCGTTACCTCTGGAACCTTGCATAGGGCCCTTTTCTGAAAAGGGCACTTATCTACTAGCAAATAGATTTTGATATTTTTAGGTCAAACCGTTCTTGTCTGTCAGTCATATAATGCAGGTCTATGGTCACGGTCTCAAAGAGCAGCCATCCACAGAGTCCAAATTAAAACAATTCCCCATCATCCAAATTAAACAATTCCCCATCGTAAGTACACATTGATGGCCTAAGACACGAAACGAGCGGTTTGTGTGAGAAAACGAACAGTATTTATATCGTTTTTACCTCTTGTAACACAGCGACGTCCAAGTGATCTGAGGGCGCCCGCGCTTCCTGCTGTGTGACGTGTGCGCAGACTGGTGCATAGATAGACATATAGATTTCGCCTTGGCTACGGCAGTTCATGAACGAATGCCGTAGCCAAGGCGAAATCTAGTGTATATATCTATGCCCCAGTTTCGACAACAGAGTGTCGTTCTTCTGTTGGTGCTGACGTTACATGCTTCTTGCACTGCTGTTTTGATGCGTGTGATCATCGATGTGATTATGACACTGCACCTGCGCGAATCCACAAACTAATTGAAGTTCAGAGACTACTTGGGTGGAACTTGGACAGGGCCAGGGCACACAGGCCACTGTGGCCGTACGATGATTTTTTTTTCACGGGGCATGAAGGCCAAAGTGTAGGGCAACGGCGGCCATGGCCGCGGTATAATTCCCACCCTGGGCAGGACTATCTGTTTGCCAACCAATAGCGGATGGCATTATTTTAGCTATTCTGTTTGGTGATACTGGAGTCACAGGACTTCAAGACACACTTCACCTTTATTTACAGTTGCAGGTTGGGTGGTTGTGGTTGTAGGTTAGGTGTGTCTGATAGCATGACTGTACTCACCGCCCAGATTTTGGTGGTGTTGGACACCTTCCCGTGCTGTTCAAACATCCAGCCATGATAGGACAGTAACTGCTTCAGGCAAAGCCTCATGGTGAAGATCAGGGAGAACCAGAGCAGAGTGCTGAACAACACGGCAGACACCACCGTCCGACACTGAATGCTCAGAGAATCACTACAAACAAAACACAGACAGCATTACACTACTGTAATCCAATACTTCAGAACTTTTATCGTTTTTTGGGACACTATGAGGCAGGTGCACTTTGATAAGGTGAATGCAAGTCATTTTTTAAGGATTGTAAATATCCTATCAGACCTATTTTTTGTGTTTGTTTACTGTGTGGTTTTCATGTTCTTCTTTGTATTTTTATGTGAATTTTCTTTCTTCTGCTGCACATCTAGACCAGGACTTCCTGGTAGAAGAGATATTGTATCTCAGTAAGACCTTCCCTTAAAAAAGAAAAGTATTTAAATGTTGCATGATGAGGACATTTTCAATTATTACTTATTTACTAGTTAATGGTAACAGCCATGGTTGACGTTAAGATTATCAACCACTTACTGAACAAACAAGCGTGTTTTTTTAAAACATGAAATAATTAATTACCTCAAAATGATAGGCTTGATGCATAACCTGAGGACACAACTTCCAATCTTTTTAATAACACCACCTTATATTTACTAAAATCTAAAAATGCATACACTACCACTCAAAAGTTTATAAGATTTTGTAATGTTTTTGAAAGAAGTCTCTTCTGCTAAGGCTAAGGCTGCATTTATTTGATCAAACATTCAGTAAAATCAGTAATATTGTAAAATACTGTTTCAATTTAAAATAATTGTTTCCTATTTTCATGCATTTTAAAAGGCAATGTGATCAAAGCTGAATTTTCAGCATCATTACGCCAGTCTTCAGTGTCACATGATCCTTCAGAAATCATTCTAATATGATGATTCGCTGCTCAAGAAACATTACTTATTATTATCAATGTTGAACTGCAATGTTGTGCTGCTTAATATTTTTGTGGAAACCGTGATACATTTTTTCCAGGACTCTTTGAGGAGCAGAACGTTCAAAAGAACAGCATTTACAGTATTTGAAATATAAATATTTTGTAACATTATTATGTCTTTACCGTCACGTTTGATCAATGCATCCTTGCTGAATTAAACTGTTCATTTCATTTTTTTTTTTTTTAAGTCTTACAGGCCCCAAACTTTTGGAAGGAAGTATTAAATAATAACACTGAAATGCTATTCCCAAATATTTTAGAAATTCTAATAGAGGGAAAAAACTTGGAAACACAGGGGTCCTTGAAGAAAGTAAAGAAAACATAAGAATGGATTAAAATGACAGAATTGTTGTTAACGTGTTTAGATTTTTTTTTTATATTAATTGCATAAAGTTGGCACCAGCTATTCATTATTAAACATACATTTATTGGGACACAAAATAGCATCCGTGTTGTAAAATAACTCTTTTGCTTTTGTGTGAAACCAACTCAATCAAGGTGTGTGAAGGTGTGTGACACACCCTCTTGCAGGCATGCTCATGTTTTCATGGGTGGGAACCAATATCCTTTTAAAAAGCTTGCAAAGTGAGTTACATAATACATATTGAGTTCACAATGCAGATAATTCATTTGTTTTCTGAACTGGGATCAAATTCAATTAGTCTGGGGCAACATTGTGACCTCTTTTACCTGACAGGCAGATGTTCCTGGATTTTAGCGATGAGGCCCATGGAAGGGTCCGAGCGCGTGTACATGGTGGCCAGGATCGCAATGACAACAAACAGCCATGAGGACGGGCTAGCGGGATACACGCCAGTGATCACATTGTTCTGTACGAGAGAGAAGCAATGAACAAACACAAGAAAAATGAGGAAAGACGGCCAGAATAAACAGAAGACACTACGAAACGCAGCTGGGGAATGTGTGAGAATTATCAACGTTAAAACATGCACAAAAATAACCCGGACAGATTTAATAATCAATCAAATATCAAAATCTACTATCAAAGTAGATGTTGTTCGCGGGCAGCCAATGAAGATCATAGACTGGCATTATGCAAATTTGTTACAAACCTACTTAGGATTACGCAGGAATTAAGACTAGAATTACTGACGACTCGTTTCAGGCAGGTCAGAAACGTCTCTTTCTTTTATGAGACAATAACTTCATTTATCTGCACTTTGATCTTTGAAACTTCACAAAAACTCACATCACACATTACATGAAAGGTAATATCCGCACTTTAACTAATAATTTCATAGCCTCACATCCACAATCCAATCCAATCAAGTTGTATTTAAACCAAATACCAATTCAGATTCGGCAAAAATCGTTTGACGTTTACCTTCAGCCGTGTGACGCGTTTCTTCCAGGAGCGGAGGCCTGACAGATAGACCTGTCTCAGGGCCTGATGGGACAGCTGCAGGTCGATCCCCTCAGGAGTGATGGTGAACTGAAACGCCACGGCCTGATGGGCTTCTGCCATTTCTAAAGAGAGCGTGAGACAAAGACAGAGGCTTTTAAAACAGCAGCTCAAATTTCACTGCAGCAAAGCTACTTTATGCATGCGAGTGCATGATTGCAGCGCTCCCGTTATCTCACTTATACTTGATCACCATCCATTATGAATCAACAAGTTTCCCATTTTGAGTTATGATCCATTAAGGCAAGAGCAGTGCTGATAGAAACATTTCAGTTAAGGGTTCGTTTTAAGCTTATGAAATACATGACAAGCTCTTTCCGGTCTGTGCAACGAAGGGAAACTTCCTTTTCTTTTTCATTTCTCATTCAGACAGACCAGACACTTAATATATAAATAAAACTTATAAATAAATAAAACAACTCCCACATCTACATCCAGACGAGATGTATCTATGGCAACAGTGTTGTTATGGCAACCAAGAGCAATGGGTTCCCTCGTGACTACCAGTCTGTTGCTCAAGCAAAACACTGATACAGTATTCATCAAGATTCACTGTGTGCGCCATTAAATCTTCATATGTACAGTGACTTACACAGGCTTGGTAAAAGAAGCTTTACACTATTAAAGTAATTTGCATGCTTATACATTTGCACATGCATATAAACAATTCATTTATGCCAATGACAAATAAGCGTTGTTAGTGTTAACTAAAATATAAATAGAATATATCAATTCTATTATATTTCTATTTTATAATTATAGAAATAGAAAACAACTACTAAAAAAGTCAATATTACAACAAAATGACTAAATGAAACCTGCAAATATAATAGAAACGAATTTAAAATATTAATAAATACTATAATACTAGTATATAAATAATAAAGTAACAGAAAGGTGGTAAAAAAGAACACATATTACACAATCTGAATTTTTTTTTAATGTCATGAGTTCTAAACCATGTGACCTGAACAAAACATACTTTTTCATTCAAAGTTGTGTTCCTAAAAATTCTGATATTTTTTAATAAAATATGCTCCACTGTTTATTTTTCCCAACAACCAGGCTAGTATTTTATATATATATATATGTACTAAAATAAAATATCTGGTAAGAAAGAAAGTAAAAAAAAAAAAAAAAAAAAAAAAACTATTTAATAATGCAAATACACAATCCCACGTCATCACGTGGGGCGCTGCTTTCTGGGACTAAATTACACTGCAGGAAACATGCAAATGAGGCATTTGCAACTGTGACCAGAAGAGGGCACTGCACAGGGATGGATTGGATGAACTTTAACCCAATTAAAAATTACGAGTGAATTATTTCACTTATGTTGCACTAAAACACTGAATTATGATCATTTGGAATAAGGAAACATAATAATATTCAAATAATTAAAAAAAAAAAATAGTCAAAACGATATTAGATCGTACAGGTGCCGGACTTTATCAGGGGCTTATCATTTAAATAGAAATGTAGTCCTCCTCCCACAATACACCGCCTCTATGAATTATAAAACAGGTTTATTGCATAAAAGTAGTAGTTAATCAGTAACTACCCATATTAATCTAATAATAAAAATAAAAAAAACCTAGCGGGCGAAACAAACACAGAGCCAGAAAACACATTATAATCCATTATAAACTACCATTCGACGCTTGATCAGCAGGTGAGGAGGTTTATAAGGTCGAAATGACAGCATGCATCTGAACTGGGAGTCTACTGTCATTAAATAGCGATGGATTTGTATTGCAAGTATTATCAAGGCCAATAACGGATTGTTAGCATACCAGCTATAAAAACCGGCAATCAGTACAAAATACCCCACACATCTCCATCATCCATCGTCTCCAACACACTACAGATCATCATCCATCCGATGTACATTATAGTGTCAGAAAGCATCATCCCTACCTGCTGTTTACTGATGTTACTGGTGACGGAAACAAAGTGACGGGCTCCTTTCCTCCCTTCTGCTTTTGAGGAACATAAACATAAAAAAAAATCTAATAATAATCTCGTAATAAAACCCCAGTATAGATGCTGATGGCTCAATGGTGTGTAGCGTAACTGGATACAAAGTACCTTTGATACTTAGTGCGAAAGAATGTAAAAGATACAGCGAAGAGGGCGGGAAACAAGCGGCTCGGAAGTGAGCTGTGATTGGTCAGGAGACGATGACGTCTCCGTGGAACAGCTTGACGCGCGGGCTGGCCAATGAGCGAATAGAATGCCGCGTAACGCGCGGGGAACTTCGCTGTGATTGGACGTCTCGGCTGTCAATCAAAGATTAAGGACAGGCAGCACTTTACATAGCTCACAGTTTAAGCATGCATGCGGACGCGGAGCAGGGAGGGAGTATAAAAAAACAAATATTTTGATGTTACTATCAAACAAAGGTCAATATTCGTGCAGAATCATTTCCTCTACGTCTTACGCAACATCTACTATGATTATGTGGCCAATTTAGTTAAGTTTATTATCTCTTTACAACTGTGGGTCAATGACAAGGAGGTCTGAGGAATTATAAAGACCAAAGAAGATATTTTACATATACCAAAGAAGATATTTTGAAGAATATGGGTAACCAAACAGTTGATGGGCTCGTTGACTTCCATAGTATGGGGGGAAATACTATGGAAGTAAATGGGGCCCATCAACTGTTTGGTCAACCATATTCTTCAACATATCTTCCTTTGTGTTCAGCTGAATAAAGAAATGTATACAGGTTTGGAACAACTTGAGGGTGACTAAATTATGACACTATCCCTTTAATGATTTTCCAGGATTCATTCCTTTCCATAGAAGTGGGAAAAGACCACCAGCCCCTCGAACCCCCCTTCTCCTTGGCTTACATAAGCTTTTCAACTGACCCATTTCACAGCAGGAATACCTGTGGGTCAGCATGGGACAGGCTTTATCCCACTGTTTCATTCGTATCTTTCACCTTTCCCACAATTATTGATTCCTGAAGTCAACATGCTCACTGTTATGTGAATCTTGACCTCGTGTTGAGTTCATTTCAGTTAGATTTGCATACATGATTTAAATAGCGCCCTCTATGTGTTTACTTTACTGCTACAATGTTTGCAGACTTCCATGAGGAGGTGCGGATTTTATTCTGATAAACTGCATTAAAGAACTTTGCATCCATTTTAAAATACTAGTGTAATGTTAAATAGATAGATAGATAGATAGATAGATAGATAGATAGAATTAACAATAACTTAACTCAAAACATTTTAGATAGCCTACTCAAGACAGCTCAAATTTCCAATGTGAAACCCAATAGTGGGGCATGTTGTCACAATGAACAAAACAAATAAACAAAACAAAATTTCAACAAAACAATTATGAAATTGTCGAATGCTTGTAAAACAAGCATTTCAACAAACACTGTATTATGACATTGGATACATTTATACATTTAGATTATTAACATTTACAATAGCTACATGACAACTTGCCCCAACCAGACATTTATGGTCCGGAGAACCTCTCACGAGGTAATTATTTCACAACCTTTATTATATATACCTCAGAAAAACACCGAGGACCGGACCACGGTGAACTCCTAGTTTTAAGAACTCCCCTTTATGCAAACAGAACAGATTCCCAAAACAAACAATATTGATGTAGCGTGTGATTTTTAAAAGCACCGCTCAATTTGACCACACGAGGCCGCTGTTTTTCCTCTTCCACTGACAATGACAGGCGGCAGCGCAGCATCCCGCAGCACACAGAAGGATGCTGGCGACCATGTCTGAAAAAACACATACACAAATGGCTGACGAGGTGGAAACAGCGATGTAGCTTTGAAAATGCCATCCTTTTTGGTCTCTCGTTTTCTTTTCTTTCTATTTTTGTCCAGTTTTAAAGGGATAGCTGGCAAATCGATCCCTGAAAGGGAAGCTCTCGGTGAGTAGAGAATAAAGGGGCGCATAGCGGGTCTGGATGAGGGAGTGGTGGGCTATTTTATTTGTAAAACATCGAGCAAACGAGCTAAATATAAATGCAAAAGCATATTACTTGATTGCATCAGCCTCTGATTGCTAAATGCAAATTCTGAAATGCAGATTTTGACGAATTTTACTCTAAATGCATCGCATGGCTTTATAGACCAGAAACAATAAGTGCATATTATTGCAATACTGGCCTTTCCCTGTTAGAAATTCCTAAGCTATTGGCTGGACGAAAAAGCATACTGAATCTAAACAGCTTTTGGTGTGCATGTCAATTATGCAAATCTAAGATTTACTGAGGCCCACTGGCAGCTCATTACAGGCGCATTATAAGTGTGCTTATTTATTACTTCAGCTGTCTATATGATTGCATGCTATTGTTCCAGAGTGGGCTGAGAATGCTGTTTGAGAGCTGCATCATATTTTTTTTATGAGAATCATGAAGCTGTCTGTGTTCAAATCTAAGAGGTTTCTATACCCATTGGGTCTTTTAGTGCATCATATAATAGGTTAAAAGGAGCATTTGTTATATTTGATGTTTGACTTCCTATTTCTGATCGTAAATATGTCTGGTAATGCTATTGCCATGCATCTGGTCATGTGATATTGTTTTATCCCTCTCAGAGGTGCAGGTGAGGGTCCAGGTGTTTGACGGCGGTGATCTTTCACCCCTGTCCAACGCTGCTATTACGGTTCATGGGAACCAGAGTGTGCTGGCACAAAGCAAAGCAGGCAGTGATGGCGTACAGGTGGTCAGCTTTCTGTACCGCACAGGAACATGGGTAATCATTACAGCATCTCAGAGAGATTACCTCACCAGCTCAGTGCCATGGCACGCCAGCCGCGTACCCTGTGAGTAGACACTAACCTAAAGAGAATACATTATACATCTTGTAAAAATTTGCTAATTCTGATATTTTGTAAGTGAAGTTTATATTGATGTCCATCAGTGTGGCATAACAGACATCTGTGCCCATTTTATTTGACTTTTTTTAAACAAATCTCTCTCTCTGTTAGTATATGCCTCTGTCAGTCTTTACCTGATGGCCCAGAAGCCTGGCACACTGATCCTATATGATGATGTCATCCAGGTCTTTCATGGCTCCCCAAGTAAGAAAACATCTGTGACCTTTAAAGCAACTTGTATATATATACACACGATTATAGCAAAATCCATATCACAAAGTATACGATTATTATTGAGGATTGTGGATTACGAAAAAGTGACATTGAGTCGGCACATGCATGGCATGTGTCCATATATCAATATTTTCTTCTCCTTAAAGCTTTCAGCTTATGTCAACCTGACACTTCAGTTTCCTGCAGCTGTCACCATAGCAACAGCAGAAATATTCTAATGCCATTACAGAATCTTTTGGCATCTGAATCTGCTATCTAATTGCTCCAATTCCACTATAATCATAGGGCATATATTGTGGAGTAAAGACAGCCATTGTAAGGTTATCTGTGACGTGCTTTGGAGAGGCTTACATTTCACAAAATATTAGAACAAAGGACATGAATTGCCTAACTGGCAACCCAGCTATGTAGCATACATCACATTTAGTGATTTAGCATACGCTTTTATCCAGCGCAGAGATGGCCTTAGTTGTCATACACGCTCATTAGAAGACATTTCTATGCCAAAATACACTTGGTTTCCAAACTTAAGAATTCAGTCTACTATATAATCATATAATAATGTTGGTTTACACAAACTCTTGTATAAAAATATTGTATACCCATACGTAACATCAAAAAAGGAACATTTTTGAAAAAGACTGTATAAACATTCTATTCTGGTCCATTTCAGTTTTGGCCATTAATGAACATTTCTGTGCGACTTCAAAGTCTCCAAATAATGTGAAAAATAAATAAATCAATCAATCTCAAATACCATTGATTTATCAAGAAACACATTTAGGCCCAGACTTTTTAATTATGTGGCATATAAATCTCTATAATAAAAGTTATAGAGTCCTACAGTCGGGTTCCGGAAATTGAAACTGATTTTGAATGATAACTTATAAACCTTTAAAGACAGACCTACTGTGAGCTACACAGTTGTTAATCAATGGTATTTGCTTCTGTTGAAGCTGTCATCCCGCATAATTTCAATTTAGTTTTAAAATAATCGTGTTTAACAGTGGAATTTGTGGTGAAAAACTACATTTCCCATGATGCTGTACAGAAAATTCCACCAATCAGAGAGTCGAAACAATCAACACTCTTAAGCTCAGTCCACTCCCATGAAGCACTGTGAATGATGTTATCGAGTCGATCTTTCTACGCTCTCAAAATACTTAAATATTTGTATATATTTGCATATTTTGCAATACATTTTAAATATATTGTTTATGTATATAATCAACATTTGTAAATGAGAAGTTTTATGTTTCTCCATCGTTTTTAATTCGGACATTTTAATTTAAATTTTATGCTGTTCGCAATGCTTCATTGTAGTTCTTTCCCTCACTAAATACGTAAAGTACACAATCTTGTACCTTTGTATTTTTGTCCCATTTTCAAAAACCTTTTTGTTTCAAATTAAAGTTTGTAGTGATTCACCTCATAGCTGATCCCATTGCATGAAAATGTCACTTTATGAGTTTTTTTAACATTAATATGAGTTCCCCTAGCCTGCCTATGGTCCCCCAGTGGCTAGACGTTTTGATGGGTGTAAACGAAGCCCTGGGTATTTTTGAGAAAATGAAAGCTCAGACGGGCGAATCTAGAAATCTTCCCTTTATGTCGTCATAAGGGGAAAGGTCACCTCCCCTTTCTCTTCTTTGCCCGCAAAGAGAATTTGGCCCGCCCATGAGAAAATGAGCTGCGTGAGCGCGATATTGGTAATTCCTCGAGAGACATCATGGCTTGCAAACGAGCGGAGCATGGCAGTTGCTCAGTGTTTGGATGTACAAATGAACACAAAAGTATTTTTTAGTTCCTTCATCCGAGCCTCTGAAGAACCAGTGGGTTATGTGAATTTCTGATGTGTAATTGTTCAAGTTCAAACAGATAATCTTTCTCTCAAAGTCGTTCAATTCTGTTTATGCATCAGTAAATCAAGCCAGTGACTAAACGATCAACTTCACATCGTTTCTCTTAGTAGGATGAAAATAATCGTACTTAAACTGTGATTAAAATATATACAGGAAGCGATCAAAGAACAATCCCTTTCCAATCGCCCAAGCTGTCAATCACACAGCGCGAGTTTATCTGGACACTTGCCAAAACTCGTTATGAAATCAATGACGCTGCTACGCTGCACAACGAAGCTCTTACTGTACTTACCTCATGTTTGCATTGGTGAAAGCATTTGTGAGAGTGCAGAAACTGCGTTGCAATGATAAGATCTTCATTCACGCGATCAACAGACTGTCATCAATGCTCATCACTGCAACCTTTTATGTGATGGGAATAGATCTAAATACTTAAAAAAACTTCTCACGATTCGTTAATCCCGATAGCTGTAATAGTAAAAACGTATAATAGCTGTAATAGTAAAAGTTCTCGAGAGAGTTCCACATGTAATGCTAGCTATTTCATATGCAAGCATGTCAGCCAATCACAGCAGTGGGCGTTTACACTGAAGTCTCACAGCAGACACGCCCCTTCAAACAGAGCGTTCAAATCAGAGGCTAAAATCAGGCTTAGGAAATATGCCTTTTATTTCTAAATTATAACAACTTTTGATCTAAAAAACATACTAACATTATAAGGGCACCCCAGGAAACATTCTAAAATAATAAAATAATCCATGCAATGGGACCTTTAAAAAATACTTTTTTTAAAATCCCTATGTGACAAATGAATGGAAAAAATACCATTTGTCGCTGAAAAAGTGGGCGGGTGCTAATGTACTCTATTACTGTTTAAACCTCCAGGTGGGCGGAGCCAGCCATGGCTGCAAGTTCCAAGGCGGAGCCTACAGTTGAACTCCTCCTACACAGAACTGACCGCAGTTTTAACAACAGCCAGAGAGCAGAATGAAATCAACTCATTCCCTTATCCACTCGCTCTGGAACCAAACAACACAGGTCCGAAAAACACTACAGTCTTTCTATATAAGACTAAAAATTGTGAGATAAGAGAGTCTTAGTATGAAAGAGATCTGTAGACAATACAGTTTATTTATGATGGTGTAACTGTGCTAAGGAGGAGAGAATGGCTGGACGGACCTGACAACGATAGCAGCGGTCAGTGCACAACTGTTTGACCGCGAGGGTCGAGCGGTTGAGGTCACCGAGCCCGTTCATATCTCCGTGCCTCTGCCTTCTGACACTCGCATACGATCTGCCACCAGCATTCCTGTATGGATGTACGACACCAAGACAGGTATGTACTATCATGCTTAAGACACCTTAAAGACATGCTTTTATTTAACAAAGTCCTCCAGAAAGTCCTGCTAAAGCCCAATCAATGCTAGCTCATCATTTTGTAAATAATGCTACGTGTTTGTTCCCTAGGACTATGGGTACGAAATGGAACAGGATTTATCACTCGAGAGGGATCACAGCTAACGTGGGACTTCACTGCCTCCCAGCTTGGCTACTGGATCGCAGCCTTCCGTTCTTCAGCAGGTAATATACTCAAATGCAACCGCATTGGTTTCATTTACCACATTTAAAGCATACGAATGCTGAGCATGCTTTGTATTTGAACACTAGGCTCAGGTTTGTCTCACCCAGGCCTGAGGGACATCACAGCTTACCACACCTTCTTCCTGCTGTCCATCCTGGGATCTCTGGCACTGCTGGTACTAGTGTTACTCTGTGTCCTACTCTACTACTGCAGGTGTGTACTAATTTGTCTAAATCCTGTTTAATTATAAACAAAATAGGCTCATTGGAAGAACATGCCTCCACCTACATTTATTTTAACCAAAAGCGTATTTATACATACCAAGTGTGCCGCACACGTACTGAAAAGTGAAGCCAAAGCATTTCGATCGCCCCCTGGTGACTGACTGCAGTATAGGTCTTGCTAAACCCTGTCCTCTCCATGTAATCAAATGGGATGCAAGCCAAGCTAAAAAATGTAATTACATTTCAAATGATTTTTTCCCCAAAGATTGTTTATTGTCATTTTAGGTAGCTCTCATCACGCAGATGTATGTTCAGGTGTTCGTTTTCCCAATAAGTTTGGTTTTAGTTAGTTTTTTGATGCGATAAAAAGGGGTAACATCATGATTGACAGCTATACTTGTGATTGAGTCAGTGGAAGTGTGGGCGGTACCTTGAGCCCGCGGGTCCACCTCAGGATCAGTTTCCAGCTGAAATGAACAGTAGTGGCAGTAAAACACCAGCAACGTTTAATCCATTTCTCACAAATTTTGATTTAAGGGGCAGATTATTGATTAATAAAGTTCCTTACACAATAGTATGTTATTATGACCTCAAAACACTTTTACCTTATGTGTATGATTTGTAAACAAATAAGTTTTGAAATTTGCAAACTAAAATGGCATGGTTGCTTCAGGAAATGCATTTTCATCTTACGTTTGCTTAACATTTCGGTTAGTGTAGGTGGTACTTTAGTTTCAAACGCAATATAGCATTAATCATTTAGCACCACACATTTAAGTTCAACTGCCACGATACAAGATTGCTAAATGTCAATATTTATTTTCCAGACGAAGGTGTCTGAAGCCCCGACGGCAGCAGAAACAGATTCAAGCTCCATCTGGTTTGAACGGATCCAAGCGGGACCAAGGCACCTCCATGTCCCACTTGAACCTCATCTGTGGTGGCCATGCTGAACCCGCTGCCTCCAATGGCAACTTGGATGCCAACAAATCCGAAGGATCCCCATCCCATGCCTTCAAGAGTGCTCGGGAAGAGTTTACCAGAAACATTCCTGCCCATAAGCTTCGGCATTCCTCTAAGACCAAGCAGTCCAAAGGTGCCCAAAGAAATGCAGAGAGTTTCCCCATGAAGGTGCATCGAGCCACAGATACAAGCAATCTGGACAGCAATCTTCTACATGAGGACTACGGCCTCAACTACAGCCCTGGCGAGAAGGACGACTATCGCCGGAGGCACGTTGTCAATGATAACCGCGGCTACACGTCTGATCCGCCTTCTCCACCAATTGTTGACAAGCCACCGGAGTACTCGCAGGTTTTGCAAGGGCCAGATCACCTTGCTCGTCCAACGTCACTCAACACGCAACCAGGTCAGATTATATTCTGCAGCTCACTGGATCAGATGAAGGAGAATATGTACCGTTCTATGGTACCAACTCTTGTGATCCCGGCCCACTACATGAGGCTCTCGTCAGAGTTCGGTGCCACAGATCAGGGAAAGGATGGAGCGAACCAGGCAGACAGAGACGGACAGAATTCACAGGGAACCAGCAGCGGGATTCAAGGCCAAAACCACCAAGGCCAGACCCCTGGTTCAGGTCATTCAGAAGCCCAGCAAGGTGCATCTCCAGCAGGCTCAGATGATAGTGTTTGGCCCTCAAGTGGAACACCAGGACCGGTTCACATCCCTGTTTTGTTCAACGACTCCACCATTTCGCAGATGAATGGGGAGCTGCAAGCCCTCACAGAGAAGAAGCTTCTGGAGCTGGGGGTGAAGCAACATCCTCGTGCCTGGTTCATATCACTCGACGGCCGTGCCAACGCTCACGTACGCCACTCATACATAGATGTAGGCGCTGATCTCGGCCATGGAGGCACGCACAGCGGAAACCACAGCGCACAAAGCACATTGAGCGCCCCTGCCGGGAGCAGTAAGGACCGAAACGGCGATACAAGTCTCCATGATACCCAACATGAGCGCAAATCCGCGTCCGGTCGCAAGACCAAAGAGGAACACCACGGAAGCGGACGCAAGGGCCACGGAGGAAACAGCGGTACAAGTGGTGGGAAGCACTACTTTAAACCAACCTATCATGACCCTCTGGACCTCAGTGGAGGAGTGAGCCGCATGGGGGCCAGTTCGCCACTGGAAAACCCTTTGACCCCTCTTTTGGATGACGGTCCCGAGGAACCAAGGGGGTCTTCAATGCCGAGAAGGGGTCGAAGCAGAGGTAACAGCTCACGTAGTAGCAACAGCGAAACGCAACGTGACTCTGTCACCAGCCCAGAAGATGACAACGACCTTGACGATAAAGATGAGAACAAGAAAAGTCCCTGGCAGCGTATTGAAGAGCGCCCACTTATGGTGTTTAATGCCAAGAAGTAGAGTGAGAAAATCAATCCCAGCAGCTGCCTTGACCAATTAGACAAACTAAAGATGTGTTCGAATTGATAATGACTCGAATTGAAAGTTTTACAAATGTCACCCAAAAATGCTCACACACAGACTTCATTATTTGTGTCTTGATAATTTGATAGACGTTTCCAAAAAAAGAAGAAGGGCGAGTGCATTCAAATAAAGCACAACACATCAACACACAAAGAGGAAGACTTTGTCTTACAGTCTACGGTCATTTCCAAACCAATTAGACTCTTACAAACTATTGGATCCAAAAGTACCTTTTCACTCTCAATGATTTGGGGATAAATAACTTTTTGAATGGATGGATTTTAGCTTGTGTTGGATCAAGAACTTGATGTCTCCGCAACTTCATGTTAAACTTTAGAGACCTGTTTCCTTATGTTCTAATGCAGTATATTTATTGGTATCCCTTCGTTCTTCTACCTTCAATACTCATAATTTTGATGTCAATTCCTCATTCAATCTTCCATCTGACATTTACAGTTCAGATTTCAAACATTCCAGTTTTTTTACCGTTAGTCCTTAATTATCTTAAGTAGATTGAGGAAAATTATATTAAGGCTTTTTATGTTCACATTTATGTGTGATGTGATGTTATAGCAATTTCTGTAAGTTATTGCATAATGCATTTTGAGTTATTGTAATATGAATTTTTCACTCCAATGCACATAGTTTAAACCTAGCACTTGAAGATTTGTTTAGGAAAAGCTGATTCCAAATTAAGTTTTTCAATGGGATCCTGTTCTCACTTACAATGAAAAAGCATTGACTGTGATACAGTAGAAATTAATGTATATTCCCCACAATTAGCATTTTTAGCCGGCCTTTCATTTGTTTAAAAGAGAGCCATTTGCATTTTGTGTATATGTATGATAGCCTATATGTGCATGAGAAAATTAGTATAGGACAACAGATTTTTTATGCCAACAAATTAAAATAGACACTATTCAAGCATGAAGGTGGATACTAAATGCATCTTATAGTGATGCCTAATGGGAAGAAATTTGCCAAAATTTCAAATGCCAATTTGAAATATTCTATACCAGTTTACAGGCCAAAACTTTCCCAGCGCTGTTAATATTCACGCTGTCTGTAACTTGCATTGACTGTGACAAAAAAATCTGACTTTGCTCATTTTAAAAAGCCATTCAGATATTAAAAGCTAGTAATTTATGACACTTCTTAATTTGTTACTTTTCTATGTACAATTTTTACAAAAACATTATTATTTGACTCGTGTTAACCATCATCAAAACAAGCACAACACTTTACGCAACATTTTATGAATAATTAAGGCAGATTTACAGGGTACCGTATGGAGCATGGCGGCTGAGACACTCGAGAGCTATTTGATGACTATCAAACATGATAGAAAGAGACTTTAACAAAAATAGCTCTGCTCATGCTGATCTGATGCCAATCACATGTATACCAGTGATTAATGCTGTCTCTTGCAATGACTGTCAACTCACAGCAAATGACAGCGCTGTTGCAACATGTCTCATATGTGTGTCACTTGTTTGGCAACCCTTCCTTTCTTCCTTAAACAAACTTGACTGGAACTGAGATTAAGCTCTGGAGTATTCATCACTAAGTTGGCGATTAAGCGTGAGACTTAAAATCTATGTAGTAGCTGTTGTTGTGGAATTCTACAGAGGATTATCTGCTGTAAGTGCTGAAACCCCTAATCCTTACATAGTCTCAAAATGTATAAAAACTCACCCACAGTTTCACTGAGTTTAGTGCACACTGTTTTTAGCACGAGTTTTACTCAAACCAATAAGAGCTGAAATCAAAAGCCATTCACTTCCTCCATATGTCCTGTGGGTAATTTACACAGGAAATCTCGATATGCCTTTGTCAATGTACATGTGGTGCTCTAAAACACATTTCCCTCTGTACTGTGTAAATATTTCTCTCTTTGACTGATTATGAATATGGCTCTGATGACATTATAATGTTGTTTCCATTGTGCACAACAGCTTTGCTTAATTGTTCTAAAATCATGTCAGATGGATCTTTTGCAATTTTATAATTTGTTCATAATATCCTATCACATGTGAAATGGACTGTTTCACTTCTGATGTGTCCGAAAGTCATGTGCTATAAAATAAAGAAATTCCATTTCTTGTGGGTTTTTCCCTTCATTTCTCTTAAATATGAAACTGAAATTTTGGTCTACAGAGCAGATAAGCTGTCAATCATCTTTTGAGTATAGATGTTTATTTTTTTTTAACTTTCATTGCCCTCATATAATACGAGCTAATGCAATGGATCACTACAAAAATGTAGAAAAATTGCATTGATGTGATGTGTTGTTCTTTTTTAAATAATATGAACAAATTTCACACAAAGATTTCACAATAATGAGACTAGATACTGATAGAAATACATTTTATGTACCCAGAATTCAAATGTTTTTCTTCCTGAAAGTCTGGTTGTCTTGATAACATCTGATCTAAATCATATATACTTCCACGCCTTAGGGCAAGCTTAAAAATGCAATGACCTTTCTCCGAATTTCTAGCTCTAATTAAACATGGTCAGAGCTGCTAATCAAAGTCTGCATGCTCTTGAAAAGTAGATTCAGGTGTGTTTGATCAGGACTAACTAGTAGATCCAGTTCAAGGTTGACCATCTGTGTTTGTGTTTCATCTCTAAGGCAGGGTGGTGTGAATCGTGTGATCTATGGTTAAAAACATGGACAAAACAACCAAGAGTTGTAGATTAAAAGCCGATTGATCCAGCATCTACCAAGCTTACAGCAGTGGGATAATAAAACGACTAAATGTCAGAATAGAACAAGTTTTTTTAAGAAAGCCTCTTGGAAATCAGCCATTTCTACTCTTGCTTCAACATACTTTAGGCCTGTCTGTCATTGCTGCATACATACCACAGCCAATGGTAAACCAGTTTGTTGGTTCAGGCAGGGATTAATCAACCATTATGTATGGGAGAAGATGTAGAAGTTTCACTTTAAAATGTGTACTTCACATTCTCAAGACTTGTCGTCGCGCTCCAGGCCTCGTGGCCGCGCTAATGTTCTGTGTTGAACGATTTACCAAGAGGAGGAAGAGAAAAACATTGCTTTCAAGCGAACAGGTCAATGTTATGCACACAAATAATGGGAATATATTTATCTAGTATTATTAAAGAGTCGTCAAACCCTTTAGAAACCTTCCATTAAGCGCGAGATTTGTGTTTTGGGGTTTCTTTGAGGTTCGTCTTTATTTTCGTTTAAATGTATATGCAGAAACGCTTTTATAATCTCTGTTTACAGCATATGAAGTAGGTCATTGCTGTTGGGTAACTGCGTTTTCTGTATATTTGTAACATTTTAAAATGTCAGTAGTGTTTATTAACATTTATAATCACATTATTGTTGTGGTTTGAGTGATTTTAAGCCAAGCAAAATTTGTCAACTGATTTAACTTGTGTTTTACCGCTCAATGTACAGATATAAACAAGTCGACAATCATAATGTTAGTTATTATCATTAGAAATGCTGTTTGAGTCTGTCATGTTTCCTACTGCTCTTATAAATGCATATTAATGAGCCCAAATTTCAATTTAAATTCCAGTGGTGGCCGCTTGAGAGCGCCAATGATCAATATTCTTGAGCCACATACTGTAAATGATAATGGGTAAATGATGCTTTCTGTCTGTTTCAGCATGTTTCTGGTGGGGTTAACCGGAGGGATCGCCTCAGGGAAGAGCACAGTGTCTTCTCAACTCAAAGAGCTGGGATGTCCTGTCATCGATGCAGATCTGGTTGCCCGAAAAGGTGTTAAGTACTGTTTTTATATATGGTGTATGTGTGTGCGTGTGTATATATATATGTGTGTGCTTTATTTGTGTGATTTTTCTCTGTGCTTCAGTGGTGAAGCCCCAGAGCCCAGCGTACAGACTGATTTTGCGGCACTTTGGACAGGAAATTTTGTTAGACAATGGCGAGATTGACAGACAGAAACTGGGACAGATAATCTTCTCTAACCCAGAGAAACGAAGACTTCTGAACTCCATCACACACCCAGAAATACATAAAGAAATGTTCAAGCAAATACTGCTGTACTTCATCAAAGGTACACTCACACACATGCATAAAACAAAGCAGATCACGAGTATCGAGCATGAGTCTCGTGAATAAGCGCTTGTGTTTGTTGTGCTTTAGGATACAGGTATGTGATTTTGGACGTGCCGCTGCTTTTCGAAACTCGACGTCTCACTCGGTTCCTAACCCACACTGTTGTCGTATACTGGTATGATATACATACACATTTTTATATCTTTTAGTTTCTCTGTTTTTCATAGCAACATTGTAACGCGAGTCAGATTGGGTTGGTTACTTTAAAGTAGTTTTTAACGCAGATAATAATGTTATTTTAGTATGATTTATGTACCAATAAAATATTTATTAATATTTTGAATTAGCTTTTATTTTAATTCTATAGGTTTTCATTTTCATTTTAGTTAACTTTTTCGTAATTTAATGTTCCTTTATATATATTTTTTATAACTTTTTTCAGCTGCCAATTTCTAATTTTAATGTATATTTGCGTTTACTTTTCCAGCTTTGCAATCATTTTTTAAATAGTTTTAGGTAACACTTTATGAGTAACACTTTATTTTAAGGTGACGTAGTTACTACATGTACTTACTATAGTAATAACAGTAAATTATGCATAATTACAAATAAATAACCCTAAACCAAAACAAAATATTACTGTGTTCTTGAGTAAGTACAATATAACTACGTCACCTTACACTTTGAGGTGTCATTGTTACAGTGTAATTATATATTTTAGCACTGAGTAATATTAAGCAACTACATGTACTTACTATAGGGTTATGTTAGGATTAGGGTTTGGTTAAGGGTTAGTTGCATGTAATTATGCATAATTTACTGTTATTACTACGGTAAGTACAAGTAACATATGTAACAAGGACACTGTAAAAAAATGTTTTACCAAGTGTAAGCCAACACTGAGATCTCCCCCTGACGAGTGTGTATTTTGGCAGTGATCCGGCGACGCAGCTGTCCCGACTCATGCAGAGGGATGGTCTGAGTCAGGAGGAGGCCGAAAAGAGAACTGGCGCTCAGATGCCCCTCAAAGAGAAGCGTGGACTGGCCAGTCACGTGATCGAGAACTCGGGCTCTCGCGAGGACACTCACAGACAGGTCCTGCGACTGCACACCAAGCTGGAGGACTCCATGGAGTTTCTGGTCGTCAGGGCGGTCGCCGTGGCAGCCGTCGCCGGGCTCGGCGGTCTGTTCCTGTATACAGTCAGACTGCTCGTCTCTTAGCAAACATACAGAACTCCATGGCGATACGCCTTAAAGGGATAGTTCCCCCAAAACTGAACATCTGTCATCATTTACTCCTGTATGCATTCCTTGCTTTTTGAAGAATGCCAAACAACATTGGACCCCATTGACTTTCACACTAAGGCCTAATCCTGGCTTAATCTAACGCCTAACTCATACAGGTTTGGAATGACATGATGACGAGTAAATGATGACAGAATATTAATTTCAGTCTGAAAACAATAAAGAATAGGATTTTATATTTCAGCATTTTTCTGTTAGGGTTTTATTGGATGTCTAACCTCACTCGACCTCACCATCGACAGCTAGTTTGCAGCCTGAGCTACATCTATGAAATCTCCATATTGACGGTTACTGTACGCAGCTGTGTTACGTGATTTCTGTGGATTGTACGGGACCTCTAGCGCCCCGTGATATGAGCGCCATCATAGCACAGTACAGGCTGCGTAACTATCAACACTATAATTGTGATTAATCTTAAATATAACATATTGTATAAAATAGAACTGACAACAATGCAATTTTTATTTTGATTTTTTTTACCTCAACACACATTTATTTGTTAATTATGAATTCACGCTTTCATAAAATGGAACACATGTATCAGTATCTTCTGCTGCTCTTTGTGAACATCATATTTTGGTCTATATCTAAATTAAACAGATACAACATAATCTGCTGTACTAAATTCACTCTTTGTGATGCTAAATGACCCATGCAGTGATTTGCATATGTCAAACGGGTAAATATTTACATGTCAACAGGAGAATCACACTTTGACATAAGCAAAAGTCAGAGAGTTGAATTATGCAAGTTTTTATGCAGAGTCCAGATGGGAGAATTATGCAAGTTTTTGTTGCAGTTGTTACTTTAAAGAGCTAATTTTGACCTGATTTGACCTATAAAAAATAGTTTTGTAGGTATAAATGATCATATTTAGGTTGGTTCAGTGATTTTTTCAGATCTCTTAAGCAGCAGGTTTAGTTGATGCAGATACATTAGAAAGAGCGTATATGTTCCTCTCGCAGTGTAATATACATGTGCATCAGACGGACACACAGACAGATATGGCAGTTGTGAGTTCTCTCTCTGTCTTCTTCACTCACTTCGCTTCATCTTCAGGCTTGGCCCATGGTGATGTTCTCTGACTTTAATAAGCTGTTCTTATGCTAACACAGAGTGACGCGGGCCAGCGGCCCTGCACAGTAAGACCTCTGTGTGTGTGTGTGAGAGAGAGAGAGATGGTCAAGGTTTTAAGATTGTGCATCTGTCTTAATGGAATGGATGATGATGGTGTGTGTGTGTGTGAGAGAGAGAGCGCAGGACTGTCAGAGTGCTTTAGTCTATGTTCATCTGAAACAGAATCAAGCGTCTGCATATCAAGATGTAAAGTAACGAGAATGAAAAGTAAACTTTTTGAACACTGTCACTTTGGGAAATGTTACTTACGAGTGAAATTCACAGAAATATCAACCGCAAAAATCACAAGAAACAAAATAAGAAATTATGTCTTTGGCATAAAAGAAATGAAGCCTAATTATTATTATTATTATTATTATTTTGCATAGTGATGACATTGTTTTTTATCCCATTTGAGCACATTTCCCACCAAAATTCTCATTAATGCATCCAGAAGTCTTTTTTTTCTTCCATTAATTACAAAGTACAGTTGCATTTTTAATACTTCAAAATGTATATATATATATACACACACTGTATATGGTGCTGTCAAACCGAATAATTGCGATTATTTGCATCTAACGTAAACGCTTGTAAATATATAATATTTGCGTGTGTATACATACACACACATATATATGTACAGTGGATACGGAAAATATTCATACCCCCGGTAAATATGATCAAAAATGGCTGTAAAAAATAAATCTTTCATTCAAAAAATGTGATCTTTCATTCAAAAAAATTGGCAAAAATCTAACCTTTCATTGAAGTAAAAGAATTCAAATTGGGGGGGGGGGGAAATCACATTATGAAATAAATGTTTTTCTCCAAAACACGTTGGCCACAATTATTCATACCCCTAGAATGTTTTATGAATAAAATATCTCTGAAGTATATTCCCATTAATATGTACCTTTTTTTAGCACACCAGGGGGACTAGGAACATGAAATTGTCCAGCCATGACTTCTTGTTTCACAGGATTTTAAATATGAGGAAACACAAAGGCCAAATTCCCTTAATCATCCATCACAGTGAGTAAAACCAAATAATACAGTTCTGATTTGCAGCAAAAGATTGTTGAGCTTCACAAAATAAAATCCCAGTAACTGAGCAGATTGTGAAATACTCAGACCGGCTCGTCTGGCACCAACAACCATGCCACGCTCAAAATTGCTTAAATCACCTTTCTTTCCCATTCTGACATTCAGTTTGGAGTTCAGGAGATTTTCTTGACCAGGACCACAACCCTAAATGCATTGAAGCAACTGCCATGTGATTGGTTGATTAGATAATTGCATTAATGAGAAATTGAACAGGTGTTCCTAATAATCCTTTAGGTGAGTGTATATACACACATACATACAAACTTTTATATTAGATGCGATTGATCGCAACAGCACTAATATATATATATATATACACACACACATTTATGTAATTAAAAATACAGGAAAAACAGTAATATTGTGAAATATTATTATTACATTATATTGTTATATCATAAAATAAGCTGTTTTCTATTTTTCAAAAAAGAAATTTAATTCTGTGATCAAAGCTGAATTTTCTGCAACATTACTGCAGTCTTCAGTGCATGATCTTTCAGAAATCATTCTAATATGCTGATTCTACAATTTTCTAATCATAATCAGTGTTGAAAACAGATGTGCGGAAAAGAAAACAGATTCTTTGGTGAATAGAAAGTTCAAAAGAACAGCAAATAGAATTGAAATATCTTGTAATTGAATAACCTTGAAATTATCTTGAATTTGAATAATCTTTACAATCACTTTTGATTAATTTAATGCATTCTTGAAGATTTTTTTTTTTTTGGAAAATGGTGAACTGGTGGATAATTAAAAAATTCTTATTGGTCCTAAAAATAAGCATTTTCATCAAGTTTTTTTTTCTTTTAACTGTGAGGAGACCCAGAGATGTTCATGAAGGTTTTCATGAGATCCGCCCTTACACAGCTGGTTTGTGGTTTGTATGGGATGGCCGGCAACAGTGAAGCATTTGAGTCCGTTTACTGGGTGTAACTGTGTGTGTGTGTGTGTGTGTGTATGTATGTGTGTGTCCTGTAGATATGCCCCCCCCCCCCCCTTTCTCTCGCCTGCGGGTGTGTCCACATCATAACACACTGTCGCTGGTCGAGTCACCCAGCCCTATCACACCAACTCAGCTGGAAAACACCCACCTAATGAGAAGTGACAGCTGCTTTGTGTGTGTTTGTCAGCGAGCGTGGATTCCGGGGTGTATGCCGGGACTTATTTGATATACCGAATTTGACTTCTTAAAATATGGTGATAAAAGTGCACATCAGGGCTTGAGTGAATAAGCGTGTTTCCATGAATTCTTGGCAACACTTGTAATCATTTTCATTAAGAAAATTCACCAACATGACCTCCCAGACTGCAACATAGTGTCGGCCCAGATCCGGCCCACATCTGGTACGCGTTGAGTCCACATGTACCAGATCTGGCCCGGATCTGGGCCGACACTATGTTGCTGTCTGGATAATGCTATTCTACATGCATCTACTTGAGCTCTTAAAGGTATAGTTCACCCAAACATGACATTTCTGTCATCATTTACTCACTCTCATCTCATGTCGTTCCAATCCTGTGTGAAACACAAAGGTCCATGCATTAAAAATCAATGGCTTACGATTTTGTTAGATTCCAAAAGTTATCTGCTGAATAATAAAATGCATACAGGTTTGGATAGACATGGTGAGTAATTGATGACAGGATTTTCATTTTTGGGTGAACTATCCCTTTAATGTGTCCCGAGAATATGCAATCCGTTTAATAGTAATATCAGAAACATGAATTTGCACCTCTGGAACAATCTGAGAGCACATTTCACACTATCATTGCATCAAGTAAATCTAAATTACAGCTACAGTACGTGACATTAGATCCCAGCAGCGCTTCCGTTTGTCATTTACAGTCTGGAAGCTGTTGGAGCAGATAAACCATCAGCTGGCACTTTACATGAGCCACATGCAGCCCACCTGCCAGTCTGAGCACAGCGGGCCGGCGTCTCGCTCACAGCTAAAGGTGAGATCTGTTACTCGTCTGACTTCTGTGAACTCACGTCAAACTGAGACTGAGCTGCTGCTGGTGTCATTGGCGATGAGAGGATGGACAAACTAATGTCCTCATCTGCTTTGCACCACGTCTACCTGAAGCCTTGACATTGCAAACTGACATTTACATGAACTGAGTTACTCAAAAGTCTGGGAGGAGATTGCTAATATAATTCCACCAATCACAACCAGCCCCGCCCCTTCATCACAGACAGCAAGCCACGCCCATCCTCCGTTTCCACGCCACTTTACATGGCCTGGTTTCACACACAGGGCTTAGATTAAGCCAGGATTAGGCTTTAGTTCAATTAGGACATTTAAGTAGCTTTTATAAACATGCCTTAGAAAAAACCATTACTGATGTGCATCTTGAGACTAAACAATGGCTCTGAGTGACAGATTTTAAGATATTTCAGTGCAAGTTGCTTTTAGTTAAAACAGCTCAAACATGCATTTAAGTCTGGGACTAGGTTTAAACCTTGTCTGTGAAACCGGGGCTATATCCACCTTATGTTTCAATGCGGATGTAAGGTGTTTTGTACAGCTAAAAATAACTGGAAGCGAATGACACAAGAAGCCAGACATATTAAAATGACAAATAACCGCACCCGTGCTTACATGAAAAATAAGGTGGATATATATGAGAATTTTTATGAGAAACTTTTGTCTTTTGAAGTAAAAAAAGGTGAAAACATACTGTAACTTTCAGAAAATGTCCTCCTTAGACCAAAAAAAGCATATACTGAAGCCATAATATAGCATATGTTAAGCCAATCTTTTGTTAAAGGTGACATCTCAATGTTTAAAATGGCGACTATGGGAACGGAAGTCCCGCCTTACGTTTACTGTAATTTTTGATACAGTAGGCCTACATTGTTGTCAGATTTTATTCCCGATTAAAAAAATTAGTGATGGCGAAAACAAACATTTTATTTCAGCTAGCTAACATTTCAAAACATTTATTTAGTTTAACTTGATACTAAAAAAATTAAACTGAAATAAGAAAATTAATAAGGCACATTGACATAAAAATGACAAAACACAACAAAATGACTAAAACTTAAATTAAAATGTATTTTATTATAATAAAGTACATTTAGGTTTCAATAACGTTTTATTTTACAATTAATTCAATTAAAAACTAATTCAAAATTCGAATAAAATATATAGTAGTATCTAAATTATACCAAAAACAGACTGGTTTTACAACTAATTATTTGACAACCTTTTATTCTAAATATTATATAGTAGATGGGAGTTGCATGGCTAAAATTAGGCTACTACTTGGGTTTTTTTTACAAATAAGCCCGCAATGTGATGACTTGCCTTATTAAATATTCTTATTTTCATCATCAGTTTTATCATTTCGGTCTGCATCTCCACAGTTTGATGTTGTGGAGGCTGTTATTAAAGGATGGAGCAGTTAAAAACTAAATTCAGCTCCACAGCAGCCCATGTGTGAGTGCAACAATTTGCTAAAACTCATTTCACATGTGAAAAAGGAGGTTACATGAAAGTCTTAAAGGCAACCATGCAGGAAACTAGTCATGCTAGTCTAAATTATTACTGAAATTACACTGTAGAAATGTTGATTGCCCCTTTATTTTAAGGTGACGTATGTTATACATTGTACTTAGGCCTACTCAAATAAGTACTGGGTAATATTAGTTAACATGTTCTCACGGTTAGGGTTTGGTTTATGGTTTGGTATAAATGCTACAATATTCCATAAAACCCCCCCAAGAATTGTCCATTTTGATTTCATGAGGACTTTAACAAGTGCATATGACAATTCCCAACTTTAAACAGAGATTCCTGGTATCAGTAAGATCTCTAAATAACATTACTGAAGATCTTGCACAGTCTCTGATGAGAGCGCTGGTAATGTAAGCAGGTGTCCCGCTGTAGTCTCAAGTCTGTCTCGGTGAGATAAGAAAACTGGGCTTATCAAAGGGGTCTGGAAATGTCATCGCAATCTTATGCACAAAAATCACCTTCATCTATATCTTTATAAAAACAACCCCACATTGACTCGATCCGCTGATTTACACCGCTTCTAACTAGCAGGGCTGACTGTGATCTTTAACAGCTTAATCCATGAAAAATAAGGGATTATTCTATTCTATGCGATTGTGATTTGCTTTGGCAAAAGCTCAACAGGCTATGCATTACGTATTATCGTCATGTTTCCTCATGCTTTTTCCCCGCGGGAAGCTTGTTATTGGCAGATCTCAGTCTGTGAATTGTTTGTGTTCAGAGCGCAGACAGTTACCTTTCTCACCTGTCAGTCATCGGCTGTTTGTTTTCCATCCTCCGTGTTTGATGTGCGCGTCGGCGGGTATCTTTGTGTCTGAGATGACATTCTGATTGCGATGACTCTAATTTGAGGATACACACAGACACCCTCAGAGGAAAGGGGCAGGGGTTTATGGGTAGTAGACTGACCTCTCCTTGATGTTTGGTTATTGGCTATTTAGCAGACGCTTCTTTTCATGCGCTGCGACTTCAGTGCACTTACCCGAAGGGCAGTCCTGGGGTCAAACGCCCTGCTCAAGGCCACAGTGGTCGAGGGGCAACTTTCCAGGTCATCATTTGCCCTTTCTGGGACCTACTGTACAACTTTATTGTTTCCCAGCGGTGCTCAGATTTATAATGAGCTTAAAGAAAGTTGGCTTTCAACTGGAAGGGGCCTTCTTTCCATCTAACGTAATGACTGGCTCTCTGACATGTTTGATTCTGATGGGTCGGTCGCGGCATTCCGAAAGTCCGTTATTTTCCAATAACGAAATAATGGAATTCCGAAAATGATGTCATCAATAGCAATGCTGTATAAAAACCACTCATCCAGGTATTTGCCAGCGCTTCTTTCATGTCTCTCGTATCATGCCATGGATGGACGCTCTCTCTCTCTCTCTCGTTTCATTCAGAAGCAGCGAGTGCCATCTGTCGCCTCTGTTATCGACTGTATTTACTGTAAAATAAACCGGAGGACTTCAGTAATATTGTTGAAGTGTTCGTCTTGCGGCTAGAACGATTGTTTTGTACATTGTAATAATGGATTATAAGATAATAAACAGGTAAGATTTTAAAGTTGGCATGAAACAGAAATGATGTATAACTGAGTGAAACGGCTTCTCGTACAAGAACAAATGTAGGGCGGGGCTTGATTTTGTCCAGCTGGATTTGATTGGATGGTTGTGGTTTGCTATTGGTGGATCTCATGTGAGTGACAGGTTGCCCCGCCCTCATGCCAGTAAACACGTAAGAGGGAGGGGAACTTATTTTGATTAAAGATAACAAGGCACCTAAATTAAATATATATATATATATATATATATATATATATATAAAAACAGATAACTCATTTATAATAAATGCTGCAATGGAAAAATAAGAATTGAAACGGATTCTTCTCAAATCAATATTTCTTGTCCTTGTCATTATGTATGTGATGAAAAGCTGTGTAATAAGTGGCACGACTCTACATTATCCCTTAAATGTCTGTCTTGTTTGAACTTGTTCAATTGTCTAGGCTAAAATCATGGAAGCTTTGTGTTTAATTAGCTAACATCATTTTTTTTTATTCAAACTCAAAATCAATATTTTGTGTCTAATTATTTACGAATGTGTAATAAGTGGGATAATGCAGGCTACATCCAGCCGGTTGTTATTGAAAAAATTACAATATTTTGCTGTATGTAGGTAACATTATCTCTTACATGTATAACAGCTACTTACCAATTCTCATGATTTGCGACCAATTTATCCTCAGAAGAACTCATTATTACAGATGGAAACTGACATCTTGACATCAGCGATCCAATGCCTTTTTATGTGAACAACATGCATCTGGCGGTCAGTGGGCGGCGTCATCTGAGGCCGACACTCGTTTCTTGGTGTCGCCCATCACTTGAAATACAAATGATTGTGATTGCATGAATTTGTGGTATTATTTTACAGGAAGGCGCCCACACACTCCTTTTGACATTAAGCTTGACAACATGGCATTCAAAACCCATTTTGTTATGAAATTATGTTCAACTAAGGGGGGAAAAAGGCAGGACTTAATTTGTCCAGTTGATTGGATCATGAAAAGTAGCCGTACTTCAAAAAATATTTTTGAGTAGGATATATCTGAAATTTCTGAGATACATAGACTTCAATTCCAAGTTAATTGGATAAAAGAAAATATATTGTGGTTTTAGGTATTAACCAGGTCATTTGGAGATTTTATCAGTCATATTGAAGGGAAGCTCGTTTAGTTAATTTTCCCAAGCCAATGAGATTCTTGTAACTAATCACATTATTCTATTTTGATAAAAGATGATCAAGATTTCTTTGGAATTACAATAACTTTAAGTTGACTTTATAATTAGTGCTGTTACCCTTACAAATCCAGGCTTGTTTCTCCATTTAGCGTCTTGAAGATCGCTGTGAGCTATCCTGCTTTTGACATTAGGAGTTAATTATATCGTTTAACTGAGAGAGTTTCCCATTAATGAAAGAGCAGATATGGAGTACATTCTTGACGAGCTCAAAAATGTAATTAAAAAAAGCCTCAAGGGTGGTGATGAACCTCTTGATATCTCAAACGTGCGCTGTCTTTGATGGGTCCGTGGTCAGTGAAACTTCACATCTAAACATCTTGTTGTTTACATAACCAGTCCTCATCATCTCTCGTATCCCTCCCGGCGCTCATGCCAGCTCCAAGCCTTCCTCTCTCTCCCTCTCTCTCTCTCTCTCTCTCGTTCTGTTGTTTTGAAACACTGATCATCTCTGATTAGGCGGAAGTCCTTCCCTCCAGACAAGTGGCATTTCACACTCATTATACCTAGCTGTGATCTCTCCTCTTTTCTTTATCATTAAAATCTGTCGTTTTCTCTCTTTATCTCTCTTGTCTTTTGTCTTTATAACACAAATATTACTCATTCATGAGAATAACAGCATATGCATGCACATGAAGGGGATTTTATTTGTGCATGTTGTTTATTTAGCAAATCACGTTTACTGTATGTAACATTGATGACGATTTGTAAACCACATATTAAAGTCGGCATGAAACGGAAATTGTGATAGTATTTTTTTCCCTATTGTGACGTATTTCCGACTGAAACAGCTCCTCGAATGAGAAAAAAAAATGTAGGGCGGGACTTGATTTTGTCCATGGGGAATTGATTGGATGGCTGTGGTTTGCTATTGGTCGATTCAAATTTCCAACTTAAACTGTGGTAAATCTTGAATGCTTTGTAGCACAAACTTAAGTTTGGTGTCTTTTTAAAGATGACACATGGCAGATTATTGCTGAAGTGAAAACAGTTAAAAAAGTGAAAGAAAAAAAGTTATAGAAGTTTAAGTTTATTATTATGAAAAATGCACAAAATTTTATTTTAAAATTTTATATTAAATATAAATTCCAAAACACATTTTACTCTGAAACTGTGAGAAAATCAAAGATATAAACAAGTTGTGTTCCACATTTGAGGTTGATATCTCAAAAAATGAGCTTTCAGTAAGATGTTGTTTGGCTGCAGTACCAAACGTTTCCACTAGATGAAATTTGTCTCCCATTCATTTCCAATGCGCTCATTTTTGACCACGAACAAATTATTTTGTGTGTGTGTGTGTGTGTTCACACAGCAAGTGCTTTTTGAAAAAACCTTTACCAAGTTTCATACCATTCCAATGAAGTACAAAAAAAAAAAAAACGTTAAATTTTTCGGTAAAAAATGACCAAACAGCACCAAAAAATAAATAAAAATAATAATAATCTTACAAAAGATATGCAGCAATATTTTTTTATTAGTCTGAGGCAAATTCTTTACTATATGGTATTTAAAATCAAAAGGTAAAGAAATAAAGCTAAAAAGTAATTCAAGTAGACTATTTTACCGAATTTGAAAACATTTTACAATATAAAAACGGTTTTCGGTAATTTAAATGAAATAAAAATAAAATAAAATATAAATATTAGATGCAAATCTTAAACTTAAACTTAAACGAAAACAGAAATAAATAGGTTTAAGTTGAAGTATTGAAATGACTAAAACTGAAATAAAAATACATGAACGCTAAATAGAATTATTAAAAAACAAAAACTAATAAAAATGACAAAAGCACTAAAAATGAAAATTGAAAAAATGTATAAAAATAAAATAAACGTTAATTCAAAATATTACTAAAAACTAAAATAGTACATAAATAATATATTAGGGTTCATTTTAAGTTAGGATACTCCCTAAAGGCAGTATGTAGACAACAAACCGCAGGACAGACTCTCCAAACGTGACTTTACAATTAGTCCAGTGACCCAAAAGTGTTAGAAAAATCCCATTTATTAGCAAAAGCAAAAATCTATTAGCGGTTACATTTAAAACAGAAGATATTTGGACATATTGTACAGGTCATGATTATTGCGATATATATACAGTACATGGTTTTAGATAGTGGTCGTCATTATAAATGAGATATCACTGTTACAGTTACCATGTAGATCTCCATCCATTAAGTGGTAACTTTTATTAGGCTAAGAGATTTTTAAATGGTAATAGAAAGCCACATACCTCATAATTTATTAATAAAAAACAAAACAATGAACGGGTTTAGCTTTAGCTGAAATAAATGCTGAGCTTTATTTGTGCTAATATTTCCACATCAACCACAAATACTATGATTTACAACGGACAAAACCAGGTGCATACACTCATCCTATTAAGATTTTAGGGAATAATTCAACATCATTCACTTCACATTATGTCGGAGACATTGATAAACATCAGTGTAGATTCACAGATTGATCATACATACAAAGACAACATCATAATGAAATATGAACACTCACTTGATTGGGGTTTCAATCAGTTACGACTGAACCCCTGAAGCCCTGCTCTCTCCTTCGGGTTTCTGGGCAGATTCAAGAGTGTTCTCATTGGATCCAGTGCCTATACTATGATGAAACAGGGCCATTTCCTTCAGGGTGCATAATGAATCATTTGACCCTTTAAACAAATTATATTGTTGTGTTTTGTGACTCAGTTATGCGTGAATAGCTGTTGAATTTCAGGTGAAAATATCCTGTAGCAAACAGAACCATAGAGGAAAAATGGAAAATAAAATCTCTTGCGACCAAAACATGTCAGTGGTGTTAATACATATCAGATTAAGACCCCCTAATATCTCTCACCTATACAAACATGAGACTGAACTCAATGACCTCTTGACCTCTAGTCACTGTACAGAATGAAGCCAGCGAAAGTGCTGTACTTGTTGCTGTTCCCGCCGTGTGCCTTTCCACCGTCCAGCTTGATGAAGATCTCGTCCCCGGGGTCGAGGTGTAGGATGGCAGTGTTTGAGGCGTAGTCGTAACTCTGATCCTGATCCTGGGCGATGGCACTGGCTCTCACCTGAGAGAGAGAGAGAGAGAGAGAGAGGGGAACAAGAGATCATTTAACAGAGCTTTTCAGCTTTAAGTCCATAGAGAATAAGTAATAGTATTTAAATATACAGTATATACACACTGTGCGCTGAACATTTTGGGTTCAGTAAGAATTATTATTTTTTTAATTATAAGAAATGGTGACAGTGGTGATCAAAAGTGACAGTAAAGACATTTATAATGTTACCAAAGATTTTTATTTTAAATAAATGCTGTTCTTTTGAACTTTCTATTAATCAAAGAATCCTGAAAAACTATATCACAGTTTCCACAAGAATATTAAACTGTTTTTAACATTGATAATACATCTTGAGCATCATATTAGACTGATTTCTGAAGGATCATGTGACACTGAAGACTGGAGAAATGATGCCGAAAATTCAGCTTTGATCACAGGAATAAATTACATGTTAAAACATATTCAAACAGAAAGCAGTTGTTTTAAAATGAAGCCTTGGTGAACAGAAGAGACTTCTTTCAATATTTATAAAAGCAAGAAAGTCATGTGTGTTTTGAATGATATGAAGGTGAGTAAAAAACAAAATTAATTTTTTTTGGGTGAAATGTTTCTTTGTTTTTCTTTAGGTGAGACTGATGAGATTTTTCCTGTTTAAGCAATCAACACTTCACATTCAATGGCATATTGTCTGACTCTTAAATTACCGGCTGCGGTTGTTTCCGGCAGAGTAAAATGAGCTAAAAATTTTTTTTAATGAATCTGTTTCAAATAGCTGATGGTTTATCAGTGATTCTCCTACAGCAGACCTTTAAAAATATGAATGATGAAAATGTTATCAGAACTAAAGCTGGAGGCAAACAAGCATGTGATGTTCCTCACTTAATTTAAATACATAAATCATATAATGGAAATGTGGTGTCAAGCCTTTTAAAACGTGCACTTATTCTTCCTTCATACAAGATTTCAACAATTCCGAATTGCTGATTTGCCATATGTGACCCTGGACCACAAAATGGGTCACAATTTTGAAATAAGCTTTCCACTGATGTACGGTGTGTTAGAATAGGACACTATTTGGCCGAGATACAACTATTTGAACATCTGGAATCTGAGGGCGCAAAAAAATCGAAACATTGAGAAAATCTCCTTTAAAGTTGACCATTTATGTTCGCGATTGTGCTGCATTCACTCTACTCTTTCACTTTACGGTAGGAAATGTACAAAATATCTTCATGATCTTTACTTAATATCCTAATGATTTTTGGCATAAAAGTATGTACTGCAATGTATTGTTGGCTATTGCCACAAATATACCCGTGCGACTTGTGACTGGATTTGTGGTCCAGGGTCACATATGCAATTGAATTGGATGCCAATTGTCAGGGGGTTTTACCAAGATGGCCACTGAGTGATCTGATTTCCCTTAAAAGAGACGTCAGAAAGAAAGACACATGCTCTGACACATTGAGCCGTTTCTCACTGGGAGATTCCCATCACATTCTCCCCTCTCTCCTCGTTATTTCTATAAATAAAACACTGCTGAGGTCGGGCGAACAACTCTGAGTAGTTTGAAACTAATAGAAGAAAAAGAGCTTTGATTGTTTATTTGGGAGCCTGAGAGGACGGATGATTTTGGCATTTACTTGTTTGATGGACAGGGACCGAACTTAGTCGCTCAAATATGAAGACATCAGTCAAGACGGTGAAACGCTGTCGCTGTGGGCCATCACTCTCTGCGCTCATATGAGTAACACAGCTGACTCAAGCACACAGAATGCGTGGGTGTGTATTTATACATGTGTGTGTGTTTGAACTGATATGTGTCATGTGTGTTTCCATGTGTACGACTTGAGAGAATTCTAATGTGTTTGACATGAGAGAATTATAATTGGAGCCCATAGCCTAGCTAAAGCTAAGGAGCTAAAAGATATATTCAGATTAGCCATGTGTGCACGGTGTTTGTGTGTGTGAGTCACCTAGAGGTTTCGGAAATGTGAGGATGAGCAGCTAAAACAGCAAGTCAAGACTTAAGTCGATGTCACAAAGATACACAAGTGATTCATGTTATTATAGCAGCAACACTAAAATGAACAGTATTTTGAAATTATACACAGTATATATATATATATATATGAAAAATGCTCTCTCTCTCTCTTGCACGTCCTGATTTTGCAGAGTTAGACGTGTTCCTGGGTCATCGTGTTTTGTATAACATTCTTGCATTGGAAATTTAATCCTAACCATATCCCTACCCCTACCCATAAGTTATCCCTAAAATCATAGGAGAATGATGGTGAATACACTGATGTAGAAGCACTTAACCCTGGTTGCAAGCCTGACATAAACTGGAAACATGTCCCTCAAATCTGATTGGTTGATTGGAACGTTGATCCAGGAATATGTTGCACTTGGTGAAATCATGGTCTGCCTCTCTCTCTCTAAATATAAAAATGCATGTATTTTTTCCATGATTTTTGATTGTTTAATGCATATAACACTCCTATATGTGCGCATATAGTTCAAAAGTGTTTATATGTGAAATTCATTAAAAAAAATTACGGAGCCACAATCACTACAGACATTGAAATTGTATGAAATATAATTAAATAGATAGTTGTCAATCAATTTGGGATTTCAAATGGCCAGTTCAAGTCCCACTAATCTTAATTATTTGGTTAATATCTTTAGTTTTTTAGTTTTTTGCTGTAAAAGAGTGTAATGCCTCTAAAATGTCCATTTATGTTCTTTTTTTCTTTCCATTGAACCGTTCATTATAAAAAAAATAATTATAATACAAAATTATTCAAAATAATAAACTAATCGAAAAGGAAAAAGATATATACACACACATACTTATCGCACATCCTAAAATCACGAAGCTGACCTGATGTGCGTGGCATTTTTAGAGTATTTATTTTGTATGTGAACAACTCATACTGAATGTGTGTGCTTTGAGTGGCCGTGGGTGTTTGAGAAGGGCCCTGATTCAGAATGACACACTGAGGGATGCCAGAAGACGAGTATAGTATGTACACACACACACATGCAGCAGCCCTTCTGACAAGAGGCAAACACTTGGTTCAGTAAAATCTTTCCTTGTTTACAGTTTACATTGACCATAGACATGACAGGAATTCATCTCCTTAATAAAACACTAAAGCAAACGCACACCATCCGAGGTGCAGATCAAAGAAAACAAAGCTGTATAAAGGAGATATGACCCCACATTCACTTGCAAATACTTTATTTCACCACCATTTCAGCAACAAGTCTTTGTCGGGGTGTGATTTCTCACATAATGGAGAGAAGCATAAATAGACAATCACAGGTGTAGACAATCTTAGTCGAGCAAACAATCAATTAGCAATTCTAAACTTGTCTCCTCCACCTGTAACAACACAAACTTTATTAACACCAATTCCAGAAGGTAACTATCGCTGTGGTACATGTAATTAGTGTAGCTATACCGTTGTACATCATTTAAACACCCTCATTCTGGTAAATCGATTCCTGTTAAAGGAATAATGAGCTGCAAAACAAAAGCGGTTATTTACCTCATAATATGTCCCAGAGGTAAATCATATATTGGAAAACCAATTCCTGAGTTGAAAATGCGTATTGCTGAACATCAAACTACAATTAGATGCAGAAATATGAATTACCCACTGGCTGCACATCTTACTGAGTTTAATCACCCAATTACATCTCTCCGTTATATAGGAATTGAGAGGGTATTCTTACAGAGGAGATGAGGTGATCTGGATCAAATTCTGCTTAAACAGGAGGCCTATTGGACACACAAACTAAATGTTGACTTTGAACTAAGCTGTTTCTTATGAATATGATGATTCTAGTCAATGTATATCAGATTGAAACTTGTCTTGGGTAATATAAATATTCTATGCATTTAAATATTGACTGAATGTTGTCTCTATATTTTTTGTTTCAGTGAAACTGAAAATGGGTGTTTTAGAATTACTAATTGATTGTTTGCTTGACTAAGATTGATTGTCTACACCTGTGAATAATTGTCTATTTATACTTCTCTCCATTATGTGAGAGATCACACCTCGACGAAGACTTGCTAATGAAATAAAGTATTTGCAAGTGAGTGTACGGTCATATCTTCTTTATACAGAAATTAATCTCAAACATGAAACTGACCTTTACTGGAAAGCAACCCTAAATGCACTCCCCGTTACATACGGGATAATCTGGTATATGAATATTCAAGCTGAAACCCACTGGAGTGGAATTATTCAGAAACTCGAGGAATTGCATCCCTGTGGCAGTCTGTGTTTAGTCAGTGTTATGTAATTCATGCATTGCATATGCTGCCGGAAAATGATGTACCCTCCCTTGCATTAAAACAGACACAGACATTATTGCAATGCGAAACAGATCTGTAGTTTGGGGAAAAACAAAGTTAGCTAAATCTGTAGTCTGTAGTCATTAAGTTCAGTTCAGTTTATAACTAACATTATGTAAAACATCAATGTCTATAGTAAATATCATCATTTCGAAAGCTTGGAAAACATGTTACCACTTTTTTGTTCCCTGCTTGACAGATATTATTCATGGATAGGGCATGAACAGCACATGTTGGATGTACAACATGAAATGACTAAAAGTACAAACGTAAATAGAAAAAAAATAATATTTTCAAGGGCTGAGGGTTATACATAGACTGTAAAAAGTGAAAATGTGTTACTGTTACGATGAGGAGGTACATGGTCATTAAAAATGAGTTTCATTAGTGTTGATGCAGTCACTTATTCCTTTTCACAGTGTAATAAAAATATCATTATGAATATCATAAAATATGTCTTTTCATAAACCTCAGTACAGGTGTGTTAGCAGTAAAAAACCATACCTGTCCGTTTTTCATCAGATCCGCCCACATACTGGTTCCATCCCCTCCTCTCATGAGGACGTTGTATGTGAAGAAGTACGTCCCTGGAACCTTGCACACAAATTTCCCAGTTGATCCATCGTAGTTATTCCCAATGTTTGTAACTACGTCGTCAAACCTCAGAACCTCATAGCCCTCCTGTGGGTTTCGCAGACCTGCGTAGAAGGCCACGCGGGGTCCCATGTTATAGACCGCTGTGCCCATTCCAGTAGCTGTTCTTCCACCCAGAGCGGAGATCTCCGGTCGCTCTGTGTGGTTTTTATTTCCCGGTGGCCCCATTGGTCCTGGAGGACCAGGCTCTCCAGGTGGTCCCGGGGGTCCTGGAGGTCCCGGTAGCCCTGGTTTCCCTTGGCGGCCGGGTTTGCCCTGCGGTCCGTGTGCGTAGTTGGGCAACGGGGGTCCCATGCTATGATCAGTCAGCGCCTCGGCTTCCAGTTGCATATTAGTGATAGCCGTTCCCGTACCGATACCAGCCGTAGTGCCAGATTTTTCCAAGAACGGATCGCAGACCATTCTGCAAGTGCCGAGCATCTCGTACTGACCTCCATTTTCGCTGCTGCCCGCCAGATGAACCAAAACAGGAATGAGGATCACCAGCACCAATAGAAGCATGACGGCCACGCCAGCCACCAGAAGGGTCTTTCGTCCCAGGCTGAAGCGGGAAAGGGGCTGGGCCGCCAGCGCGGAGCTCTCGCCGCAAGCAGGAATATTGACCTCTGGAAGTGAGGGAACAAGCTCCCTCAACGTCAGGTGCTCACGGAGATGAGAAGGGAAATGAGAACCACCAGGGATCTCAGATGAGTGTGTGTATGTCTTTCCTGCTTGAAAGAGAGAGAAAGAGAGAGAGAGAGAGAGAGCATTCACTGCTTCAGCAGGTGAGTGGAGAGAAGTGTTTGGGCGTTGAGGAAGGAAGTAGGATTGAGAGAGAAAAGGAGAGAGAGAGAGAATGCCCTTCTAGTGTATTTCTTTGTGTGACTCAAAAAGGACAAGTGGGAGGAGGCTTTCAGCAAATGAAGAACCAGTGGGAGAGCAAGAGAGAATAAGAGAGAAAGAAGGGGTATTTGTGGAAACCCAATGCCAAGGAAATCTTAAAGTCATTTAAGTGTGTTTTATTGTGCAGTCTTTTGAAATATGATTTGATTTTCCACTTGTTGAACTGCAAGACTAGATGGGAGGGTTTAGACATGGTGGTTTGATAAAGCACGAGAGGAGAGGGAAGATGAGGAAGAGATAGTATGTTTCTCTGTCTGCATGATGGTCAAGTAAATATGACAGGATGCATTCTAAGCTTCAGCTAATCCAAAAGGACACCTGCTGAGTGCAAGCAAAAGGATTTTTCCGCTTCCCTCTTTCTCTGTCTCTCAAAACCGCCCTCAACACATCTTCCTGGCATTGTTATGTAATTATGTCATTGTTTATTTATGTGCAGTAAACACAGTAATCCTTCCATAGCTCGCTCGGATTATGAGAACACGCTACAGGCATGCTCATAATTGTCTCATTTCATTAAATAAATGCTAACTCGTATGAGAGCTGATGATCATTTGTTGTCTTTTGCTATGATACAAGTGTCCCAGGAATAGTAGCTACTGTAATGAACATGACTATATGAAAATTAGAATATTTACCTTAAATTTGTTCATTCTGCAGAAGTTTTGATCCAAAGCTACTGCAAGTCAGAATAACTCTGGCCTCCCCACTGCATGTACATTGGCAACAAGGAATAGATCAACAAAAACGGTAAAACTGGTGAACAAGGGCCCAGACTTATTCACCCATCATGTATAACTAACTTTGTAAAGCTCAGTGCACAATGTTTTTGCATCTGGGACAAATTTCTGAATCGTTTCATCACAGGTCTTTGATAGTTCAGTGTGACATGCTCACTGGCGAACAATTATTTGCCCTTGTGATGAATCTTAGCCTCCAACGAAGTTCTGACAGTGTCAGAAATGATGCATCAAAATCCTGCTGTGTGGCTGCTCCTACGACAGTTGTCTAATTAATAAACGATTCGAACAGCAATTGATGACGTACTCTGTGTGTGAGAGAAAGAAAATACAAGTTCAAATAAACATAATGGTACAATATCTTATTAGGTTTCTCTTTAACATAATAAAACCTACCTCGAGTTCACTTTGAAAAAAGATCGATCCACAAATCATAATCAACGCTGTTAATCACTTGTATAACACACGGTCCAACATAAAATTCCACTGGCTTTCATGCAGGATCTATTATTTACATTTATACATTTGGTAGATGCTGTGATGGATTTTTAAATTAATCGTAACTAACATTTATTTTTCTTGCAGGAACAACATTAATGTGCTTTTGAATTATGTACATTAAATAATGAACATTTGAATCATGTACGTCAGGTGCTTTTGAACTTTAAATGTATGTTTCCCCTTTGGCGGAAACTCATGACTTTGGTTGTGTGAGTGTAAAAATAACAAATATGGGAAATGAAACTAGACAGATGTCTAAGTCTGAAACCTTGTGATTATAAAGTAATCGTTAACCCTCTATGGTACGGTGTTGCCTCCAGGTAACATAGTCTATTTTAGTTTATTTTTTTAATAAAATGAGACACCCATTTATTGGTCAAACCTATCTCAGGCAGGGCTCTGAACCGGTTCAAGGAACGAAAACGAAAACCGGAAACGAACGAAATTTGAACAGGAACAAAAACGAAACCGAAAACAAAATCAATTTTAATCGTTCTGAACAGAAACGTTTATTTAAAATGACTATAAACCGGTTAATAACGTTATTTTATCGTTCTCTTTAATATTTTAATTTGCCATTGACCAATCATAAATTTAGTAGTTCAGAATTGTGACGTTGACGATTTGTACAAACTTGCAATTGCACTACCGGTAACGCAAGTCAGCGTAGAGCGCGCATTTTCATGCCTCAAGTACATTCTTTCCCCACTGAGGTCTTCAATGAATGCACAGGTATTGGAGGACATTCTTTTCGTACGTTTAAACAAGCAGTACGGACTTTAAGCTCAAAAAGTTTATGGATTTCGTATAAGTGCTAGCAACTATCGCACATTTTTTTCTATAGTCTTTCAGGTAGCCAAAAACAGGACAGGTAAATGTTTTCTTTATAGACTTTTAATGCTTTGTATTAAAAATAGTAGAAAATTTGTTGTAGTTTTACAATGTTATTGCATTAAGTGATCGTGCTTCGCAGAATGAAATTGTTTATGTGTGCACTATGCAGTGTTGCGCAGTGTTTGCTTTGAAATTAGCAGTTGACGGTGCATTAAAAGAGCAATGATTGTCCAGTTTATATAATTTTTATATCATGTAATTTCTAAAACAATTCGTGTTGCAAAAAAAATAAAAATAATAATAATAGGTACAAATAATTGTATCACTCTTCAGAAAAGAATTAGCCATAAGAGTGCCAATTTCGATTGTCTAACGGTCCAGTAAAACAGGTCAATATTTTTCCAGCTGTTTATGCTTTGTAATTAATACAGGTATTTCTGTTGTGGTTTTAACAATGTTATGAAATAAATGTTCAAGTTTAATTATCATGTGTTATCTTATTTTTGAGTGAAAATTAGTCTTATTTATACATATTTGTTTAAAGTATAGGCTAAATTAAAATAACGTTATTAACCGGTATTTTATCTAATCAAACCGGTTTCGGAACGGTAATGTTTAACGAGGAACGCAAAAACGGAAACGTTAAAATATCGATTCTGCTCGGAGTGAACCGATTGATTTTTTTTTTCGTTTTTAAGCCCTGATCTCAGGGGAGAAGAACTCAAGTACTTATCAATGAAAGTGCAAAAAAGTGGTCACATGACCCACAGGGGTCCATTTTATGTCTTGTTTCAGCACATGTGCACAGGTCACATGGCTCCATATTTTCCCCAATGAAAAGTGCATTTTTTACTAATTTGCATCCAGTTAATCACCTACAGAAAATATGAGTCACCTTCACTGGTAAGTAAATAAGTTTTTTAAAGAACTTTACATCATATATCATCAAATGTTTTAGAGTACATAACAAAAACTGTGTTGCCTAAATATTTCAAAATATATACTGTAATTGAGTGTGTATATATACCATAAACAGTGACGTGTCGAGGTGGCTCTCTCTCCTGTTTGAAAAATGCGGAAGCAGTGATTGACAGCGCTCTGATCCAATGGCGTTGGGCATTTTCATGTTGACAGTAAATCTAGCCCAATGATGTTGGGGGGGGGCAATCATATTCCAGACACGCCCCTGTAAAGCAACATACATTACATTTAAGACATACATTTCTGACATGCAAAAATCACAAAGGATACAAAAAACTACACTACATGCACCAACCTTAAGCAAAGAGCTCAAGAAGATCTCACAGCCCACTGAAGCAGGTGGTAGATGGTTTCCTGAGCTTGCTGGATTATTACAGACCTTTCTGGCCATTTTATTTCATGTACGTCAGGTATGAAAGAAGACCTGCTTGGAAATGCACAGCCTTGGGCTCGCAAGACAAGCATTGCTAGTTCATGGTAGAATATTCCCGCTATGCAGGACACCTGGGTCTGATTCTCAGCCAACGCAAATGATGTACCATCACAGCCGCTGGAGCTTATGCTCAATCTTGAGTTGCTGAGAATGGTGTGGTGTTGCTAAAGTTAGCATGCAATCAAAACCAAAACAATTATGTACACATTAAAAGTTTGTATTTGTAATCATTCATCAAAATATAATAACGTGTTCCTTAATCAAATAAATGTAAAAAAGCACTAGCTTTATCTGCTCCCATAAAACTTTAATATATCGCAACCTTTTGATCAAACAAGGAAGGTTTTCGTCTGGCACCTACCGAAGCTTGGACGTGCGCACAATACTTCGAATTGATCATTTTTTCTCTGAATGTCAGGAGGGGTAATTAGGGCATCAATCTTCCTGAAACTCCTGTAGTCTGAGCCCGGATTTAAAGGAAGAGTTGACCCAAAAATTTCTGTCATTCCAAACCTAACTTTATTCCTTCTGTGGAACAGAAAAGAAGATTTCTGTCAGTTTTACGTTTACACAATGAAAGGTAATGTTGTTCTGGACTTCCAAATTTTATATTCTACATCACACAAAAAAAGTCACTCAGGTTTGGAATGACATGAGGGTGAGTTAATAATTTTTGTGAACTATCCCTTTAACTTGCTTAAAGGACAAGTTCGGTATTTTACACTTAAAGCCCTGTTTACAGATCGTTTCTGATGAAATAGAACGGTTAAGATTAAAATTTGGACACATGCTGCTGTCCCGAGAATTTTAGGTTTATTTCGCTTTCCCCCCCCCACCTACAGAATGGCTGCATAGGTGCACTCGAACATATCCTTCCTAAAACGCATTAAACTTTCGTTTACAAAGAGATGAAACTCACCGAGTGGTCAGGGGTGTTCACTGATATGCTCATACAAAAATCGCTGCAAAAGATGCTTTCCAACAGGTTTTATCGCAGTTTTTGTCCAACTCCATTGACTTGTATTGAAAGAGCTGTGTGAGGTACGGTATTACTCCACCGCTTCTTCTTCTGCTTCTTCTGTGTATTCAGTGAAATGCCAGTGGTTTGCTTGCAATTGGCAAAGGTGCATTATCGCCACCAACTGGGCTGGAGTGTCTATTATTCAAGCTCTCAACGGAAGAATCTACGGGTGTGAGACGTTTGGAAAAATAGATCCACAGTTTTACAACGAATGGTAAAACACCTGTTGGAAAGCATATTTTGCAGCGATTTTTGTATGAGCATATCAGTGAACACCCCTGACCACTCGGTGAGTTTCATCTCTTTGTAAACGAAAGTTTAATGCATTTTAGGAAGGATATGTTCGAGTGCACCTATGCAGCCATTCTGTCGGTGGGGGGGGAGCGAAATAAACCTAAAATTCTCGGGACAGCAGCATGTGTCCAAATTTTAATCTTAACCGTTCTATTTCATCAGAAACGATCTGTAAACAGGGCTTTAAGTGTAAAATACCGAACTTGTCCTTTAAGCGATTCTTTGTGTCTAAAAGACAAGTCCCACCGTACACAACAGTTTGAAACGAAATGTGCGTTTTCTTCATCGTCTCTTGTGGTTTGCGATGCTGTCATGGGACATGATGAAGATACGGGAGGGCTTGCTGACTATCGCTGTGAGTCATTGAAACAGAGAGAATGTTGATCATTGGCTTCAGGGAAAGAAGGCCGTGAGGAGCTCTGAGCGCAGTGACTCAAACCGTGGCCACAGTGCCCTTGACGGCAGGCGCAGTAATGCGTCAAGAACAGAGACTTTTCCAGCCCTCCCTATATAATTTACTTTCTCCACAGCTCTTCTCCTCCCCATGCCTTCGCCAGCTGAGAACAACAAGCCCCTTGAGTCAGTCACAAGCCCCCAGAGAGATGCACGCGTCCTGCTCATCCTTGAGCAAGGGGGAATATCTAGTTTCTTATTCAATTTTACTTGAAAGGAAACATAATGTACAGATAAACCTCAGGCTGGGCCAGACAGACCATGATGTAAGCTAGAATGATATTACGAACTGTGTTTGCATACATGTGCTCAAGTGTCTATATGTATGAACATATATGTGGAAGTCTCTATGTCCGAGAGCATGCAGAGGAAAGGCAATAGCTGGTAACATTAAACTGACCGAAAAGCGTTAAAAACAGCTGTCCAATCATTTCAGCATCAACTCGCTAGTTACATAAATTACACTATGGCAAAACTAGTTTAATATTCTACCACTGCCTTTGAGGAGCACATACTAGAAAATATTGTATGAGACACTAGTGTTTTGGAGTGGCAATACTATCACAAACAGCCCTGAAGGGAAAGGTGAAAACAGTAGGGAACAGACCTTCTGCAGTCTAATTCCTACATTCATTTTTTTTATTATCTTGTTGTGCTGTGTAACAAGACAAAAGCAGCTAAAACATTTATGCATACAATGCATTTTTCTTGTGTCCTGGAATGTTTTTTTCTTCACATAGTCAAAAATAAATCACTGCTCCACTAGTGGCCAAAATTGATATTAGATTAGATTAGATTAGATTCAACTTTATTGTCATTACACAAGTACAGGTACAAGGCAACGAAATGCAGTTTAGGTCTAACCAGAAGTGCAATATATACTAATATGCTAATTGTTAAGGTACAAACATTTGTTTTCTTTTATTGCTCTACAAATGCACCAAAATTATGGGAATAAAAAAAACATTAGATGATTGAAAAGTTAATCTAAATGTTAAATTATAGGAAAATAGCCTATTTCTATAATAATTAATAATTCGTTACATTTATATAGCGCTTTTTCTGAGACCTCAAAGCACTTTACATATGGAAGGGGGGAATCTCCTCAACCACCACCAATGTGCAGCATCCACTTGGATGATGCGACGGCAGCCATATTGCGCCAGAACGCCCACCACACACCAGCTTACTGGTGGAGAGGAGACAGTGATGAAGCCAATCAGTGTATGGGGATGATTAGGAGGCCATGATGGACAGAGGCCAAGGGGCAGATTTGGCCAGGATGCCGGGGTTAAACCCCTACTCTTTTTCGAAGGACATCCTGGGATTTTTAATGACCACAGAGAGTCAGGACCTCGGTTTTACGTCTCATCCGAAGGACGGATGAGACGTAATTTCTGCCACATAAGAAAAAAAAAATCATCATGCTTTGGTAAATCATAATGAACTTTAAAGTAACTTAAAACAACTTAAAAGTCATAATTATTACATAAAAAGTCAAAATTGTGACAAAAATACAAAAAAAGACTTTTGTCTCATAATTATGATTTTTTTTTTTAAAGCATGTTTTTTCTTATGTGGTGGAAAAGGGCTTTCAAAGACATTGATACCGATAAATTAAAATAACCTCTAATATCAGCCAAAAATCAATAAAGTGCCAATATATTGGGCAAGGCATGTGAAAAAAAAAAAAAACATTCACCTTCAAATTCTGTTTTACATTAGAATTTTTCTTTCATAATATGTTTATAAAAGTTATTTAAATTAATAGTTGTTTTAGGTCAAGGTTTTTATATTCAGCGAATCATGGATTCACTTGTCCAAAGTAGCAGTGATTGTTGTAGGCTATCAGTGGAGGCCGTAAACCTCAGCATAAGATGTGGGAAATCAAGATTTATATGCTTGCTTCGTACTGCACGTACAGGACACACACACACACACACACTAAGGGGCAAAAGCATACTATTTTGATGTCAGAATGGTACCTGCCCACAGATCATTGTGTTTCTGTGTATGTGTGTGTTTTGTGTTTTCCACCCACCACACAGAACGAGGTGTCAGTCTTAGTTTGCGTTGCAGGCTGTTTCTAGATGCGCACACATTACTCAGAATCTGTGCTTGAGATCTATAGGACATGTTACTGTTTGAATTAAATCTGTGGATATCCTTATGTCTCTTCTATTCACACTAGGGTTGTAACGGTATACCGGTATGGCGATTTATCACGATATTGGCATGTACGATTATCATATCGTAAACATTTGCTAATCCACGGTTTTGAAAAAAAAAAAAAAAAAAAAAATTAAACCAGATCTCATCTGCGCATATGCAACTTCTTTTCACTTGACTGCTTAGACTCCACCCAATACATGTGCAGCAGACAGAGGCTGCGAATTCGAATCTCCTTTTCCCCCGCCGAAAACAAACACTTTTGTCATCTGAAAAACGAACGCGGGATTTTCCTCGAAGATGGATATCCAGTTTAGAGTGCTGATCGGGAATTTTTCTGTCCGAGCCCGGCCCGCGTCCGACAGAGCAGTAACCGAACCCGACCCGCGAGTCCGACAGGCATAAAGATATGTCCGAGCTCGACCCGAGACCGACAGTTAAAATCTGTTTTTTTTTTTTTTTCTCATACTAATGAGACATGTACGTTTGTTTGTGTGGGAAGCCCGCTTTTATTAAGCAACTGTAGGAAGGCATTCGGAAACTTCAACAGGTCAGTTGTGTCTAGAAATATGGACGAAGAGTGGTTGCAAAAGGAGGAAATATGTCGAACATATTTAAATTTCTAAATGGTAAATTAATCCAAATCGCTATGAGTGTGTCTATTAATATACAGCGGAAAACAATGCTATACTGTAAAACTATATTCTGCTTGTTCTGTGTGAATGAGCAGCGCCATTTCGCCTAGTATGTGTGACGCTCATGGTGTTTAAAGCGTCTGCCGTCTCACTCATATGAGGACATGAACACATGAACATATCCAGAGCTGCTCTGCTTTTATTTAAAAGAATTATCATCAAATACACTCTGACTGAAACTCATAGGTGTTTAGTACAACCTGTCAAAATAAAAGTTCGATTTAGCTTAAAGAAATGTTACTATTGTACAATAGAATATAGCTTAGTTATAACAACAACAATAATAAAGTTTATTTAAACATTAAGAAATATATTTTTTTGTCTGTTTTAATTTAGTAAACCTATCCAGACAAACAAAAGTTGTTACATTTCATCTGATTGCATTTTCAATAATATATTTGTATTAAATCATAGAATCCAGACAAATTATATCAGACAAGTTACCCAGAATTTCTGAGGAAATACATTTTATAAGACTCTACTATCTTATAATTATCTGAAATAATAATTAATAAATTAAGAATAAAAATAAGTTAAGGTTTTATGAATTCAATTGATTAGATATGTTTGTTCAATTGGGAATTAATTTTTTCTTTCTTATTTTTTCAAAAGGTAGACTCATACAAAAAAGTTTGTTTTAATAAACCATATGTTCAACCAAAAAACCCTATCTGTTTTCATTCATTTAAGAGCCATTGTAGCAGATGATTAAAATAATAATAATGATTGTTTAATACCGTATATCATGAAACCGTGATATTTTCTGAGACGATTATCATACCGTGAAAATCTCATACCGTTACAACCCTAATTCACACACAAATACATACATATACTCACTTGCCTATATCATGTATACAGTATATACTGATATTGAATGTTGAGAACATTATTTTTGTGACCTGATGAACATTAGATGAGACGGTACAATCAGAGCACTTAATGTTTATGTAAACCACCATCAGCTGACAAACAAACCATGTAGCCATGGCCTGTGGGCATTATAATAAGTGAAATGTAATATTAATAATATTAAATGTTTATATGCCAAAGAAATTATTAAGGACTCAGGAGAGACCACGATTGGACAGCAGACTGTTTCTTTTTTGTTGAAAATCTCTTATTGAATAAACATATATTTATTTAAAAACTAAACAACACACATTTTTTTAATGATTTATGATTAATTTGGACCATTTTCAGTCTTTCATGATGCATTTTAACGTTTCCATTCACTTAAACATATCAAATGTGGCTACCATCTCTTTTAACTAACATTTATTTTGACACGTTTCGACATGTTTTGTTTTTATATAATTATTGATTGTGGTTCAAGAGGGCAAACATTCAAATGTTTTTGTGACACAACCATCCACTGACTCATAAATTAAGCCTTTCATCCATTCATGAGCGATAGTCAAAATGGTCCAAATCATAAATGAATCATATCAGACAAGTGTGTTCAGTGGTGTTAGTCTCCATTATACTATCACTGGCCTTTTAACGTGAACATGAAAAACCTTAAACGTGTACTCACACAGTTGATATCGATTCAAGTTCAGTTAGTGTTCATTTGTAAATGTCGCCACCCTGCGGCCTTATGCTGTTACTACTAAATGACAGCGGAGTGTATTTGCTCGAGATAAATATGACATTGTTAAAAATAATAATAATAACAACACAAAATCAGTAATCTAAGACTTGCCTGCACCAACTAGTAATATATATACATATTATAGAAGCAAGAAAATGATGTAGAACACATTTAGGCTACTTACACACACCGGGTTTAGGCTACCGTAACAGTCGTGTGATGCGATGTAAACTTACAAATTAAAAATTAACCAAACGTTCACCTTATTTGGCAAAATGCAGGTCGAAGTTTACAATCTCCTCAATGGTGTTTGTATTTCTACTTCAAAGTTGCACGCAGTAGGCTACTGAATGTTCATGACTTTCCTATAGCCTAGTCAAGTTTACCAACGGCTCACCGCTCTCGATGTGCGCATGCCCAATGCGTTTGCTTCCTTAAAACGTCATATTTGATGGCCCGAGCGGAAAATAAATATTTCAAAAAAAGTAATCTTATAATTTTAACATTAACATTAAATAGGCTTTATTAGAAAGCTATTGTACTCCTTTTTGTCGTTAACCATTTATTAACAACAGTTAGACTACAGAAGATTATGAATTGGCTACTTTAAAAACTGTTGATAAAACACCATTTGGACTATAGCCTAATAAATGTCACATTTATGTTTTTTTTTTTTATTATTATTTAAAACCCATTTGCTCCCATGTGGTTATAACAGCTAATCATGTATTAACATCATGTTCTTATATTATTAATCATAATGGAGAATTTTTTTCACAAATGAAGAAAGCGTGTTGACAACACCCGTGACAAATGCCATTTTTAAAGTAATAAGTAACCCACTGAAGTAAAGGTAAAATAATAACTTTAAACACATTTAAAGGTAAATTAATAACTTTTTCAACATGGTAGTAAAAAGAGCCTCTTACTCTGAACTTTGACCTTTTTCCACAACTTCTTGTATTTTCAAGCATTGATAACACCAATGACAAGAAATCAAAGCACAAGCATTCATTAAATTATTTATGTAGGCTACTGTTTGTGCTTTTTTTGCTTCTCTCTTGACATGTATACTGGTGGTGATAGCATGTGTTTTGTCGTAGGCTATATGTTGAAAACTCTTCGAATACATTTTCTCTGCTTTAGGTCCTGGAGGAAGTTTTTGTGAAACAGAAGCACACGCTTCTCACACAAACTCAAACACACTGCTGCGTTAACAACGCCTACTTTCCTGGGATTACCTCCACTGTGATGCAACACTAAAGCTCGATCTGGACTTGGAACCAGACTGAACAAACCCTCATTTCACCACAAAGAAGAAGAGAGGCAACAGAAGAAGGTAAAAGAACTTTATTAAGTTTCAATGCAACAGTAAAGAACCTTTACCATATTACTATCTGATTGTACAGTTTGTGTTGCAGTACAATTGTCTTAAAATGTTGAAAGAACTTTTACGTTGCCCACTAAAAGCCTTTTTTTCTTTTGCATGTTTCACATGAAGGAATACCAGTTTATACAACACTCAGTCTTTCTGCAAAACCTCAGTGCTTAACAAGTCACATCTGTTTTGAATCACACGGCCTGTTCTGGGTTTTAGAAACATTTTGTGTGTCTATTCAAGCACTCAAGCGTGAAGTATTATCCAGGGTAGAGGAATGAGTTACACACTGAAAAAAAAAAGCTTTGGCGTAGGATTTTTTCACGCCGATTGGAAATTTCACAATTACAAATGAACAGGTTACACATTGATATTTTTAAGTATAAAGACTGAAATCATTTGTAAAACATAGGCTACTCCAGTAATCTTTGTTGACGTCGTAAAGTGCACTTTAAAATAAGGTCCCATTAGTTAACGTCAGTTAATGCATGAACTAAAAGCAATGCAGTACATTTGTTACAATATTTATTCATCAACATTCATTGTTAGTTTATGTTAGCTCGAGTCCATTAAATAATATTAACAGATACAACATTGTTATTAATAAATGCTTTAGAAGTATTTTTCACTGTTAGTTCATGTTAACTAGTGTAGTTAACTAATGCAAACAAATTAAACTTTGTTATAAAGTGTTACCAAGGAATGTGTTGGATTGTGAAGGAACAGATACAGAAACAGTTTTTGTTGATGAAATTACAGTTTCATTGTGTCATATTAAAGGGCAAGTTCACCCAAAAATGAAAATTCTGTCATTAATTACTCATGTCGTTCCGAACCTTCTTTCGTTCATCTTCGGAACACAAAAATATATTTTTAATGAAATCTAAACGATTTCTGTCCCTCCATTGACAGCTACGCAACCATTGACGCTTCAAAAAGTTTATAAAAAGATCGTAAAACTAATCCATATGAATTGAGCGGTTTAGTCCAACTTTTCTGAAGAGACTCGATCGCTTTATATGATGAACAGATTGAATTTAGGCTTTCATTCACATGTAAACGTTCATCAACGCACACATCAGTTGTGGTAAACAGAAGCTCAAACATGTTCGCTTGACGTGCGAGAACCAATGAGGTTCATTCTCGTGTTACGCATCACGTTTGAGCTTCGGCAAGAGGTTGAGCTTCTGTTTATGATCGTTGCGACGGAAGCGAATCAATCAAAACTAACTTTAGCTGGATAAGAACCGCTATAAAGCAAAAACAATCTCTGTTACCTTAAATTATACGTTTATCTCTGTAAAGCTGCTTTGAAACAATCTACATTGTTAAAAGCGCTATATAAATGAAGATGACTTGACTTGACTTGAACTAACCCTTTAAATCTGTCTTGTAAACATTAGTGTTTTTATGTGCACTAGGGAGCGATGAAGGTCCTCAAAGCTTCACACTGTCTTCTGGCTCTATCTATACTCTTCGCCACCGATCTTCCCTCCGCTATGGCTGGAAAGATCCTTGTTTTCCCAGTAGACGGAAGCCACTGGGTCAACATGAACATACTGATTGGCGTCCTTCACTCCAGCGGTCACGAGGTCACCGTGGTGCGAACCGCCAGCAGCTGGTACGTCAAGGAGGATTCCCCGCACTACACGGCCATAACCGTGACCCTCCCAGAGCCCATTAACATCGAGCAGCCAGATTTCTTCATCTCGTTCCTGAGTGAAATGCTCAAGATACAGGAACAAGGAGGATCCCCGCTTGCATTCGTGCAGTTCTATTGGCAGATGCTGACAAATCTCTACAACATGCATCGGCAGGCAAGTCAGCTGGTTGTGGAGATTTTCGAAAACCCTGTGCTGATGAAACAGCTGTACGAGGGACGTTACGACGTGGTCCTTACCGACCCGGGTCTGCCTACGGGTGTGCTGGTGGCTCATGAACTCGGATTACCCATGGTGTACAATGTGAGATGGATCACGAGTGGAGAAGGGCACTTTGTTGTCGCACCTTCGCCGGTTTCATACGTCCCTGCAGCAGGGAGCCAACTATCGAACCACATGTCCTTTGGGGAACGAGTCAAGAACATCTTCCATTATGTGCTGAACATGTACATCGACCAGTTCATTGTCAGACCAGAGTATGACAAACTAGTCGCACGCTACTTTGGACCCAAAACTGATTTCTACCACTTGCTGCAAGGTGCGGATATTTGGCTCATGAGGTCGGATTTCGTCTTCGAGTTCCCGCGTCCAACCATGCCCAACATCGTCTACATCGGAGGCTTCCAGTGCAAACCCTCCAAGCCATTACCGCCAGACCTGGAGGAGTTTGTGAAAGGTTCAGGTGAACACGGGGTGGTTGTAATGTCACTAGGTACGCTCGTGAAAGCTCTTCCCAGTGAAATCACGTCTAAAATCGCTGCCGGATTTGCTCAGCTTCCCCAGCGAGTCATATGGAGGCACTTAGGAGAACGTCCTCATAATCTGGGCAACAACACTCTTCTGGTTAACTGGTTTCCTCAGAACGATTTACTTGGTCACCCGAAAACACGTGCATTTGTTGCTCACGGTGGAACGAATGGCATTTATGAGTCTATCTACCATGGTGTTCCAGTGGTTGGGATTCCCTTGCTTTTTGACCAATTCGAGAATATGTTGCGTCTCCAGGTACGAGGGGCCGCTAAAGTACTCGACGCTACCAAACTGGACAGCCAGAGCTTTACGGCGGCAGTGCAGGAAGTTTTACATCAGCCGTCATACAGGGAAAACATGCAGCGTCTGTCTAGGTTACACAAAGACCAGCCTACACAACCTCAGGATAGCGCCCTCTATTGGATAGAGTATGTAATGCGGCACAAGGGAGCAGCACATTTACGCACTGAGTCTTATAAGATGCCCTGGTACGCGTATCACTCTTTAGACGTAATGGCATTTTTGCTAGCAGTGGTGCTGACAGTAGGGGGAGCTGTGATTCTTACAATACGCTATTTGTGTTTGTGTCTGTGCAGGAGAAAGAAATCAAAACTTGAGTGAAGCATTAATGAACATAAATAATATTTGATGAACAATAACACTTTCTATGAAGTATGTATTTATAATGTATTGTAAGGGTATTCCTAAGGCATTATAATACTTGTGCATACTCTCATGCATACGTATAAAAGCTATTTATACAATTTTAATCTTTAATTAGGGTATGATGTATAACACACGATGAACACCATGTTATATCCATTTAATTTATAATGGATTATAAATCTTATATATATATATATATATATATATATATATATTCATCTTTGCATTGCTTAAGATCTGCACAGTATCTTACTACATTTAATACGCGTTTTTTACTGCTTAAAGTAAAGCGACAAATACAGTTTTCTTGGTAAAGGCTTTATAATGTGCTCATACTTATTTAGAAGTGCTGCTTGTTTGCTTTTAGTAAAAGTAAAAAAGGCTAGATCTCTTTTTAAACAGCCATAGATATTATGAAGTGGTAATGAGACATTAAACTTAAGGTAAACTTATTTTTTACTATACTATTTGTTGTTATATAATAAGATATATTTATATAATTATAATATGCTTGTATATATAAACTGTATATATATTCATGAGAATAATTACATGTTATGCCTATGCATGCATTGTAATGTACTAATACCCTTATAATGCATTAAATACAGGCTTCATAATGAGGAAAGTGTCCCCCAGAATTTTGTTTAATGTTTTTTTTAGGTTTACAGTTGTGAACGAGTTGCTATACATTTTCAAATTGTATTAATAGCTGTAAACTGATATACAACACCTGAATAAAGTCTAGCAGGGCATTCTGTTTTTCAGAATGAATAGTTCAGAGTCACAATATATTTATATCATGATCATAAATCAGACTATTAGTCAGAAGCGTGTAGAAAAATCACACACCCACTGCGTCTCTTTTATTTACAATAATTACACCATGACGCACATGAATTTATACACTTGCAAGTTGACTTTAAAGGGACAGTTCAACTAAAAACTGAAATCTGGGTCATCATTCATCCTCAATTCTTTCCAATCTCGTATTATTTTTTTATCTTCTACAAAACACAAAAGAAAATATTTTGAAGAATGTCAAGGTTCAGACATCAACTTCAAAATGTCTTCTTCAGAAGAATGAAATGCATACAGGTTTTGGAATGACATAAGGGTGAGCAAGCATTTTTATTTTTGAGTGAAATATCACTTTAACTCATTTAAGCTGGGGGATAATTGCTGAAGTCAGTCCCTTAAACTACTCTTCCAGACCACAATGTACACTATGAAGGGTATGAGGAGGATGGGCAGCAGCGTGGTTACGAGCACGACTCCAGCCGGTGCGTCAGATAAATCCTCTTCATTGCTACAAAGGCTGAAGTACTGCTGATGTATCCTGACAAACAGCTGCTCCACCACACGATTAGGGTAGTAGCATCTTAAAAAACTGCATACAATCTCCATACACGCAGTTAACTCGTTGTAGCTTCTGGAAGTAGGAGAAAGAGATACAGAGTGAGTTGTGTGACAGAGAAAACAGGTTTACTGTACAAAAAACAAACAAACACACACTGGGGAATCCATCAAAAATGAATTGAGTTTTATGGGTATAATTGGGTATAAATGCATTGAATTGATCAAACATGACATATTTCAAATAATTGCTTTTCATCAAAGAATCCTGAAAAAATGTATCACGGGTTCCCCATAAATATGAAGCAGCACAACTATATTCACAACTATATTCAATAATAAGAAATTTAGATCTTGAGCAGCAAATCAGCATGTTAGAATGATTTCTAAAGGATCATATGACGTAATGATGCTGAAAATTCAGCTTTGATCTTAAATTGAAATACTATCTCACGATATTACTGTTTTTCTGTATTTTTGATTAAATGCATGCAGTTTCGGTGAGTATAAAAGTCTTTACTGACCCCAAACTTTTGAACGGTAGTGTAGATTCGAATTTTGCACTGAATTACAAAACGCTAAAGGAAGCACTACCGTTTTTTTAAAGTGCATTTGTCCATAAGTGCATGGCACAAATCACTCAAATCACTCTGGTTCACAACAAAAACACACTCTTATCTATGTTTACGTAGAAAACGGAAACGTCTCTCATTGTTTAATGGATCAGAAGGTCTCTCAGTCTCATAGTTAGCAATCAGGTTTCAAGATTAGCTCAGCTCTTCCCCACACATCCTTCAATTGTTTCTCTGACCATTTCCTTTCTTTGTGTATATGCCATGTAGCTACGCATTTCACATTTCTCAGTAGCGCTTGAGCAGAAGATAAGCACTGTATAGAAACGTTAATTTTAGAACGTGTTGCACAGCAATCAAAAGCAATGCACAACGACGAGGCCGAATAAAAAGATTCAATGTGATGGTTTTCAAAGCAACATCAAAAACGCATATGAAAATTATAAAAGCATGACGGTAAACAGATCAAATCCTTGCTTAATAAATCAACAAAGCATTATCAAAGCAATGTTAGCCCCTTTGGTTTTGAAATATCAGTTTATATAGAAATATGGTGTAGTTTTAAGTAAAGTCACAGGTGAATAAGCTCTGGCTTACCTTATCACCATCTCCATATTACACCAGTTCTCTTTTCCAAGTGCACTCATGTTGTTAATGAAAGTCACACAGCACATTTCCTCGGTATAATTCTTCAACAGCTCCTCATTACAGTGACTGTAGAGAAAGTCTTGATTCTGAAAATCCTCTGAGCCACAGGAGATTCATTTAATAGTGACACAAGCGATCTTTAAAGTCTAATAGCTCACATACTCCCTAAAGTGTCACAAAACTCTCTTACCGTTGTCCTCATACGTGACGTTGTATGTCTCTGAAAGAGTGAAAAATGTGATTACGAATGTGCTCGCGATGAGATGATGGAGGTGTAAATAATGCCGACATTACGTACCCTTGCTTAAAGATACGTTTAGTTCTTTCTGTGTGTTTTCAGTTTGGACTCTGAGACTCTTATCTGGAGAAAAAAAGAACATTAAGGATCATTTTCTATTTCTAGAATTGATGCATTTCACTATAGGCTGAATAATGGATTAAAGTGTTTGAGAGCTATATAAAAAATTCCATTTTAATAGCTTTTCCACTTTAACTGTATTCAATTACAAATCCAGGTTTGTGAATTAAAATCTTTTTGACAGAAACTTTAATTTTAGATTATTTTAGTGCGCCAAGAGCCACAATTTTCTTTCATCCAAATTATAATCAGAAAGAAACAAGAAATATCTTATTGCTCAGATGTTCCCTTTTCATAGCTCATCAGACTTTAGTAAATTATAATCTTTGTCTCATTTAAATAAAAAACAAACAAATGAGATATCCACATGCACTAAGAGTACAGAGATATATAATGAACATTTCAAAGAAATGTTTGAGTTCATATTGAGATATCTCACATGCGATTACAGATTTGAAACATTGAGACGGGAGATTTTTGAGAAGAGCAAGTGAGAAGCAGGAGATTTAAGCAAAGGTCTCAGGAGAAATAACTGAGAAATGTAGTTGGTCCCTTACCTCCAGAAGCTGTTCTGTTATCTTGTGTCATTTGACCTGAGAATATAGAAATCAGCAGTTTAATGATCATCCATTTTGCTACCAGACATTCGTTAACACTACAATTTCTTATGATAAATCTGTTCTTATGCAATCAGGTTGGTATAGCTCAAAAGTCAATGTTTAAAAGAAAGGCTTGTAATGTGGTTTCATGTCTCCTGGATAACATCTTGAATGTCCAAAAGTGATGGCATCACTGTCAGATGTTCATTCTGAGGTAAACTCATGGGTTATATCTTAGATCTTAGACTGAAGATCTCCTACCACAGGTCACAGACGAATCCAGCAACAGCAAAAGTAGTCCAGAGAGATAAAACATAGTGCAAGACAAATAAAGAATGGCAACTACAGAGTGAGTGAGCTGTTAAGTGAATCAATGGACGTGACTTTCCTGTGGCTGGAGCATTTAACAGGAGAAACAAAAGAGGGGAGGAACACAGGGAGACTGTGCTTGTGTGTGTGTGTGTGTGTGTGTGTGTGTGTGTGTTTGAGTGGCTAAAGGAAATACCCCACCCATTACAATCCTCTTGGAGTTCATGGATAGTTTGGGATGAGACATTTCTTAGGAGCTCCATTACTGTAAACAGGAGTGCAGGTTTGTGTATAGTGGAGCCAGAGCAATTGCCCTGATAAGAGTTTTCTCAGTGGACAGTGGGAATTGTACAACTTAATTATAGGATTACATGATTCCTACCGCTAATTTCAAATGGCTTTTCAACATAACTTTCACGATGTAAGTATATGTTTCATTAGCATTCAGTGCAAAACTTCACCTCGTATTTAAAAGTCTGAAAAAAAGCCATTTGGTTTTTCTCTTAGAAAAAAGGGTTAAAAAAATAGAACCCAAGGGTTCTAGACTCAATTTTAAAGAACCCTTTATGGTAAAAAGGTTCTAAATAAGGAGAAAGATTTTGATTTTTTAAAAGCTTGTTTTGTTTTTTGTGATAAAAATATATTTACAATCTGCTTAACTGATGAGATTTGTATCAAAATTAAAAATGAATTGAAACAAAATTGATCCCCATGATGGAAACCACCATATATGAAGTGCCTGACTGAGCCCTTTAAGGTTCGAACCCTTTCTTCTAAGAGTGCGGTACACATACATGTATTCTATATGATTGTTGATTATCGTTGATAAGCGTGTATGTGTCAGTGTGGTAAAGGCACTCTGTTTCCGACCTAGAATCGCCCCCATGTTGGCTAACATGTTATAAGTTTTGTACCGGGGTTTCAGAGACACATTTTGTTTCCGTTATGTTAAGACAAATGACTATAAATCAACTTTTATTATTTACTTTCCCTATTTTATAGCGTTAGTAAATGATATCTTTTGTCTGTGAAAGACAGCTTGTATTATAAAAGAAATAAACATCTCTTGAAGACCACTTCTTTTGATTTGTGAATAATTTATTGCACTAGAATTCAATTTTACCACAATTTCAGTGTAAGCGGCCTCTTGCGGTTTGGGAGTGTGACTCAAATTTGAGAGTTTTGCTGTTTTATATTTCCTTTCAGACTGACACCTTTCCCTAGTTTCTGTCTTTAAACTGTACAGTGCATTAATAGAAGCTAATTTAGTTTCATTCTCTTGCTGACAGAAATAAAAAATAAGTTATGTAATGAACAATAATTGTTTTTTTTTACAGTTGCTCTTATGTCTAACCAAATTACCGTACATAGTATTCACACAGTATTCTGAGATAAATAAAGCTTTCCATCATTATGCAATCATCATTATAGTGACAGGAACATTTAGAGAGTCAGAGTAATCCAACATTATCATCATGGTAATATAAACAAACACACTTCCCAGAAACCTCTGTTTGTTAAGTGAATTATGAGAGAAAATGCATTTCACATAATGCATGTTTTTATAGATTTGAACAGCTGACAGATGCTAATTCTCATGATGAAATGCACTTGCATGTATGGGACAAAATTTAGTTGAAGGCGAAGGACTAAGCCATTCCAGTGATGAGGAAAATATATTTTTAGTTAATATTTAGGGTGAATTCAGACAATTTTTCCTTGTCATCTTAAAGGAAAAAGTGTCCCAATCAACCTAAATTTACCCTACGTCTAGACAAATGAAAAAAATTGAAGAAATGAAGAAACAATGAAGTGTAAGTCATAATCACTTCTATTAAAACGGTCTTAAATTCAGATTATATTATATAGTTAATAAAATATAACAGCTGAAACTACATGATGTCACCAGCACAAACAGCAGGATTAAGACCTTTCTTGGGACGTTCTTCAATTGCATGATCATTGCAAAAATATGAACCTATTTGCTGACCAGTTACAGCTTTTATGCTTTAAGCAGTAAAATGAACAGCTAATTTCATACATGATGTAATGCAATAAACTATAAATTCAAGAAGACGCAAGAACATTCAACACAGAATTTCATTTTCATCTGCACCACATTATTTTTTGTGTTTTTTTGCGTCTGCTCAAGATGTGCCGTCAGGGGATCTCCAAACCCAGGAGCCTATATTTAAACACGCAGCTGATTTGTGTGAGGTTGCATGTTTTTGCGGAGAATCGTTATTCTGAACGCACGAGAGACATGCAACAAGCTTGACGTGCTTTATCTACAAGGTCTTATATTGTCAACAAATCAACATATTAAACCAAATAAATAAAACAAGCCCACTCTAATGATGAATCTATTCAAAGAAAACTTTAAATTAATACTTTCAATAGATTTGCGTGGCTGATCGTATAGTTTTCACAGTCTAAAAACGGTCATTACATCAAAAACAAGTATGGTGAGGTTAAAAAGTATGAAATGACACTAAAAGTTTTTAGATTTTAGATTTTCTTTTGTATTTAAACCTAGAAACAAGCTGAAATAAATGTATTTATTTAAAAAAATATAAACGTATGAGATAAAAAAAACAAATACTAAAGAAATTCTCAATTTCATGTTTAATAAGAATAATATTACACTTTTAAAGCTGCATAGTATAAAGTGCTAAAGGTAAAAGGAGCTTCACAAAATAAACAATCAGGGAGACATAATAAAACAAACACAATCTACTACATAAAAAAAGATCCAAAACACACAAAAATAATTCACAAAGTAATAAAAGCAAAGTCTATACACAAGTTTTTTTTAAAAACTTTTTTTTTTTTTTTTTTTTTTGTATCCTTTGACAGGCTATTCCATAACTTTAGAGCCTTCACTGCAAAAGCTCTGTCACAGACATCTAACTTTAATAAAGTTTTAAAAGTTCCGCTAAATACTTTGGCTCCAAACCATGTAGTGCTTTACATGTCAATAATAATATCTTAAAATCAACCCTAAAATGAATTGGGAACCAATGCAATGAAGCTAAAACTGGAGTAATATTATTAAAAGACCTAGTTCGTGACAGTGGCATTTTGTACTATTGAAGCAGTGATAAAACTTAAGTAGAAAACTTAAAATCTGCCTCACCTTGGAAATATGTCATAACTGATAAGAACACGACTGAACCAACTTAATGTGATATTCAAACTTCAAATTGGTGTCAAAATAAACACCCAGTTTTTTCACTGCCTGCTGAATATTGGGGAACACCTTATTATGATGCTCCATCTGACCGATTATCACAACTTTTTAAGATTAATCAGTATTTAATTGCAGAAAATGTCAAGCCATCGAGGTTTTATATCTGCTAAGAATGCTTGCAGCTAGCAGTGAAAAGTATATTATGTTTCCGGATTACGGATCCGAGAGCTAACCTATAAATTGAAAACAAAAATGGTCCTAACAGGGAGCCTTGCATAACCCCACAGTTGCTCTTGTACTAATTTACTGTTAAACTGATAATATAATATGAGGAAAGTGTTTTACTAAATAAAATATAAAACAGAAGCATTTTCACTAGTGGTATCAGACTTTTGGACATCAGTTTATTTAGATCTTATAATACCTAAGAAGTCTTCAGGACAAACCAATCAAATAACCACTAGCGTTGGTTGTTATATTTAAATATATATGTCTATTTTTTGTTTGTTTCTCAGTCGTTTCGATGGATAACTGTGCAGACTCCTGCCTCTATCATTGCTGTAAACTGTGATTTTTGACATGAAGCAAATAACACTCCAGGTGAAGTGGCAAATGCAACAGGACTCATTTCTGCAGTAACTCACAGGAAATGGGCCATAGCTGGTATGACAGTGTTGCCACTACTAAACATCTGTCACATCCTGTCACATATTACACAAAAAGCTATCAATATCCTTTTTATGGGCACAGTTGTCTGAATGGCATCCAGGACTCTGCGCAAACAGTCCCATGTGTGCATGTCTAAATGCATCCAGCCATGTAGGGTATACTCTGTCTCTGTGAGGAAATGCTCTGTCCATGGCCAAAAACAAGATAAAAAGAAAAGAAAAAACTTAAAATGAAAAACACAGCATAAGTGAAAGTGCTGATCTGAAAACATTGTATCCTTCTAGGGTGTGAAATTAACAACCGCCACCAGCCAAATGTGGCCGCATTTTAAGCAGTTGTGGGCAATTTTGCTTATTCGCGTAAGATGTCTAAAACTAACCAAAATGAAAGATAAATGTTTGCATTTATCTACTGAGTTGAATTAATCTATTAATGAGTTGAATTAATCTACTTTATTGTATTGAGTGAACTTAAAATGTCAAGATGTCATGCATTAAAATGAATTAAAATCATTGCAACAATTATCTATTTAGATAATAGCTTTACGTTGTGTTGAGTAGTATTAACTTAAAAATAATAATAATAATAATAATTGTCTTGTCTTGTGCAGAGTTGTTGTTGTAATCTTATAGACTGATGACACAAACCCTTACGGGACATTCAATAAAACTATGTATTTCTGGGAAGAGGGTAAATTGGGCTGTACCACAAAATCATTTGTTTGGAAAAAAAAAAAAAAAAAAAAAAAAGAAATGCATTTATCCAACCTGCTGCTGTGCTTGTTGGTTTGCATCACACATAATAATTCATATCAGAAAAATCATAATAAAAAAACTCCATAATATAAAAATCCTAAAATAAAAGCTCCATAATATAAAAGTTAATCTTTTTTTCTCCAGCAGAATTGACTTGATCTGAGTACAGATTTACATTCAGCAAGCACTCTCATTGCTGTTTTTTTTTTTTTTACTTGTCCAGTTGCACCAAGTGAGCATACTTCCTGTGCCACTCGATAACGCACCTCGTGACGAGACAGCATTGAAGCGGTTGCACAAAATAGCTCAAAAGCCCAGGGTGTTTCATTTAATTTCACCCATACTGCTAACGACTTGATCGCAATCACACACAACTTAGTTTAAAATCACATAGGCCTAAAGCAAGAAATGCAGAATGCAACAAATATATATAAAAAAAGGATTTTGCAATAAAAAAGCCTAATTCAAAAGTGTACGAGTGCTTTATAAATGATTATGTCGAAAGTTTTCAGGCATCTTTTGTGTGGTTTTAGAAGTATATTTTGTCGTTATCGAAACACTGACTCTAAAACCTAGTTAGCAGCCTTTCTGGTTACTGCCACCATAAGCAGCTATCTTCAACAGCGCTCCTCACATGAAGGCTTTTCATAAAGTTTGATGCTATTGCTAGCATATTGTACAAATTTAACTTCTCGGAGCAGTCATTTACATTGAAAACCTCATGCCAGCAGTTTGCAGCCTAAAGTAAATCCAATACCTGCCACAACAAAAAACAAGGTCAAATGTAATGCATGTGTGTATGTATGTGTGTGTGTGTGTCTCTAATGAACTGTGCACGGTACGCTTCAAGTAAACATTGTACCCATCAACGACCAAGCAAAACCACAAACTACTGAAAGCAAAACAGAGAAACGGGTGGGAAAGAGAGAGAAAGGGTGGAGAGAGAAGATGTGCCATCTGAGAGTCATGTGAATTTCACTCTACTCTTCACTATTTACCCAGACTGAAAACTGAAAAATACACAAGCGCGCACACTCACACACACGCGCACACTCACACACACACACACACACACACACACACACACACACAAACAAACAAACAAACAAACAAACTCAAAGGCACAAACAGGATAGGGATCATGTTCTGTCAACTGGTCATTATTGCAAATTAAGTAATTAAGTAAATAGTAAAAAAATTACTATTTGATACTGACCAATTTAATGAACATTGAGCTTATTATATATACTTACCACAAAAGTAAATAGCTGGACTTGAAAATTGAACTAAAATGAAATTTATAATAATTATGTTTCTGAATAGAATGCTTTACCTACTTTGTTCTGCAAAGATAATGCTTCTCATTTACAAGTTTAAAAGGTTGTGGTGTTTTGTTGCTGCACTCATACACCCTTGTAGAGTTGACCTCAGATTCCACTGATTAAAACCTACAATGTAACCACAATATACCCTACATGGTCTCTACGCTTTGGGGAGCCAGTATGACATTCTGCTGAACTCAAGACCAACCCAAAAGACCCAGACCAGTTAAACAAACATCTCCCATGGCAAACGTGCATAATGTCAGATGTCAAATACATGTCACTCACAATGAACTGCGATCAAACATCTGCTGGCAAATGTCAGTGAATTATATTTAATATGGAAAATAATGTTTAATATACATATATCAATTATTTATTTAATTATACACACACACAGACACATAGGCCTATATATATATAGGCCTATGTGTCTGTGTGTAATTAAATAAATAATTTATATATGTATATTTAACATTATTTTCTGCATATACACACACACACACACACACTATATAGCAAAAATATAACTATATAGGCTATATAAAAAACATAAATGAAAAAGGTTTTAATGATATCTGAGCATCATTAAATGTGAGCGAATGTTTGATTGTTCCTTTTAACTCTTTACTTATATTTCACCCGTTCATATTAGTAAGCTATGTCGCTCAGAGGTCCTCACGCCTTCTGTTTAACGCGGGTCTCACGATCACAAGCTCGTCAGTTTTGGTCACTAAACAGAGGTACTTGGCTATATACCTGAGATCGGTCGCTTTGACGCTTACACAATCAAAAATATTTTGGTATAGCCCCCGTGATTGCATACACTACACTGTAAAAAAAAAAAAAAAAAGTTGAGAAACCTTAAAAGTTTAAGGCAACCAGCTGCAGGACATTTTTGAGTTATCTCAACTTTTCTCAACTTTTTTCATGTTAAATAGTTGAATAAACTTTAAAAACTGAATTTGTCATACAAAATGTAAGTTGGATTTTTTTACAGTGTAGAAATTAAAGTAACGTTTACTTCAGTAGAGGTATGGCCATGCCCTACTACAGATATAAGTCAACCAACATTACTCATCTTTTGGATTGGCCATGCCGTGGTTTCCCACGTACACTTATCTAAAGTAACATTAAATTAAAACAGAGGTGACACGCAGCATTTTTGCTGTACTAAACGGAAATTCACTTCTTGTCTTTGCGAACCACGTACACTTGAATTAGTGCCAAATATTAGTCGGCACTAATGTGACATGTTAATGATGTAAACTTGTGGTAACATTCAAATCCGTTTAATCTACTTGGGAAAACTATTTCAGAGTCAGTCGGAAAAAAAAATCAAATGTAACAATTTATTATGTCGGGTAAATGTATCATGCCAATTTCATAATCAGTTCAAAGATAATACATACAAAACATCAAAAGCTCTGGAATAAAGAGAGAACATGCGAACATAAAATACACTCTGCATTACGGGCTGATTTGAGTTAGAAATCGAGCTGAACCTCCTTCAGCATCTCCCTAAATACTCAGACCAAGGCTTTTCAAATGTAAACATGAGTTCACGGTGGGAACTTGCATTAATCACCGTCCCAGACTTACTAGCAGTTAACAAGATATCTCTAAACTCTCCACACCTTTTTGGTTTACTTCTGTGGGAATGAGATCTTTGTACCAGTCGCACTGAGACATTTCAAATGATACCAAACATGTATAATACTGTGTGATAATTGTTCATATTAAACCATATAGATTTTTGGGTGAATTCAGGTAGGGATGGGTGAAGGGAATGATGTGTACATTGGGAGGTGATCAACTCAAGTGTGATCGTGCCTCGAATGGGGATGGTAATATAGCAAGAGAGTTCAATTTCCTAATTTCCTAGGTTTTCTCAGAGAGTAGCCCTCTCTTCCAGTTTCTCCAGTCTTGCATTTTTCTGCTTATTAAAGATTATTTGATGCGGCAAGTTCAGATTGCTGATGAGAAAAACTTTATAAAACGTCCCGAACGGAAGTCGACATACAGCAATGTAACGTGCAACATGCACAGCGATGGCATGAAATGACACAAGATGTGCATATATTAATGCGGATATCACCACTGTGCTTATTTAAGTTTTACAGATATATTGGTTTTTGCATCAATCTTAGGGTGTTCAACCAAGAAATCAACAACCTTACTTAAACACGCCTCCTTCTGAGAAGTTTATCGCCTTCTTTGTGCTTTGGATGTTTTGGTGTGAAATGTGGGGCAATGCAAAGTCAGCAAAACAAAGAAGTGAAAACCCAAACAGGCAGAGCACCATCCTTCTCTCAGAGTGACACTTGCCCACCAAACAGCAGAGAACTTCAGATACAAACCACTGAGGTCTGAATTACATAGAAGAGACTCATAACACAAGAGGTCCTGAAGATCTGCACTCAGAGGTGAGTCAAAGCAGGTTTGTCCTATTGAATTTGAAACTTGTCAGGTTAACAGATGTCCACGCACACTAAGCATTATGATAGATTGATAAATAGATATGTCTTCACACTGATTCTGCATTATTATCTGTGATTTATGTTGAAATAAAAAAATGTTTTGCAGACATATACTATTTCCATTTCAAATAAATATATTTTAATAATATTGGTCGTTAATAGTTTTATTTCTATTAACAATCATATTCATGTCTATGATTTTTTTTTTGACAGAACCTATGGTTTAGTATACTAATGCATTATGTATGCATGTATGTATGTGTATATATGTATTTATATATAGGCTATTTATATATATAAATTAAAATTTATTTTCCTCCACATTATATCGATGCAGACAGATTGATATACTGTTTTTATAATTATTGACTTAAATTTAAAAAAATGCTGCACCTAGTAATAATTAAATTAACAATCATTGTTCACATCTTAACTACAAATTGCAAAGAAATATTTTTTTACTGTATTTTTACCAGGTTTGCTCATTAAAGGGTTAATACTTTATTTACTGAGCACAAAATAGAACGATAAAATATTTTATGATAAATAAAAATGTTTACACTGTTCATTAATTATGACAAAAACTATTACAAAAAAAAAATTTGTATTCAGAGATGAATGTGCATGTTTTTATATATTAAAACATACTTTTTCTGTCCCGTTCTTTTCATTGTTGCAACTGATAAAATGTTGACTTTTCACCATCATATGCAAAATAATAAAATATCTTGATATTCTGGTTCAGACTTTAATAAGTATTAATAAGTATTAAAAAGTATTACATATATTTAAATATGTACATTTATATTTCTCTCTGAAAATCACATTATTTAACTGCCACACAATTTTAGGAGTTAAGAAGTGTTGCTTGCAGCCCTTGCTTCTGTTTTTTATTTGCTCATTAAAATTGACCATTGTTCTTCCATAGTAGTAGGCTATCATACATTTGTAGATCATGGTAACTCAGGTAATGGCTCTTCACTACCACAGTAAAACAACAACAACAAAAAACTGTAGGTTCTCTATAAACCTATTGTGTGTGTTATCAAAAACAGTAGCCCAAACATTTAGTATAAATATATATGCAAAATAAATAAATGCAAAAAAGAAGAAGAAAAAACTGCCATAGCTTCTAAACAAAAACATAATTACATTGCATTGCTCAGCTAAGACATTTAATACATTTATAGGCCTACATGACTGTATTAATATAAATATAATGAATCTATTTATATAATTGCTTAGCGGGCACCACGTTCATATTAAACCTGTTAAACTGAACTTACGAATCATTCAAACAAATTCAAAGCATCATAACTTTGCCTCTACATCGGTTAATCAATATCCACACCTTCAAAAGCAAACTCACGAGTAAAAAAACTTTAAAATGATGGTGCGTTTTATTTAAAGCACTGTTTATGAAAACACCTTTCATGTATTATATCCATAATTGTTTCGATTTGGTAAATGTTTGATAGCTTACGGTTGTTTCTGAGGCTGAATAGCCATAGGCTTTAACATCTGATGCAGTCCTGAGTTTCTTCATCATCCTCATCATCCTCACAAGCAGAGAGCCACACGCACAGCAGCCTATCTCTCCACAGAAACATCTCTCACTTTATTCTGCTCTTTTATCTTCACTTCTGCTCGAATAAAAACTCCGTTCCTCGTGATGGGGTTTTAAAGCGCGTTGGCACGCGATGCTGACTGAAAACACGAACGGGATGTCAGATTCACGCCAACGACTGTCTGACTGTGACACGCGATGAGTAGTGGAATGAGTACAATTTCACTTTAGACGTTATTTCAAGCTTTTTAACAGAGATATTGCGTGCTCCCATTCACCACAAAAACACACCTGAAACTAAAGGTGACATTTAATCCCTGAAACATCTGTCTCCAGTGTGGTGGGGGTAACTACAGCCCTACTGTTGTTATTGTGAGCCGCGCGACTTTACGATCTTGTTTTTCTAGCATGGTTTCTTTGAAACAGTATTCTTTGTTTCCTTAAAAAAAAAAAACCTAATGAATCTTATACAGATATATAAGACTCTATTAGATGTTCAAAATTATATTTTATTTGTTT